>NC_133768.1:39865375-40165375 GCF_036562045.2 Rhinolophus sinicus
TAAGATCCGGTATTATATTATATTATATTGTACCAGGTCTTATAGTAAAATTAGACCAGGTTTTATGTTAATTCTTGCTCCAAAAGACACATGAGAGCTGATTGTCCAGCTAGGTCTTATTTTCCGGGAAACACGGTATGTAACAGTATTTCATCAAATAGAAAATGTCAATAAAGAAATAAAATTACCAAAAAAACTGACCAAATGGAAATCCCAGAGTTGAAAAGTACAATAACCAAAATGAAAATAATTCACCAGAAGGGCCAATAGTAGATTTGAACTGGCAGAAAAAAAAATCAGTGAACCAGAAGAGAGATCAATACAGATTATGCAATGTGAAGAACAGACAGTAAAAGGAATCAAGAAAAATGAACACAGCATTAGAGAAATATGGGACACCATTAGGTTCACTGACATATGTGCCAATGGGAGTATCAGAAGAAGTGGAGACAGAGAGAGGAGCAGAAAAATTATTCTAAGAAATAATAGCTAAAAACATTCTAAATTTGGTTAATGAACTTTAATCCACATGTTCAAGAAGCTTAATGAACTCCAAGTAGGATAAATGCAAAGAGATTAATACCCAGACATATCATAGTCAAAATATCGAAATCCAAAGAGAAAACATAGCAAGCACAAATGTAGTTCCAGAACAAGTTCAAAACGGTCCTATCCTGTTCAAAGAGATACTGAGTTGCTTTTCAGAGACTACAGACCAAGACTGCAAGTCTGCAGCCAGGGCATGTGCAGAGGAAAGAACTTTAGCCTCCAGCTGCACCTGAAACCAAAGTCTTGTCCCCCAACTCATGGAATCAAAGAACCAGGACATAACCGGCACTTGAACACCAGAACCCTTTCAGAAGCCAAGAGTTCCATTGTCCAGGAAGATCCGGTGTTGATGCACCTTTACCATCAATGGCCAAGATCCAAGTTCCTCTAATTAAAACTTGCCCTACCAGAACTTCCACGTACCTGTTCTCCCTTGCCCCTTAAAAACCATTGGCCTGGTCCAGCGAGCAAGATGGCATTGAAGCACCACGAGGTTTCCCATCTTCTCATTTGGTGCCTTCTCAATCAATAAACCTTTCCTTACTCCAAACTCTATGATGTTTTGAGTTTTGTCCAAGCATCAGGCACACGGACTTCGGTCTGGTAACCAATGAGAAAAATCACTCTTTACATACAAGGTAACCCCAGTAACATTATAAGCTGATCTACTATCACAAGCAATGGGTTCAGTAGACAGCTAAATCATTCTTAATGTGAAATTTTGAATAGTTTCTATCCAAGATCAGAAACAAAACAACAATGCTGCTCTTGCTACTTCTATTTAATATTGTCCTTGAAGTTCTAGTCAGGGAAGATAGGCAAGAAAAAAGAAATTAAAGGTATCCAAATAGGAAAGGAAGAAGTAAAACCATCTCTATTGCAGATGACATTCTATAGAAAATTCTAGGAATCAGCTAAAAAGCTATCGGAACTAATAAGCAAGTTTGGCAAGGTTACAGGATTGATCAATATACAAAAATCAATTGTATTTCTATAAACAAAATAAAAACGAAATTAAGAAAATAATTCCATTTACAAAAGCCTTAAAATAATAAAATACATAGAAATAAATTTAACAAAAGAAGTGTAACAAATGTACTGTGAGAACTACAAAACATCGTTGAAAGAAATTGCAGAAGACCTAAATAAATGGAGAGACATCCAACATTGACTTGTGCTGGATTCTCAGGCTGGCCCTGTCCATTGCTCTCCTGCAGCTCCCATCCTCTTAAGCTATCCTCTCCCTCCCCAAGGTTCCTTAAGCAAGTCTCCAGCTCATGGAGTTTTTAAGCTCCGCAAAAAATCCAAGGTATTTCACAACTTACTGTGTTTGCCATGCTGGGAACTCTGAGTGGGAAGCAAGGGGGCCTTCCATGACAGGAGATTTTCCGTGACATTACTGTCTTTTTTATTTTTCACATTACTGTCTTTACAGTCCAACATGCTACCTGCTGGGGGATGACAGAGGCTATCAAAGCTGTTAGGGACTCTCCATAGAAGCCACGTAGGCCCCGCCCCCTAATTTAACAATCTAGCTTTCATCTCTTTGAACTTACATAGGGCTTTGCCCACCATTTAACTACCTAAGCAGTGTCCTTTCAAGGCTTTGCCCACAGAAATAACTGTCCTTATCCCGCCTTCTTAAGTAATAACCCTGGGACCGGCTGCTTGAATCATCCTCCAGACCTTCCTACTCCCCTCTAAACACGCAGACCCTGCCCCTCAAATAACAGCCTAGGCCCACCCGGGAGGGCGCACTCTCCAGGATTCGACTCCTGAACATTTCAGGCTCCACCCTCTAATTAGCCTACACACCTCAGCCATTCCCGACATTTCGAGCCCCGCCCACACTGCATTTTTAGGGCCCACCCTCCAGACAGCACTCCAGTCCCACCCCTTGGCTAAGTGCCGGCCACCAACACGCTCCAGGCCCCGCCTTCTCAGAAATGCCATTCTAAGCCTCGCTGACCTCGCTGGGGATAACCATCCATCCTCGCACCCTCATCTAATCTTCCAACACTCACCTACGGTCCTGCAGTAACCCTCCCAGGGTCACCTCCTAGAGGAATAAGCTAGGATAACCCCAAGGCCCCGCCCCCCGAATCTTCCTCCGAGCCCCGCTCCCCTAACTCACACCTGCCACCTCAGAACTCAGCTGTACTCCAACCCCGCCCCCCGGGGAGGCCCCGCCCCCGACACTCACCGTCCTTGGGGAGCAGGCGCAATGTGGCGCCCGCCTTGCGTACCAGTACCGCCACGTCCGCCGCAGCTCTGGCCGCCAGGGGTCGCGCATCCAGCCGCGCCAGGAGCCCCCAGGCTCTGGGGCTCGCCCGCTGGGGAGGGCGGCGGCCTGGGAGGGGGGGAAAGAACCGGTCAACACCCACCCCGAGCCTCGGCGAACCCCCACACTCCCCGACGTCCGAAGACTAGAATGCCCCTAGGATCCTCAGAGCCCCGACCACTCCCTCCATAGTTCCAGAGGTCGCCGACTGTCCCTGTCATCTCCCGCGACCCCCAACCATCGCGGGTACGCGCGTGGACCCCCGCCGGCCCCCACGATATCCCTAGAGACAGCTGTTTGACCGCAGTATTCCTGGACACTCCGAACACTCTGTGACTATCTCTGGACGTCTCCGACTGCCCCCTCATAACCTCCTATTCCAAACTCTTAACCCCGCAATATCGAGAGGGACCCCGATTCCCCCAGATGTCCCAAGAGAACACGGTCTGACCCCCTGTGGCCCTGAGACCCTCGACTCCCCCTCCAGATACCCTAGGCAACCTTGGTGGCCCACGTAGCCCCAACCGCCCCTCCACTTATCCCCAGAGGCCCCCGCCTAAGCCCCCTCAATTCACCAGAGACCGTGAGTGCCCAGGTGTCCCCAGTGACCCCGGGCAGACCTCTCCGGCGCATCTCCGGAGACCCCTGAGAGCCCCCGAAGCCGGTGCGCGGCCCTGCGGCACGGGTGTGGGTGCGGGTAGCGGGCCACGAGCCCAGCCGGGGTCGCTGGGTCCATACCCGCCGCCGCCGCCGCCGCCGCCGCCGCCTCGCGGGCACCAGGCCTGCCTTGTTTACCACCTGTCGGAAGGGAACTGGAAGGAGCAGACAGGCGGGGCGAGGTGTGGCGGGGAAGCGCCTACCCCATCCCCACCCCCGTACCTCCTCTGCTCCCCCTAGGGTCCGTGGCGACCCCCGCGCGTGGCTCCATGACTTGGAGTCGCTCGGGTGGACGCACGGCCGCCAGCGACGCGTTTTGAGCTCCCGCGCGCGCACACCTGGCTGGCCGCCCGGGTCTAGACGCGGTGAGGCCGACCTGTCCCGTGCTCGGCGCCACAGCCCGCACGGTGACCTACCTGGCCGCAGGCAAGGAGGCCTGGCTTGGGCGCCAGCGTTTGGCCTCGCTCAGCCTCGGGGCGTGCCTCTGCTATCCCAGGGCCCTGGGCTGGATTCCACCTTCCACCCAGGGGATGTTGTTATTCCACGTGTGAGAAGGGGAAGTCGAGGCCCAGAAAAGTTAAAGGCCCCGCCGGAGCCCTGACTCCTAAAAACCCGGATGCAGAACTGGAGCCTGTTACCTGGGAATTCTGCAGCCTCCGGCAGAGCTTTGCATATAGTAGGCACTCAGTAAATTTACAGTGAGCGTCTGCCTAAGCCAGATCCCTACTGGAGAACTGGAAGAGTACGGTGGGCTGGGAAGGGGGCGCCCTTGGAGCCTTTCTGGCTATGGGAGGGCTTGGGGCCCTGAGTCTTACAGGGTTGGGGGTGCTCAAAAACCCAGGGAAGGGCAGGTCTCCCGGAGACTGGAGGGGTGGTAGGGGCCTGCACTTGAGGAGGCTTTGAAGGCACCTGGGTGAGAGGGGATGCCAGCCAATGAGAGGAGAGAAATGGGGCGTCTTCTAGGTTTGAAAGGGGGTTCTGGGGACACAGGCCCCAAGGGGGGAGCGCTGGGGCACAGTCTACTGTAGTGGAGAAGGAATGGGGAACAGTGAGAGATGGCCAGTGGCCGCTGCTTTTTGGAAGAAGAAACTGAGGCTGGAGGGCCTCAGGCACCCGCCCACTCTTGACTCCTGAAGATAACCAAGAGTGACAGAGTGGATCCCAGTTCAGGCAGATGGAGGCTCAGAGAGGTCAGTGACCCTGGTGAATAGCAATGCCTTGCAGATTTGGGGTACTCCCCAGGAGAGGAGTGAGGGGATTGGGCCTTGGAAGAAAGTGGGAAGGCTTCCCAGTGAAGGAGAGGACGTGGGAGCCTAGGGTGAACAAAAGACTGGGAAGGGTCTCCCAGACAGAGGGCAAAGCATGGGCAAACACAGGACGGTAGGACAAACAATGGGCATATATGGGGAGCTGTGA
The DNA here is from genome assembly GCF_036562045.2 of Rhinolophus sinicus. Classification (NCBI taxonomy): domain Eukaryota; kingdom Metazoa; phylum Chordata; class Mammalia; order Chiroptera; family Rhinolophidae; genus Rhinolophus; species Rhinolophus sinicus. Next base: position 39,870,279 of record NC_133768.1, read on the forward strand.
CAGATGATGTGTTTGGCACAAAAGGGACAGAGCAGTGAAGGAAGTCCGGTGTATCCCCCTCAGACAAGGTCAGATCAGACAACACTGGGACCCTAAAGTGGGTAAGAGAGGTTGTCCAGCCAGCCAGAATGCACATCAGGACACGGTGCATCCACAGCCCACAATGAAACAGTCATGGATCAGGTGAATGTTTGGGGTGAGCTGCCTGAGATGGGAGCTGTTGTCGCCTGGCTGCTGGGCCCTGGGCGGGTGCCTGAGGCCCTCCAGGCCTCAGTTTCTTCTTCCAAAAAGCAGCGGCCACTGGCCATCTCTCACTGTTCCCCATTCCTTCTCCACTACAGTAGACTGTGCCCCAGCGCTCCCCCCTTGGGGCCTGTGTCCCCAGAACCCCCTTTCAAACCTAGAAGACGCCCCATTTCTCTCCTCTCATTGGCTGGCATCCCCTCTCACCCAGGTGCCTTCAAAGCCTCCTCAAGTGCAGGCCCCTACCACCCCTCCAGTCTCCGGGAGACCTGCCCTTCCCTGGGTTTTTGAGCACCCCCAACCCTGTAAGACTCAGGGCCCCAAGCCCTCCCATAGCCAGAAAGGCTCCAAGGGCGCCCCCTTCCCAGCCCACCGTACTCTTCCAGTTCTCCAGTAGGGATCTGGCTTAGGCAGACGCTCACTGTAAATTTACTGAGTGCCTACTATATGCAAAGCTCTGCCGGAGGCTGCAGAATTCCCAGGTAACAGGCTCCAGTTCTGCATCCGGGTTTTTAGGAGTCAGGGCTCCGGCGGGGCCTTTAACTTTTCTGGGCCTCGACTTCCCCTTCTCACACGTGGAATAACAACATCCCCTGGGTGGAAGGTGGAATCCAGCCCAGGGCCCTGGGATAGCAGAGGCACGCCCCGAGGCTGAGCGAGGCCAAACGCTGGCGCCCAAGCCAGGCCTCCTTGCCTGCGGCCAGGTAGGTCACCGTGCGGGCTGTGGCGCCGAGCACGGGACAGGTCGGCCTCACCGCGTCTAGACCCGGGCGGCCAGCCAGGTGAGCGCGCGCGGGAGCTCAAAACGCGTCGCTGGCGGCCGTGCGTCCACCCGAGCGACTCCAAGTCATGGAGCCACGCGCGGGGGTCGCCACGGACCCTAGGGGGAGCAGAGGAGGTACGGGGGTGGGGATGGGGTAGGCGCTTCCCCGCCACACCTCGCCCCGCCTGTCTGCTCCTTCCAGTTCCCTTCCGACAGGTGGTAAACAAGGCAGGCCTGGTGCCCGCGAGGCGGCGGCGGCGGCGGCGGCGGCGGGTATGGACCCAGCGACCCCGGCTGGGCTCGTGGCCCGCTACCCGCACCCACACCCGTGCCGCAGGGCCGCGCACCGGCTTCGGGGGCTCTCAGGGGTCTCCGGAGATGCGCCGGAGAGGTCTGCCCGGGGTCACTGGGGACACCTGGGCACTCACGGTCTCTGGTGAATTGAGGGGGCTTAGGCGGGGGCCTCTGGGGATAAGTGGAGGGGCGGTTGGGGCTACGTGGGCCACCAAGGTTGCCTAGGGTATCTGGAGGGGGAGTCGAGGGTCTCAGGGCCACAGGGGGTCAGACCGTGTTCTCTTGGGACATCTGGGGGAATCGGGGTCCCTCTCGATATTGCGGGGTTAAGAGTTTGGAATAGGAGGTTATGAGGGGGCAGTCGGAGACGTCCAGAGATAGTCACAGAGTGTTCGGAGTGTCCAGGAATACTGCGGTCAAACAGCTGTCTCTAGGGATATCGTGGGGCCGGCGGGGTCCACGCGCGTACCCGCGATGGTTGGGGTCGCGGGAGATGACAGGGACAGTCGGCGACCTCTGGAACTATGGAGGGAGTGGTCGGGGCTCTGAGGATCCTAGGGGCATTCTAGTCTTCGGACGTCGGGGAGTGTGGGGGTTCGCCGAGGCTCGGGGTGGGTGTTGACTGGTTCTTTCCCCCCCTCCCAGGCCGCCGCCCTCCCCAGCGGGCGAGCCCCAGAGCCTGGGGGCTCCTGGCGCGGCTGGATGCGCGACCCCTGGCGGCCAGAGCTGCGGCGGACGTGGCGGTACTGGTACGCAAGGCGGGCGCCACATTGCGCCTGCTCCCCAAGGACGGTGAGTGTCGGGGGCGGGGCCTCCCTGGGGGCGGGGGTTGGAGTACAGCTGAGTTCTGAGGTGGCAGGTGTGAGTTAGGGAGCGGGGCTCGGAGGAAGATTCTGGGGCGGGGCCTTGGGGTTATCCTAGCTTATTCCTCTAGGAGGTGACCCTGGGAGGGTTACTGCAGGACCGTAGGTGAGTGTTGGAAGATTAGATGAGGGTGCGAGGATGGATGGTTATCCCCAGCGAGGTCAGCGAGGCTTAGAATGGCATTTCTGAGAAGGCGGGGCCTGGAGCGTGTTGGTGGCCGGCACTTAGCCAAGGGGTGGGACTGGAGTGCTGTCTGGAGGGTGGGCCCTAAAAATGCAGTGTGGGCGGGGCTCGAAATGTCGGGAATGGCTGAGGTGTGTAGGCTAATTAGAGGGTGGAGCCTGAAATGTTCAGGAGTCGAATCCTGGAGAGTGCGCCCTCCCGGGTGGGCCTAGGCTGTTATTTGAGGGGCAGGGTCTGCGTGTTTAGAGGGGAGTAGGAAGGTCTGGAGGATGATTCAAGCAGCCGGTCCCAGGGTTATTACTTAAGAAGGCGGGATAAGGACAGTTATTTGAGTGTGAGGAGGCTAGTGAAATGGGTGGCAATCTGTCTGTGGAATCTAGAAGCAAGGCAATGAGAAGAGGCTAGAATGACAACTCAAGGGACAGGACATAGGTAATTTACATGGAATTCGACCCTTACTCCCTCTTACATCCCACAGCCAGTAGTGAGCTGGATTCTGCAGACATAGAGGTCACGGACAGTCGCCTGCCTAATTCCGCTTTATTGGAACATCGCTCTCAGGTACCACTTCGCCCTCCTAATCGAGGCCACGTGCCTCGCGACTGGCAATGTATGTACACTCATGTTCTTACTCCAGCATCACCGGTCAGAGACCTTGGGTACGTGTACCAGGCCACCACAAGTGACTCAGGTTAAGGCACGTTGTGGTTCGAAGCTGCCCCAGGCCTCTGGTCGGTTCTGTGTGGAGCTGGTTCGTGGTTCTGCAGGCTTTGGTCTCACATTAAGTGGAGGACGCGATGCAGTCGGCAACGCTCCACTGGCAGTGCGCCGACTGCTGAAGGACGGGCCCGCAGAACGCTGTGGTCGCTTGCAGGTGAGCCACAAGGCATTCTCCATTCCATGGCGTTATAGCCTTCTCATCCTTTGTCTGGTGCTCTCCATTTGCCCTTCCTATAACACCCCTCACCTTGCCCTGTTGCAGGCCGGCGACCTCGTGCTCCACATCAACGGAGAGTCAACTCAGGGCCTTACCCATGACCAGGTCGTGGAGCGGATTCGCACAGGCGGCCCCCGGCTCCGCCTGGTGCTAAGCAGGCCTCTTGAAACACACCCAGGCAAGTCTGAGAGGGCGGGAGGGCCCCAGTAAGGACATGATGGGTTTTCCATAGGAGAGGGGTCTGAGTTCTGTAAGGGGAAGGAGAGAGTCCCAGACTGGCGAGATTGGGTGGTCTCAGGGGGGAGGGTTGGGGGTTCAGTGTCTGTGAGGGCGTCATGGCATTCTCAAAACTGGGAGCAGGGAGGGCAGGCTTCCAGGACAGATATAAAGGTGGATTTCAAAGAGGAGGCTTTCAAAGTACTAGGAGGGGAGAGGAAGGAAGGGGTCTGGTGTAAAAGCAGGTATTCATAAGGAAGCGTCATGCCCCTCAGAGGGGAAGACGCAGTGGGTCTCAGCGGGGAGGGGATGGAGCTGGGATGCAGAGGGTAGGGGGTCTAGTTTCTAAAGACAAGGGGTCTATAAGGGAAAGGGTTGGAAGCAGAGGGAGGTGGGTTGAGCAAGGGGAGAGTTTAGGGATCTAGATGGGAGGGGATTGGCATCTAGAAGGTCAGGGTTTGTTTCCTTTGGGGATTGTGGGAAATGATTTCTTAGGGGCGTGTTCTGGTCTAGAAGGGGCGGGGTCTTGGAAAAGGAGGTGTGTGGGGAGGTAGTGAGGGGGTGGTGTCGGTTCTCGAAGAGTGAGTCCAGGCCTTGATGGAAGGTTTCTCTAAGGGTCGGTTTTCTGTCTGCCTCAACCCTTGGAGTCTCCTGGCCACCTTTGGCCAAGGGGCCTAGCACACCGTTCCCCACCCTACCCCATCTATCTTTCAGTCCTACCATCCCCAGGTCGCAGCCCAGATTCTGGAGGACCAGAGGTGATGAGGTCTTGTAGTGCGAGCGTTTCCCCACTTCAGCACCCTCAATCTACGAGGCCCAAAACCGGGGGCAGCCCAGCACCTAGCCCAGAGGGGTCAGCGGATGGTCCCACGGTTTCTCGTCTTGAGCGCCGCACGGAGGACCCGGACCACCGAATCCTGGGTTCCCCGGGACCCTGGCTGGTGCCGAGTGAGGAACGGCTTTCACGGGCTCTAGGGGTCCCTGGGGCCGCGCAGCTCGCCCTGGAGATGGCAGCTGGAAGGCGGAGGCACTGAGCACAGTCTGATGGCTGGGTACTCACTTCGTAGTGTCCCACTTGGATTTATCCGGTGTGTTCTGCCAACCGCGCACTAGTATCGCAGGCGGAACTACCACTTGGCCTTGTCCCCACTCCTACTGCGCAGTCGACCAGCCCGTGCTCCCCTCGCGGCGTCAGTGGTACAGCCCTCCCTGACTCGCCAGCCTGCACTTCTTGTTTCGGGCGGGGGAGGCAATAAAAATGGTCAGATCCTGTCTTGACTTGCCAGGTGCTCTAGTCCGGGTGGGGCTCCCGAGTCCACCCAGTAAAGGAGGGGGTGGATTGATCCGGTTTAGAGGAGGGCCTCTTCTGGCAACCACACTACCAAGTGCTGTTTCTTTCATGCCTCTAGAGGGGTCTGCTTTTGCTGGTCCTCAGCCTGCTGTGCTTTCTCCCCACTCCGTTTCTCTTCGCCAATTCCTGCTTCTCAACCCATTCATTCATTTCACTTTTTTGGAGGTGTGCAGGGCTAACAGATAATTATTCCGCCTAGCGTGGGGAATGCAGAAGTGGGCCTGTTGTGGCGAGAGTGCACCAGTATACCCACAGCCCTGGCCAGGAATCATCCAGACCCTCAGCGGCCCGCCGGACAGCAAGGCTAGAAGCCCTGCGGCTTCCTTTGTCGGGAGCCTGCGGTCTCTCGCTTCCGGCCTGGTTGGTCAGCTTTCGCTGCCCTGTAGGCTGACACCCTAAGGGCATGGGCTGGGGCCCTGGAGCCCCCTTTGGGGCGGAGCTGGGAAGGTGTGAGTCAGCGGTCCCAGAGTAAAAGGCTGTTAGAACATTTGGGCGGCATTCCCCACCCCCTTCCGTAGATGGTGACAAACTGCTGCGAGCTTGTGTGCACACGCCACACACTGGGCGTTCCCGGTCCTGGGAGAGGTCCGAGTTTCCTCCATCCTGGGAACAGAGCCCTAAAGCCGGGGGCTTATATAGCCAGCGGGACTCCAACTAGGGTATCCCCAAAGCCAGTGCTGGCCCAAGCCAGAAATGTCCAGTCACCTCTGCTTTCACCACATCCTGAACACAGGGCCCCATCCTCTTCAACAACGGAAGCTGTGGTCAGGCGGGAGTGGGCAATTCTCACCCCTATGGGGAGAGGCCAGGAGTGGGGAGAGAAATGAAAGGACCGGAGTGTGAGTGTCCAAGGTGGCACTGGGAAAAAGAGGAGGACAGAATAGCCAGGCTGGAGTTGGGGTATAAAGAGGTGAACCCTTGAGTGGTTAGCCCTGTAGACATTGTGGGGGAGTGTGCTGCCCCTGACTCAGAGGCTGGTGGAGGTGTGGCTCTGTGGCAGTCAGGAAAGGGCTCCAGAGCCCCAGTCCTATAAAACAGTCACACCCAGGAGACTAAGAATAGTGACCCAAGCCACCATTTACTTAGCCTTATCCCTGCTACTGGCTTCACTTGCACTGTCTATTTTCATCTGTTTACACATCTACTCAATAATCCTGATATGTCCATTCCACAAAGGAGGGAAGTGATGCCCAAAGAATATATATAGCTGGTGTGGGGTGGGGGTGGGGTTGAAGCAAGATTTAATCAAGATTTCATTCCTAAACCTTAATCTCACCTGCATTTGACAAGAATTAACTGAACTTCAGCTGTTTACCTTGAACTGTGATAGGCACTGGGGAGATGCTTGGAGGAACAAAACAAAAATTTCTATCCTTCTGTAGCTGATGTACTGACATATCGAAAATGAGTAATTTCAGAGAGAAGTGAGAGTTATAAAGATAGCAAAAGGAGGTTGTGTTGGGGGAAGTAATGATGGTGGGCTGCTGGCCTCTTTGAAGACAACATTTGAGCAGGGACCTGAATGACCAGAAGCCAGATGGATAAAGAGCTGGGGGAACAGCACTGACAGCAGTGGGAACAGCAAGTGCAAAGAGGCTCTGAGGCAGAGTAATTTGTTGTGCTCTAGAAACTCAGGCATGTCCTCACAGACTTGGAAAGCACACACTTAGCAATGGGTAAAAGTATGTTTCACCCTTTCCATTATCCAACCACTCTTTCACTGGGATGAAAGAGGGGAGTCCCTTCCTTGGTTTTGAGGGGCCCCAAGCTAGGAGGTGGAGAGCAGGCAGGCCCTTGGGTTGAACCATCCTGGCCTTCCAGCCATGACTCTCGCCTCCTCAAATGAGATGAGAATAAAACCAATGTCCAGTTTAGAGAGCGTGCCCCGCAACACACCTCCGGGGAGAGCCAGATTCCAGTGACCAGGTGCCTGTCTCACATGCAGAAATCCAGGCTGAGTCAGAAATTATTTGCTCAGGGTAACACACTCTCCAAATGTCGTCAGCCTTGTTGCCCAGCCTGGCAGCCAAGGAGCCTGACCCTTTCATCTTGCCAAGGAGCTCCCAGCAATAAAACCTGTGTTCCTTCATTCTTCATCTAGGGATGGGCTAAGAGCCCCTTCTTAGAACCAGAAAATGGAGGCCCAGCACTTAGGGCCGCGACTTCCCTCGGACTGCAGAACAGAGAATCAGACAGAACCTGGGCTCTGACACTATTCATAATGTCAGCCCCCATTTACTGAGCAGCTTGATGCTCACTAGGCCCTGTTCTCTCTCAGCTTGGGTGTGCACTGCCGTGGTCTCATTCCCATCACTGCTAAGAGGTTTATTCTATGATCCACAATCCTTTATCCACAATTCCAAAGTTCTGGAAGCTCCGGAAACCAACAGTTTCCCCACAATTTGGCACCACTCGACTATGAAACCTGACCTGACTTAATGAAGCACAATTTTCAGTACAGGCTTATCCCACCTTATTGTCAATATCCACACTTTCGCTTGAGGAAATATTAACTTTTTGTTGTTGTTGCTGCTGTTGTTTTTGTTTTTAAACAGGGCAGCCTCAGACCCCACTGAGAGTGTTAAGTAGTATACCATATATGCACCAGGAAAACTTTCTAAAATTCGAAATATTCCTAATTCTGGAAAAATACCTGGGTTTCACCAGGGCCTCGACCATTTTTACAGCTAAGGAAACTGAGTCACTCCCTCCCAAAGGCAGCTCCTCCCGGTTGAGATGTGGCAGCCCCAGGAGCGTTTGTATCCGAAAAGGGCAAAGTATCTCGCTATTACCGCTCAAGGTACCCCTAACTGCCAAGTCTCAGAGGCTGGCGTCCCTGGAGATGTAGCGCCCCGGTGGGAAGTATCCAGGGTGGGCGGGGCGAGGGGGCTTCCGGGGCGGCTGCCACCTGGCCCGCCCCCCCCTCCGGCCCCGCCCGCTTCTGCGCCGCGCGGTGATTCACTGCCTCCGTCGCCCCGGGGCCCCCTTCCCGGCCAGACGGCGGGCAAGACGGCTGGGTGTGCAGTGTCCTCGAACCTGCGAACAAGCGAGCAGATCCTCCGTGCCCCAAGGGACTCCAGCCCACGCCATGGCGGATTCGGAGCGCCTTTCGGCCCCTGGCTGCTGGGCTGCCTGCACCAACTTCTGGCGCACCCCCAAGGGAATTCTTCTGTTTGCTGAGATTGTGAGCGTCCTGGGACAGGCGGGTGGGGTGGCTGGATCACTCAGAGCCAGAAAGACCCCGGAGAAGCAGGCGCGTGGCGGGGCGCTCTGGGCCATGGGTGGGGGTGTGTGGGTTAGTGTCCGAGGGCCGAAACCAGGGGTGCAGGGCGAGTCAATGGGGTTTGGAGAAGGTGGTCGCGAGCTGCTGGGCCACGGGGTGAGGTCAGGGGTCCACGGCGCATATGGTGGGGGCCGTGGAGGGAGACCGCTTGAACTCATTGCTGGACTCACCGAAGGGGTCCCAGGGGCCTGGGAGTTGGGGGGCTTCCTGTGGCAGGGCGTGGCACGGCCTGGGTACTGTCGGGCGGGCTGGCGGCTCGCCCAGGGGCGGGGCCTGTTGGGGTGGAGCCCCGCGCGCTGGTCCCGCAGGGTAGGGCGCTCCGCTGTTCTTCAGTTCATCCTCGCCCTGCTGCGGTGGAGTGGGAGGTCCTTAGCTATTCGGCTGCTACGAAGCCTCGGTTTCCCACCCCCGTCAAAGTGGGCGCTGCCTTTGAGTCACTTGTAAAAGGGGTGAGGCGCCTTTAACCGGAGTCCTGCCCCTCGGGTGTCGCTCTCACCGCTTCCCAAAGGGGTTGCCGGGGGAACCGCACGTCCTGTCCCGTCAAGGCCCCAAGCTGGCTCCAGCAGTGCTCATAAAACACCTGGCCGGGCCACTCCCTGCAGTCCACCCCTATCTTAGAAGGGGAAAAGGGGGAACCGGAGACGCCCAACTCTACCCCTTACTAGCTGGGTGACCCTGGGCAAGTCACTTACTGTCTCTGTCTCACTTTTCTCATCTATAGAAATAAAGATACTAATAACAGTGCCCAGCTCATTAGGTTGTTGGGATGATTAAGTGAATTAATACTTGTCCAGCTTTTAGAACAATATTTGGAACACAGTGAGCACACAAGAAGTGTTCAGTTATGATTGAGACCCCTGATTTCAACCCATCCCCTCAGCCCCAGGAGTTGATGGAGGCCCCTTTCCTCATGTCATCCTTCCAGATATTGTGCCTGGTGATTCTGATTTGCTTCAGCACCTCCACATCAGCATACTCCTCTCTGTCAGTGGTTGAGATGATCCTTGCTGCTGTCTTCTTTGTCATCTACATGTGTGACCTGCACACCAAGATACAGATCATCAACTGGCCTTGGAGTGTGAGAAAGGGGCCAGAAATGGCAATGCGAGGGAAGGGCCCAGGTACTTGGGATTGTCTGGGAACTCTGGACACTCATTGACTTCCCTCTTCTCCCTACCCCTTACAGGATTTCTTCCGAACTCTCATAGCAGCCATCCTCTACCTGATCACCTCCATTGTTGTTCTCGTTGAGAGAGGAAATTCCTCCAAAATCATCGCAGGGGTAAAGGCCATGGAGGCACCTCCAAAGCACAGACAGGGGGATTTGGCAGAAAGTATGGGACCCACAGTAGGCCACACTTGTCCTCAGGGCCTGTAGGAAAGTCTGGCCCTTTTCCTGGTTTTCCTTCGAAGACCATCATTTGCTGTAAAAGGCCATCCCTTGTCTGACACAGGACCTTTCTCAACACACTAGACTGGCATCTGCTAGAACTTTGTCTCAAATGTTACTGTGAATGGTGACACCTATATGTGGGGCCACCATGTGGCCATCCTGTGTTGAGCGGTACCAGGAGGAGTGAAGGTGGGGGTAGTGTCCAGTTTCCTGGCCTTTCCCTGGGGCTCTCTGGCTTCCCCAACTGGGGTTTTGGTCACCTTCCTTGCATGGGACAGTCATTGGAGGTGGTGGATACAAGGAGGTATGAGGCTGACCAGCCTAATCCACCCCCACTCCCACTCCCACTCCCACCCCCAGGTACTGGGCCTAATCGCTACGTGCCTTTTTGGCTTTGATGCCTATGTCACCTTCCCCTTGAGGCAGCAAAGACATACAGCAGCCCCTACTGGTAAGTGTGTGTGTGTGTGTGTGTGTGTGTAGGGGATTGTTGCTGAGGGGGCTGAGGAGAGAAGGAAAGGGATCTCCCAAGGGCATGAATGCAAGCTCTGTCCCTTGTTGGTACTTATGGCTTTAGTGCCAATAAGTACTATAAGCTTCAGTGTTCTTGGCTATAAAATGGGCATATGGACCCAACCAATGCTTTCTTTTTTCCCTCATTTGCAGACCCTTCAGATGGCCCGGTATAAGGTGTAGGTGAACTCTCTTCGTTTCTCTCTGCAACCTGCAAACAACACCTCCATTGAAATGACTCCTCCCGGCCCCTACAACACTCCCAGCCAACACCCAGCCCCCTATTGAGGTACAAGTGCCTTTATTGGGAGAATTTGTCTTCCAGCCTGCCAATCAACCCTCCTGGGTGTGGCCACCTTTATGGGTGTGCCTAGGTCCCCCTTCTGCAGTACCCGAAAGGAGACACCAATTCTGCATGGACTATGCCCCACCTAAGCCACAAGATGAGTGAGAAGAGTGCCTCAGATTTCAGGCTCCAGGCCCCAGGTTGTGACCCGCTCCAAATAACCTCACTGTGGGGGCAGTTATGTGGAGGGATAAATATAAATAAATAAACGGATTGTTGGAATATATGATAATGAATAAATTAATCCTTTGATCAAATGTGAACAAATCTCAAGCATCAGAATGGGGAAAATTGGGAAGTGGGGACAGCTGGAGAAAGGCCACCAGGCCTGTTTTACACCATGTTAAATTACTTCAATAGTACAAACAGACAAAGGAGGGAGGAAGGAAGGGGATTTATGACTTAGGTTGGGGGATAGGTCACCAGCTACACTGACTTGAGAATGGAGCCCCCCAGGACTGCTTCACCTTCAGGCCACGATGCAGTTCTTGTCTCTGGACTGGCGAGTCATCCCTGGACATGAGTTCCCCCGGGGCGGTGGAGATGGGGAGTTGAGATTCTCTGTTACAGTGTCCTGAGCGGGCACTGGCCTGCATAGGTGTGGGGGCAGTGGGATGCGTTCCCCCAGGAAGAAGCCATCGTCCTCTGAGGACTCCGAACTAGAGCTGGAGGGCGAGCTGGAGCAAGATTCTGAGTCCGACCCTGATGCCAAGTCACACTGATGGTGGTGACCTCGGCGGCGGCGACGGCGGCGGCGATGTTGGTGGTGGTGGTGCTGATGGTGGTGGCGGTGACATGTGGGGGCCCTGGGAGGGGGACTACGTGGCCTGCGGCGCTGGGCTGGGGGTGCACTCAGGGTCCGCCGTGGGCCGCCCTCAGACACCAGAGGGTCCCGGAAACTGACACGCGGGGCGCTCTGACGACCAAAGGCACAATCTTCCAGGTCTGGTTGGCCCGAGGTCCCTGGGGGTGGCTCCGGGGCGCTGCGGAGCCCCAGCTCGGGCATGGAGTGGCGGTGAGGGGCCCCTCTCAGAAAGCGGGTGGGCTCCTCACCTGCAGCTGGAGAGATGGAAGGAGTCCCTGTATCTGCCTCTGCCCCAAGGGGAGGCCTGTGTAAGGGCCTTCTTTCCCCCATCAGGGCTGGGAAAGTGGGGCAAAGGTCGGAGACGGGCAGTGAAGTGGGGAGTCCGGGAAATATGAGGCCTTGGACAGGCTCCGAGTGGAGGTGGGGAGAGGGAGGTTGGAACGCAGGAGCAGAACTGGATGGGTGCATGGGGGCGTGGCATAGGCTGGAGCAGTTTAGGTTTGTGATGGGGTGGAGGGTCAAGGGTTTGGAGGAAAGGAGGAATTGGGCTCAAGCATGTACAAGCTGAGATACGGGAGGGCCTTGTACAGAAGGGGGCAGAACCAGGGTTTACGAGGGGGTATAGTTTGGGTGGAGACTAGGCTTGGAATGGTTTGGAGGCAGGGCCAGGGATGCCGCAGGTGAAAGGCCTGGGCGAGTCACTGAGAGGGGCCAGGATTGGGGATGGATGCTGAGTGGCTGGGCGTGACTCGAAGGTTAACTCACCAGGCGCTGGCTCCGTGCTGGCACCTTTGGTGGAGGTCTCGGACGCCCCCTCCACAGCAGAGAAAGAGGCTGTGGAGGCTGTGAGCGGTGGGGGAACTGTGCCCGCGCTCCAGCTGCGGCGGCCGGGCCCCGGAGCCGTGGGCTCGGACCCCAGGCTGCAGGCTCGCGAGCAGAAGATTAGGCCACGGCGTGGCAGGAAGGGGCGGCCCAGCAGGGCTCGCCCGCAGCGACTACAGCAGAAGCAGCGGTCTGAGGCGTGCCAATGCTGGCCCTCATAAGCCATCTGGCCCTGATCCAGGCCTGCGGGGACGATGTGAGGGGGAAAACTCAGGCAGAGCCCCCAGGCATATCCCCACCCTTCCTGAGTGGGGCCCTTCTCAGGAAGAAGCAAAGAATCTGAGGCAGGGTACCCGGAGACGCCCTCCCCCTGCCACCTCTCCAAAATGGGGCCCTTCTCTGGAGGAAGCAGGAAACCTGAGGTTTGATCCTCATCTCAGGGTTCCTCATGCTCTCCTATGAACTGGCTGATAAATGTCTCCTCCTCCCCCTCCCTTTCTTTCCCAGGGTGCTCCCTCCCAGAGAGGGGGTTGGGCAATTGGACACTAAGATGTGGGTCAGGCTTAGACATTAAGAGGTGGCTTCAAGTAGGAGAGTGAAAGGTGGACCTGAAGAAGAGGCCTGGGTTGTGGGGACAGGGCTTAGAAAGTAGGGCGGGGCCTTGGCGGGAACGGAGTAGAGCTTAGAGGGTAGGGTGTGGCTTAGAAATTGTGATGTACCTAGGCTGATGGATAGGGTTTGGCTTGGGGTATAGGGGCTAGACTGAGAGGGTAGCTCTGGGGGGATCTGGGAATTAGAGGGCACTCTGGAGGTGGGCCTAAATGTGTAGTGGTGCCTAGTGCCTAGTGCTGTGTAGGTGGGGTTTAGAAAGTATGGCAGATGAGGGATACTGGTGATGGGACTTGCAGTGAAGGGTATAGGTCTATGATGCTGGGGCTAGACCGAAAGTATGGGGGACAACCATGGATGGGGCCTGAAGGAAAGGAGGAATATAGGGATGTGCTGTGGCCCAGCTGTCCATCCATCCTCTGTCCAGTGCTACGTTCACCTACCAATGTGTTCCCCACAGCCATCACAGTACTCCGCGTGACGAGCCTCATAGCAGGTGCAGCAGTGGGGGCGGCTCTGACGCATGACATAGCGCTGCCCTCCTAGTGATGTTTCACACTCGAAGCAGCAGAAGTGACCCATGTGCCAGTGCCGGCCCTCGGCCTCCGTGCACTCAGGAGAGAAGATGATCTGTGGCGCAGGCCATCTGTGGCTGTCAGCGAGGCTTGCCCCTAGCCCTGCCCACCCTCCACTCCTACCCCTGGGCAGAGAGGCACAAACCTCATCACAGGCTTGGCAGCGTGGGCGCAGGCGTTCGGCATGGTGGCGACCACAGTAGACCTTGCCAGCATGGTAGAAGTAGATGAGGTCCACCAGCAGCTCCCGGCACGTGGAACACACAAAGCACTGGGGGTGCCAGCAGGCACCCAGGCCTGCGCGGCTGGCAAACACTGCAATGTCCCCACCTCCAATCTGCTTCCCACACTACCAGATGACAAATAGACACCATTATACTTACCAAGATGGTTAGATGGATGGGGATCAGCCAAGGCGTGCGTCATACTTGGGCCCTCCCCATGGCAGACCTTTGTGACTGGCCTCACCCACTGGGTAAATTTGAGACAGGCTCTGCCTACATGGGGGGCCTTACAGGCAAGTCTTGCCCTCGGGAGGTTGGGGAAATCATAGAGACAGGCAAGGCCCAGTGAGGGGACCTTAGTGACAGACCTCACCTAACAGTAGGATCTAAAGTTAGGCTCCACCTACGGGGGGTCGAGGGAGGGGCTTGGAGACAAATTCCACCCACTGCCAGGCTCTAGAGACAGGCCCTGCCACTGTGGGTGGGTTCTTAAGGACAAGTCTTGATCACAAGAGGACCAGAGAGACAGCCATGCCCCACGTCCACTGTGTGGAGGGCAGGAAACTAATAAAGAAGGCCTGCTAAGGCCTCCTTAGAGACAAACGGCACCTAACAGTGGGATCTGAGAGACAGGTCCCATCCACCAGGGGGCCCTACACACAGACAACGCTGACCAGGGAGGCCTTAGAAACCATCTTCGCCCAACAGTGAGAAGTGAGGAAAAGAGCCCATCCAGTAGAGGGGAAACTAGAGACAGACCACTAGGGCTTCAGTGACAGGCCTAATCTTTCCAGGGTCTGAGACATGGGCCCTGTATCCCCAGGGCTTGGAGCAAAAGCACCACTCACTCCCCGAGGCCCTCCATGACTCACCTCCTCACAGATGGCCCCAGTGATGGTCACTGGGAAGATGCGCACAGTGCCACGCCCCAGATTTTCCCGTTTCCGCTGCTGGCTGAAGGCTCTGAGCTCTTTCTTCTCCTCCTCTTCCAGTGCTGTGCAGTACTGTGCCTAAGGTGGTGGGGGTCATCCAGGCACCTCCTCTGATGTCTGCATCCCAACCCTCTTCCAAATGTCATCCACACTCAGAAATTTTACTTCTAGGCCATTGTATCGATGGTGCTTCCTGCCTGAAATACCCACCTCTGACCTCTCCCAAGGCCCAGCTGTGGTTTTGCTAAGGAATGTCCTGATTGCCCCTGACTGTCCACACCTTTCACCTCAGATCACCTTTCCCCCTCTGACCCTGCCCATCTCTGTCCAGCTGGCCAGCATGTGCCCAGGCTGTGCCCCCTACCTATCACGCCCTTCCTGTCTTCTCCCTCCTCACCTCACTGTCGTGTGGGGGCAGCTGATGGAGCAGCTGCTTGATCCTGTATTTCTCCCCGGGGCTGTTGACATAGGGGACCTTGTCCTCTGGGAGGCAGCTGAAAAATTGGTATACCTGGGAGGAAATGGAGGATGAGAGAAAACAATTGAGACTAGGAGTGAGCTCCTGGAATGCAGTGTGATGGTGGGTCCCTACTTCTCTGAGAAAATTAAAATCATCAGAAGGGAACTTCTACTGACTCCCTCCATCTCTCCTTCCTACAAGCCAGATCATTTTCATCACCTCCCAAACAGGCCGAGCATTCCCTCGTGTCTTGACTCCACTTTTCCCTATAGCTGTTGCTCTACTTTTCTCTTTCCCTTTAGAGCACAATTCCTCAAAAGAGTTATACACACTCACTGTCTCCATTTTCTCTCCTCGCAACCTCTCCAGACCCCACTCCGGTCAGCCTTCCCTGTCCCTTCAGTCCCTGCCCTTCCTCTAAAGCTCTTCCTGTCACAGACTTCAATGACATCTACATTGTTAAAGTCATTGTTCGGGTCTCAGTCCTCATCCAACTTGACCCATCAGTAGCACTGGACACAGCTGATGACTTCCTTTTCCTGGAAACACTTTGTTCCCTTGGCTTCCAGGACACCACACCATCCTGGTTTTCCTTCTACCGAAAGGAAACATTGGCCAACTCCTCTGTCATTTTGTTTTCTCCTCAACCAGCAGACCCCTACATGTGGGAGGGTCCTTAGGCTCAGTCCTTGGTCCTCTTGCCTCTGTCTCCATTCACTCGCATGGGAATCACATCCAACCTTATGACTATAAATATCATCTTGCAGCTAATACCTCACAAACGCATGCCTTCAGCCCTTTGACCTCTCATTTGAGACAACCACTCAGATGTCTAATGGTCATCTCTAACTCCAGATGTCAACACCAAACTTATGCTCTTAGACCTCAAACATGCTCCCACCTTGGCCTGACCCATAGCAGTTAGTCCATCCATCTTTAGGGTCATCTTTGACTCCTCTCTCTTACACACCCACAAACAAATCCTCTCAGCAGCTCCACGTTCAAATTATAACCAGAGGGGCCGGCCCGGTGGCTCAGGCGGTTAGAGCTCCATGCTCGTAACTCCGAAGGCTGCCGGTTCGATTCCCACATGGGCCAGTGGGCTCCCAACCACAAGGTTGCCAGTTCAATTCCTCAAGTCCCGCAAAGGATGGTGGGCTCTGCCCCCTGCAACTAAGATTGAACACAGCACCTTGGGCTGAGCTGCCTCCCGGATGGCTCAGTTGTTGGTTGGAGCGCGGGCTCTCAACCACAAGGTTGCCAGTTTAATTCCTCGACTCCCGCAAGGGATGGTGGGCTGTGCCCCCTGCAACTAGCAACAGGCAACTGGACCTGGAGCTGAGCTGCGCCCTCCACAACTAAGACTGAAAGAACAACAACTTGAAGCTGAACAGAACCCTCCACAACTAAGATTGAAAGGACAACAACTTGACTTGGAGAAAAGTCCTGAAAGTGCACACTGTTCCTCAATAAAGTCCTGTTCCCCTTCCCCAATAAAATCTTTAAAAAAAATTTATAACCAGAATCTGACCATCGCTTTACTCCTTCCACTGCCAGCACTGTCATCAGCCACCTAGACTATTGCAATAGCCTCCCCTTCACTGGTCCCCTGCTTCCACCTGCACTCATACAGTCTGTTCTATACTCAGCAGCCAGAGGGATCCCGATAAATCCTGAGACAAAGCACATCCCGTCTCTGCTCACAACTCTCTTGTGGTTTCTCCCTCATTCCAAGTCCAAGTCCTCTCCCCGCCACCTCTCTGACCTCACCTCCACTCTTCTCTACTCACTCTGCTCCAGTCACACTGGTCTCCTCACACATGCACATTCCTGTCTCAGGGCCTTTGCAGTAATTATTCCCTTTGCCTGGATCTCTCTAACTTCGGATTTCTGTGTGGTTCACTCTTCACCTCCTTCAGAAAGTTCAAACATCATATTCTCACAGAGGATTACTTGGGCACCCTGTTTACAATTATAAAGTCTCTCTCCATCTCCCCTGCCTTTAAAGAAATTTTTAACAGACCTTACACCATCTGACATATTTTTACAGGGTTGTGTATTCATTGTTGCTGCCCCCGGGAATCTGATCTCCATGTGGGCATATATATATTTTTGTTTTGTTCACTGCTGTGTCCTCAGTGCCTAGAACAGTGTCTGCCATGCAGCAGGCACTCAATAACTGTTGAATGAATTAATCAATGGCGATGTGGTGAATGAAGTGCTGGGATAAGCCTCGAGGTAAGGGATAGAATAGGAGTGGGATGAAGCAGGTCCTGAGAAAATGGCTCAGTGATCACTGAGGATTCCCTGTGAATTTTGGGGGTTGACCACCTCTAAGATCATAGAGAGGTCAGAAAGACAGGTGCGGTCTGACCACCCACCCCAGGGTTGCCTCAGAAATAAGTTTCCACCTGAGTGTGTGTGTTTATGCTTGTGTGTGCGCCTATTGGAGAGCAAGAGTGGGTGGTGCCTTCTGGTCACCTGCTCTGGCTTGAGACCAGGGGGCACCCAGGCATACTCCTCTGAGGCACAGCCCGAGTCATCATCGGAGATGGAGTGGCGCTGGAAGTCTGAGATTAGCCGACACATGATGCGTTCCAGGTCCACAGGCACCGCGTGCACGGCATGCTCCTCCCGTGGGCATTTGCAGTGCTGGCAGATCTTTCTGAGGGGGCCGGGATGGGGGTCAGTTACTAAGGCTCAGTCAGCCCACTCGGATCCCTTGACAGCCCAAGTAAGTTCAACTTAGAGGCAAGGGCATTCAGATTATCACCACCAGAGGACTCGGGGCCTGGGGACAGGGCTGAGAGATGGGGCTGTGAGCCTGGGCACAGGAGGTGGAAGGGTGGCGCTGTGGGGTTTCAAGGCAGTCCGATAACTTTCAACTCTGGGACTTAGGCCTGAGTAGGGGTGAAACTCTGAGCTTGAGACTGGAGTTATACAGCTAGGGGCTTCCCCTCAGGACTGACTCTGGACATTGTGGGGGAACTCTCCCTGGAGACTGGCTCTAACCTGTGCTGAGGCTCTGAACTTGTGGATACGGCTCTGTCTGTGGTATTTTATGGGACGTTTTGGGTACAGGACTACAGCAGGAGGAGAGGACACTAAGTCAGGGAGAGGAGTTCCTAGTCCAAGAAGGTGTCTGGAGGTCAGTGGGCCGTGCTCAGAGCCCAGGACCGAGGATCTTCCTAGGGATGGGACTCAGGCTTGGGCAGGACAAGTCTAGGGCAGTGTCGTGGGTGGAGCTCTCCTGGGAAAGGGATAATAGGGAATGAGTCAGGGGGCAGGGTTCTGAATCAGAGATACAGGCTCTTTCCCCAACTGAGCTTCCTCTGTGAACCACCCCCCTTCCCCAGATCCTTACCCCTGGCTCAAGCCTAGGGGACTGGCCTAAATCTCTGGGGGATTCCCCTGAAGGTGGGGCCCTGACAAAGGTGAGGCCCTGGGATGGTCACCTACCTCCAGCCGTGCAGCAGGAAGCCAGGGCACTGCTCCCTGCAGGAATTGCAGGGCTGGCCTCGGTCTGGGTCCTCTGCCTCTGGAGGCTGTAGTGGGCGGAGGCAGACGCGGGACCAGGAGAGTCGCAGAGGCGGGGAGGGAGAAGTCAACGCCCGCCTCTCAACTCCAAGGCCCACAACCGCACGCTGGGGCCTGTCCCACCAGGGCAGCGCTGGGCAGGCTGGGACAACGCCCGGAGCGCGGGGGAGGGGGACACAACAGTGGTAGAGGCGGGAGAGCTGAGGCCACCTCTCTATATGCCCCCTTGTCAAGGAAGTCTCTTCCCCAGGCCAGCCTCGGACTCCCCCCACCCAGCCTGGACACCTCCCACCAGTTTCTGACTCCTCCAGGCCTCAAACACCTCCCCCAGAACTCAGTACTTTGCCTGCCCAGAGCACAGAGTCCCTAATCTGGGTGTCTCCCCCAGGCTTCATCTCGGGCCCCTTCTCCACCACGAGGCCAGCAGCACTCCAGTTCCACAGGGTAGGAGTTTCAGACCCCCTCCTTACAAGGGATCCACACATGAACCCCTCCCCCAAATGCTGGCTTCACCCTTTCATACCCAAGGAACTGGACACCCTCCTCCAGGACCTCAGGAGGCCCCTAATCCATTCAGAAACTCCACGCCCCAAGAAGCCTTGGCCCTTACCCCTCATATCCTAGGGCTATTCACTCCTCTGCACCACCAAACACAGACCCCACCTAGAGACCCCCTCCAAAGGAAGAGCGAGACCGGAGACCCTCCTATCTAGGAACTCAAAGACTCCCTAGAAGTGAAAGCCTGGAAGCTCTCTTTCCCCAAATCCCAATCCCTCCACCCTCATTATTCTGGCACCACCTCACTCTTTAGTTCACCTCCCCCAAGGTACAGGGGGTGGTCCCTTCCCTCAGAAGCTCAAAAGGCCACTGTTTAATCCAGGACCAGGAGACCCAATCTTTTGGCCCTCAGAATCCCCTTCCATAATTCACACAAGAGGGGAGCACACTAAGTCCTTGGGGTGCTGATAAAAAGTGTGCGGAGAGGTGATTAGGGAGCATGGGCCCCCAAATCTCCACGTTCCTTCATCCACACGCTTCCAGCTACCCCAACCCCTCTGGTAATTCTGGGGATGGGGATTCCCAGACCCTCTGTGAATTTCGAGCACCTCCTCGCTATCCCTATCCCCAGCCCCCTCTCCTGGGCTTAAGTTTACCCCTGACGCCCGCCGCTGCCCTGAGTCTCGCTCACCGTGCGCGCCGAGCGGCGCCTTCGGGACCCACGCACGAACATGGCGCTCCCGGGCAGGGTCAAGCCGGGCCGGGTCAGGGGAATGGAATCCTCGCGGCCGTCAGGCTACCGCGCGTCCTGCCTGGAAGCTCTGTTCTGTAAATCTGAAACCGGCGGGGGAGGAGCACGCCTCGCAGCGCCGGCCTCTGGGCAAGTTGTCTCTCTAGGGCCAAGGCGCCCCCTGCCTAGAGGTGAAGGGCACGCAGCCCAGGAGCTCCGTGCAGGAGAGCTCCCCTGCCCTACTGCCAAAGGCTCCAGAACCCCAAGGTGCCACGTGGCCTCTCGCGGGACATTCTAGGGCTTGAGGGCTCTAGTGGGTGAGGGGGGATCGAAGTGGCGACCTGACTGCGAGGGGTGGTGCGCTAGGGTAATTGTATTGGCGTTTCGTGTTGATTTATCTTGCATGTTTATTTGGGGGAGGGTTAAAGCTACCTCTTGGCCCCCTCCCCACTGGTGACGTTCTGAGGGACTCTTTCCCCTGGATGAATGCTGCAAGAATGGTCCCCAACTCCATTGCAGCCCCAGCTGGTGCTCCCTCGCCCCCATCAGAGAGCTAGATCTTATACACCCCCACACAACCCCCGCTCCCATCGCTTCAAAGCAAGGATTATTTGAGATTTGTGGGAAGGAGGTTAAAGTCACTGGCCAGGTCCCATGCCCTCTTTCCATCTCCCTCCCCATCCTTATAGGCCCAGATGTTATCCCCACTAAATCCTGAGAAATAGATCTTAAAGCCTCCCCTCCCTTGCTCCCATTTTTCTCTCTCCAGTTAGATATCCCTTTCCCTGAGCTCAGTCCCAGAGCTGGGAGCCTCTCCTTGGTGTTCTCAAGCTTTGCTCTATCTCAGAGCTGGGAGGAGAGGGTCCCCCGCCCGCAGTCAGAACTCCGACGAGGGGCCGGGGTCTCTAATTAGGCCCCGCGGAGGTGGCGATCAGCCGGGACTTTCATCATGGGAGCTGGGGATTTCCCGCCCCATTACGCACGTCCCTATCACTTCCCGCCTCTCCTTGCCCCAGGGACGAGTCGGGGAGGGGTTAAAGGGAATGTGTGAACTAAGAAGTCAACCCGGCGCCCCGCCTACTGGCGGTGCGGCCTAGCGGGTCTCCTGGCTTTCCAGCTGGGGCGGAGACTAGGAAATGGAGAAACAGCCCGGTCTGAAGTATACGAGGCGGGTGGGTAGAGAGAAATCTCCCTGTGAAGTATGGGGTCGTATTCGAACCCCGTGGGGGATGTGAGGACAGGGCTGGGAAGACGCACCGGCTTAGGGACCAGAATTAGCAATGAACCCTAGGGGCTGGCGGATGGTTCAGTTGGTTAGAGCGGGAGCTCTTAACAAAAAAGTTGCCGGTTATATTCCTGCATGGGATGGTGGGCTGCGGCCCCTGCAACTTAAAGATTGAAAACAGCGATTGAAAACTGCCACTGGCCTTGGAGCTGAGCTGCGCCCTCCACAACTAGGTCGAAGGACAACAACTTGGAGCAGATGGGCCCTGGAGAAACACACTGTTCCCCAATATTCCCCAATAAAATTTATTTTAAAAAAAAGTAAAAAAAAAAAGTGAACCCTAGAAAGACAGGGCTTTCTGTGGCCTGTAGTGGGGCATTGGGCAAGGCTACTCAGAGGGTGACTTAGAACAGCAGGCGAGGCTTCACCGAGGAGGCTGCTCGGCCAAACACTGTTGGAAGTGCCTAAAATGGGGTTACTTGAACGGCGGCGCCCAGCAGGTCGGGGGCGGAGCTTCCTCTCGCCTCCTCACCCCCATCCTCGCTTTGTGTTCCCCAAAAAAGGATACACTGACAAGTCAGAGCCGGATGGATTAGGTGGTTGAGGAGTTTATTTAAGGGAGGAGATTTAATATTTGTTCTTCCTCGGGGAGGGAGTCTTCAAACAATACCGAAGGGCACAGGAAGAGTAGGGGGAAGAGTAAGGGTCTGGAGGGAAGGGGGAGGGGCCACAGCCAGACAAAATGGCAACACACGGTCACAGGCACTACTGACATCACAGACACAGCAGAAGGTGTAGAATAGGGGGTCCAGATCAAGCCTCCAACCACCCCGGGACGGGTGGGGGTGTAGAGGGAGGGAGGGAGCAGTCACGAGAAAAGGGGGAGAGGAGTGGGCTGGCCCCACAGACCCATTGGCTCTGTCCTCTGATTACCTAGCTGTCACGTAGCGGGGGAGGGCAAGGGTACTTCCCTCTGGCTCCCACCCCTTGCCCTCCAAGCCATACCTCTCCACTCTTCCCAGGATCCCTCAGTCCCCAGCCTTGGCCAGGGATGCTCTTCTCCACCCCTAACAAAACCCATCCCATAGGCCCTAGCCACTGCTAAACCTTCCCACTTTAAAACATAGTTTCTTCACTGCCCCATTTCACTGTCCCTTCCGAAACCATCAAGCACGCCCCGCCCCTCTCTAAGCCCCACTCCATCTAGAACCCTGACCACGCCCTCACCCAAGCTCGGCCCATTCCTGAATCCCCCTTCTTTCCTGCCCCCTTAGAACCCAACTCAGTCATCTGAATGTTCCAAGCCCCATCCCTTCCGTGGGCTCAGGTCCCAGTCTAAGACCCACCCACTCTGGAGACTCACCCACTGCCTGGTTCAAGCCCCACCTGTTCTAGAACTCTCAGCGTTCTCCCAAACCCTGTCCCCAAGCCCCCAAGTCCCCAAGTCATACCCCTTCCATAGAACCAAGTCCTACTCCAAGCCTTGCCACTCTGTGGCCCACCCGCTGCCTCACTCAAAGCTCTGCCCCTTCTAGAACCACGCCCTCGGCCTCCTTCCAAGCTCCACTCCAGAATGCTCTAGGGCACTCCTCTCCTTCATTGCCAGTATGTCTGGAACCCAACCCACCTGCTTACTAGTCCCCTTCACCCCAGAGTTCCTCTCCAAGACCACTTTGGGTCCCAAGCCCCCAATCTCTGCCTTTCTCAGGGTTGAATTTTCCGTAATAGACCCTGTTCAAGCATTGCTGGAGGAATCAAGGTCAATGTTGGGAGAAGGGGAAGAAGAGAAGTCAGTCTGAAGTCACGCCCACCCACCCCACACAGCCTAGGTGTGTCTCCTCCCTGTCCCCCTTTCAGAGTCCTCCCCAACCTCAGGGCACAGGGCCAAGGAACAGAGAGGGGCCATGGGATGCAGGGGAAGGGCTAGGGGTAAGAGAGGAGCCCCATTAAGATTGGGGTCTTAATGCATTAGGGGAGTAGAGTGGGGGCAGGGCTCAGACAGACAAATAGATATCTATATATATTTATATATATGTGAGATATATATATAGGTATATATATATATATATATATATATATATATATATATATATATATATATATCAAAGACAGTTAAGGGTCTCCTGGCTTGAGGGACGGAGACCTGGGGTGTAGGGTTGGGAAGGGGGGCAGGCCTTCTCCTGAGCTCTTGCCCACCCATGGGGTCCTCCCGGGCTGCACTGACCTGTGAAGACAAAAGACACAGAAAGGAGAGGGGGTCCAGACACAGGTGGACCCCTTAGGGAGGGGCTGGGATGCTATGTATTTGCCCTGGCTTTACCCTCTGCCTGGCATGCCTTTTCTTCCTTTTTCTTTCACTCAGAGTCCTGGAGTCAGTTTCATCCCAGCTGCCCCTACTGGGATTGATATACCTCGCCCCACTAGATTAGGTACCAAAGAAATTATGGTCCCCACTCCCCCAACCCAAAGAGATCCATTAACAGGAACAGTTCTAGTCATTGGTTATTAACTATATTGAACCAAACAAAGATTCTCATCATTGTGGAGCTTACATTGTAGCAGGGGAGACAGATTTCAAACAATGACCATAATATATAAAGTGATCTAGCATAACATAAGGTGATAATAAGTGAAATGGAAAAACAAAAAGTAGACCAGGATGAGGAGATTAGGAGTGCCAGTAGGGGAAGGAAGTTTGCTGTAGTAAGTAAGGTAGTAAGTAAGGTAGCCAGAGAAGACCTCATTGAAGATGTGACACTGGAATAAAGAGTTAAGGAGGTGAGGGAATGAAGCATGCAGATAACTGGGGGAAAGAACATTCCAGGCAGGGGGTACAGACAATGCAAAGGCTCTGGGGTGGGACAATGTTTAGTGTGTTTGAGGAACAGCAAGGAAGTCAGTTGGGCTTGAATGGAATGAGCAAGGGAGAGTGGTGGGAGTTAATGTCAGGGAGGCAGGTAATGGGGTCACATAGGGCATTGTGGACTAGGTTGTGAGGACTTCAGCTTTGACTCTAGATGAGGTATAAGTCATGGGAAGATTCTGAGCAGAGGAGAGTAAAATGAGAGTAAAAAGTCTCATGCTATGTTGTTTCTATTATTTCCTCAGTAAGTGTTTCTTAGCAGTGCTCTAATTGATATGTGTACAGCATGAATAAGGCATGGTCACATCCTCTAGTCTACTGGGACAGACAGTCAATAAATATATAAACTAATAATTACAGACTTTGGTAAAGAAAAGCACAGGGTACTATGTGAGAGGTAACAAAAGGGGACTTGTGAGGAGTTGGTCAAGTGTGTGAGGCTGTGAAACTGCAGAGGGAAAACAAGTATCAAGGCCCTGAAGTTGGATTGTGCCTGGCACATGGAGGTGGCCAGTGTGACTGGAACAGAGTGTGTGTGTGTGTGGGGGGAGAGTGGTAGAAGGTGAGAGGTCAGAGATGTGAGGAAAGGAGCTAGATTGTGTAGGGCCCTGTGAAGGCTTTGGCTTTTAATCTGAGTGAGGTGGGAGTCCAGGCAGAGCTCTGAGCCCAGGAGGATGGTGGCCTGACTTAGGATTTAATGGTATCCCTCCTAATGCTGTGAATAGAACAGAACAGGAATGGGGATGGAAATCTCCAGGGGAGATGACAGTGAGAAGTGGGAGGATTATGGATATATTTTGAAGGTAGAGCCAACAGGATTTTTTGATGAATTAGATGTGGGATGGGTAATAAACTCCTAACTGCCCTTTCCATCCTTTCCAAGTGCCAGAAGCTACCTCCACCCACGTGTTGCCACCTCCTTGTCTTTCCCCTCTCACACAATCCCCCTGCCTCTTCTCCCCAACTTCCCCCATCACATGTGAGAGAATTCTCACTTCTCTTTTCAGGTCCAGAAAGAAGGCCAGCAAGTCTTTCCAATGCCCCTGCCCCGCCCATTTTCCTTCTTTGAAATTCCACACCACCCCCCTCACCTTGAGAGTTGGAGAGAAGTGGCAGATCTATCACCTCCTCCCAGATTGGTGAGCTTGTCTGACCTTCATGACCCAAACCTGTTTATCCTCACCATCTATTGGCCTTATAACATACTGGCTTATTAATCACTCCTCTTCCCTCCACCGCTCCGCTGATTCTCTACTATGCTAAGTCCCCCTATTGTTCCCTCCTTTCATTGGTTGCTCTGTTCGTTTCTCTCTTCCATCCCTTCCCTCAGAGCTGCACTTCTACCTCTCCCATTGGCTCTTCATTCTGCCCATCTTCAAGCACCACTACTCCTGCTCTCCATTCATTGGATAAATTTTCGCTCTTAGCATTGTAGCTCCGCCTCTCTGTTGGCTCCTGCAAACTCCAGCATCTCACGTACCATTTACTCCGGATTCTTATTGGTTCACTGACCCGCCCATCTCCTTTCTGGTACCCTCCTTGGCCACACCGCCCGCCCGTCACTCACCAGACTACATCTGATTGGAGAAGGAGGTGGGCGCACCCTGAGGGCCATAGCCTTGCTGCCCGTAGTCGCCCTGAGGGCCGTAGCCAGTGCCACCGCTGCCGGCCGGCTGCCCGTAGTCGGGCTGGTAGCCGCCTTGGGGCCCGTAGGAGTCCTGGGGCCCGTACCCGCCGGGGCCCTGCCCGTAGCCTGCCTCGCCGTAGGCGTCCCCGGGCGCCGGTTGTTTCTCGGGGGCTCCGGGAGGCGCGCGCATGAATGGAGCGGCCCAGCCTGTCTCCTTGAACACGAACCACAGGTTGCCGACCCAGAGCACCAGGTTCAGGAAGCCAAACACCTGCGGGGAGAAAAAGCCCGGCTGTCGTCCCACGCCCATTACCCGGGGAACGTTGAGGCCGCGCGCGTCGGGCATGGATCTGCGGGCCCCGGAAGGGAGGTGGTTTCTGAAACCCGGACCCTCCGAGTCCCGGCGCGTGAACATCAAAGTGCAGAAAAATCACCTTGGGTGGGGAGGGGCAGGGAGCGTTAGAATTCAGATTCCCAGGGATGTTGAGATCTAGTAATATTACATATATATGTTTACATATTTGCTCACCTACATGTTACATATACACGTTTATACATGTATAAAATACAGTAAACAAGTTTAAAAGTTTAATAAAATGTTAAGCATAACTGATTAAATATGTAAATGTGCCACTAATAGATGCATAAGTACACATGTATACTCAAATTTGTGTAACTACACATGTATGAAGTATATAAATATATACTTCTATATTAAAACATTCATGTTTTATAAACACAAAAATATGTTTTATATGATCTATTTTAAATAGATACAATATAATTCAATTTTGGGACAGGAACTAATATCCACAGTTGAGGAAACTGAGGCCCAGAGAGGCTAATTTGCCTAAGGTCTCAGCCAGCAAGTGATTCAGCCAGAAAGACAGTTGGACTCTTGACATCTGTAACATTTGTATATGACTTACCATATGCCAATCCCTTTTCTAAGCACTTTGTATGTTATTAGCTCACTAAATACTCAACTTTGGAACAGGACCTATTCTAAGTTTTCAATTTACATGCTCAAACTGAGGCCTGAGAGGCTGAATAACTAGTTTCAGGTCATAGAGCTTCCAAGTGGCAGAGCTGGGATTTGAGCTCAGAGAGACTCCAGCCAGTAGGGGGAGTCCAGGTGGGAAATATTTCAAGTTAGTCATTTTGCATATAAGGAAACTAAAGTCCAGAGAGGGTACTGACTTGCCAGAGATTTTACATGACCAGGCTGGGCCTGGGACCCAGGTCTCCCAAACTTAATTGGACAGAAGATCTTATGTTCTCCTCTTGGGGACAGTCTGTGGTGTCAAGATGGTTGCAGTTGTTATCTAATCCTTCAAGGCTCTGTTGTTGGCATGCCTTCTCCGGGAAGCCCTCTTGGATTTCCTCTGAGTTCTCCTCTCATTCTCCCTCCACCATTCCTCATGCCGGACTGCAAGGGACCCAGCTCCCCTCCCCAGCCAGCGCAGCCAACTTCCCAGGGCTTACCACCGAGGTATTGAGTCCAGAGGTCACAGGGTCTCTTATCTCCTTGCATGTATTCTCCTTCGTGTGGCAGCTAGGTATCCCCTTGATAATGGTCTCTGGGTCTGTGGCCATCTTCACATCTGTCAGCCCCTTGGCCCATGCCGACGAGCTAACCAGCCACATGAAGGCAAACACTGCTGTGGCCAGGAAGTCCTAGGATGGACAGTGGAGAGAGGAAGACGGCACTGTGAGTGGGCGCCTTCATGCTGGGCTGTGGGACCTCCTCAGATCACAAGCTTTCTTGGTAGGGGGCGGTTCCCCTAGAAGAGGACTGTCTGTCTCCTGCCTTTTCCCCAACATTCACTTGAAGGTGGCCCTCCTAGCTGGGGCTTGTGTGTGTGTACGTGACACAGAAGATGTGGGAGTATAATAGTGATATGTGGGTGTGAGGGTGGGGGGATTCTGTGGGATGGCTGCCAAATCTGTGGAAAGGAATGTGTTTTTCCACTTTGATCTGAATGTGGGAATATGTGTCATCTCGTGTCTGGGAAAGTGTATGAGTACAGCTGTGTAGGAATCAGTGTGTCTGTGGCATAGCATGACAGCATAGCATGACTGTCACAGTGAACCTCTGTGTGCCTTCCTTTGATCTATACTGTGTGCTTGTGTGAGAGGTGGCAGGTTTCCAGGTGTAGGCCTGTCTGGGATTCTGTGTGGGCTAAAAGTGTGTCCCTGTCACTCTATGATTTGGTGTTCCTACTGTGTTTCCCCGAAAACAAGACCTAACCAGAAAATAAGCCCTAGCATGATTTTTTAGGATGACATCCCCTGAACATAAGCCCTAATGCATCTTTTGGAGCAAAAATGAATGTAAGACCTGGTCTTATTTTTGGGGAAACACGGTAATGCTCATAGCAACGGCAGCAGCAGCAGTAACATGTGTGGCTATTATGGTGGCTGCTTGCACGCGGGCCGATCTGGGATTTGGTGTGGCCCATGAACATGGCTGTTTCCCCAAGGCTCCGTGTTCCCTGGCCCCTGCATGCAAGTGGCTGTGGGGGCTCACCAGCATGGGCCCTTTGTTGTTCTCTCGGTACTTGTTCTGCAGAAAGATGTAGGTGGCCAGAGCCCCCATGGAGTAGAGGAAGGCAAACACGGCCACGGTGACAAAGAATTCTGCCGATGAGGAGTAGTCCCCCAGTAGGAAGACTTTGGAAGTTCCCCCTCTGCAGTCGGGTGCATCAAAGTACACTTGGTGCAGCCTGCAGAGAGAGGTGGGCAGGTGTAGCCCAGACCCTAAGAACCCCCTCCCCCCCTGCCCAGCCATGAGTCCCCCAAATTGACAAGGTCCCAGGAAGGGGCGGAAATAACCATCCACAGAGCACCTACTGTGTACCAGTCACATTTCATTGATTGCTCATAGCACCCCCAGGAAATAAGTCCTATTCACCTGTCACTCCAACCCAGTCACCTTGGGCCTCTTGGTTATTCATGGAACATACTAAACACTCTTCCACCCCAGGGCCTTTGCACTAGAATGTCCTTGTAGATATCTTTATGTCTTACTCTCTTCATCTCCTCCAAGCTTTGTTCAACTATCCCCTTCTCAGTGAGGCCTTCCCTGATCTTACTATTTAAAATTAAGTTCAACCATTCCCTTCCAGCACTCCTTAGTCCCCTTCCTTGCTCCATTTTTCACTATAGCAGTGATACCCCATCTGACATACCATTTTTTTCTTGATTTTTGCTGATTTTTCTCGATTTTTTCGATAGCATCTGTAACCACTGTGACACCACAGGGAGAAGGCAGGGCTTTTCCCTTTGTTTTGTTTACTGTGGTGTTTCTAGGGCCTGAAACAGTGCTGCTGCATTGTAGATGCTCAATAAATGTTTAGTAAATGAAACGTAGGCTCAGTGAAGTACATTACCCTGTTTAAAGTTACTCAGCTGGCAAAGGAATGGCAGAGTTGGGATCTGAACCCTATGTTTTCCCCCTACATATTGACGCTTCTACTCATCCTACTTCAGGTCCCCAAGAGAAGGAAATGTATGCGTAGCAGAGGAGAGCCCAGAGACTACAAAATAGGAAGAGACGGGCAGACAGTGGGATAGAAGGCACCCTGGAACGGGATGTGTATATACGGGCAGGAGGGGCACACTGGGAAGGCATGGGGCTGAGGCCTTTCCCGTGCTGTGATGGAGGAGGGGTCATAGCGAGAAAATAAATATGTGTGTGGAGGACTGGGGTGGGGTCCCTGAGCTCTCACCTCAGATTGGGGGCAGGATCCTGAGACTGAGCAAATGGTGCCAGTGCCCTTGTACAGCAAAGGTCCTAAAGCTTATGAGTATTGATCCCCTACTAACCACTTTACATAATTTCTTCACTTAATGACCCTCTCACCCACAATTGTCTAAAGCAGGTATTATTATACCCATTTTATAGACGAACAGAGGCTCAGCAAGGTTATTTGCTTAAGGTTGTGTAGCTGCTAAATGTTGGAGCTAAGAGTTAAATCTGGGTTTGAGTTTCTAGTGTGCTGGGTTAGGAGAGTGGGTATCCGAGGGGGTAATGAAAGGCCCTTGCGGGGTATTGGGGCCGTGGGTGGGTTGGTTAGGGGGACCAAGGGCACGGACTTTTCCCGGGAGACTTGTGGGTAAAGGTCAGATCCTCAGGACCCAAGGTCTTAGGCATTGGAGGTGTTGGAGGGGGATCCACAGATTTTTGTGGTCTTCTGGATTCCCAAAGGGCCTGCTCTCAGAAGCATCCCATGCTGCCAACTCCCTCAAACTTGGTTCCCTGGCTTCTGTGAGCCTATGGATCCTTGGTTGCTCCCCTGCTTCTTAGGCCTCCTGGCACCTCCTTTTCTTTCAACGATTGCTCAGGGCCTGTGCTGGGCTTTCTTCTCTTCACTCTGCCCTCTCACCCTCGGTGCTCTCCTGAGCCTCCATTTACTCTTAGTTCTCAAAATCCCCCAATTTCCAACTCAATTAGTGACCTCTTTCCTGAATCCCTTAAACTTATTTATTTTCTTTATGTTAACAAACACTTATGGAGTACTTACTGTGTGCCCAGCACTGTGCTAAACACTTTACAAGTATTAATTCATTTCATATTCATCATAACCCTGCAAGGTGAGTATTATTGTCCAATTTTACAGGTGAGGAAATTGAGATCTGGAGCAGTTACGTGATTTGTAGAAGTAGTGGAGGAGCCCCAGAAGCCTCTATTGAAATTGTGTCTGTGGGTCTCTGTCTCCCCAGCCTCCAGGAGGTAAGCATCTCCTTGAGGGCAGTGACCTTGCCTGCTTCTGCTCACTCTCATGTACCTAACACCCAGCACAAAGTATGAGTTCAATACATATCAGAATTGTGTAATTGGTTTTAATCATTCCCTCTAGCTAAATAGCACTCTCTCATTATTCTCTGTCATAAAACCCTGCGTGAGGATCCTCTCCATGAATTTCTCCCCATCTGCAATTATCCTCTTTATTAATTAATTTTTTATAATGTTGGCTCCATGAGGGTAGGGAGCTTGGTCTATTTTGTTCACTGTTATGTCCCCAGCACTTTGAGTAGTACCTGTCATACAACAGATTCTCAAAAAAATGTGTATGGAATGAATGGGAATTAAATAATAACATTGGCTAACATTAGTTGAGTACCTTCTGCATTAAGGCTATATCTACTTATATCCTTTTACTTTTGAACCTTGTTTATTGCCCATCTCCTGCCCCTCCCTTCACTAGACAATAGCCAGAGGGCAACAGCCTATGTCTGTCTTGCTTATCACATGTCCTAGACGTCCAGAGCAGTGTCAGGCGCAACGTAGGTGCTCAGTGCATGCCCAGTGACCTGAGTAGGTGTGGTCCCCTGAGGTGGGGGCTAGGCAGGAGCCACCCAGGAAGAACTGTTGGCATATCCCACCCCACACCACCCTCTCTCAGGGTCCCAGAGGTGGGGCAGGGTGGGGGCACACCTGAAGGGGTACTCGAATTCGACCTTGATGCTGAGGTTACTGTGGGTCTTGTTGGCACAAAGCACACTCAGCTGGAGCTCCCCACTGTAACTGCCGCATGTGGCAAAGGCGAAGATGGCGAAGACCTTGGCAGCAGGGATGGAAATGGCCATGGTGAGCCTGTGTGCATGTGGGATGGGGGTGCCCTCCTCTGGACAGATCAGGGCCCAGCACAGGCAGCAGCAGATGGACCGGTCCCCACCCCCACACCCTAATCAGGGCTCATCGGGCCCAAGGACAAGCTGATTACAGGGGTGTGGCTGTCTCTTCCTGTCTTTCTCCTACTGTCTCTCTCTGTCTCTACCTCTCAGTGCTCTGGCCCCCTCCTTTTCTCTCTTCTGTCTCAGTCTCTCTATTTCTATGTCTCTCTGCATTTTTGTCTGTCTCTGTTGTTCTCTATTGTCTTTATTTCTCTCGGCATCTCTGTCTTTGTTTCTTTATGTCTCTTTCTCAGATGTCTCTCTGTCTCTCTGCGTCTCTAGTATCTCTAGTGTCTCTTTCTGTCTCTTTTTCTCTATCTCTTTCTGTGTGAATGTATGTCTTTCTCTATGTCTTTCTGTTTTTCAGTCTGTCTGTCTCTATCTCCCTGCTCTGTCTCTCACTTAGTCTCTGTATGGTGCTCTGTCTCCCTCGCGCCTTTCTCTATCAGTCTCTCTTTTTCTCTTTTCTCTGAGTGTCTCTTTTTCTCTCTGTCTCTTTCTCTCCCCAACCCCATTTTTCTGCCTCTCGTCCTGTGTCTATTTCCCTCTGCATCTCTTTCTCTGTGCATCTCTCTCTGTCTCCCTTTTCTTTGTCTCTTCCTGTTTGTTTTTGCTCTCTCTCCTATCTCTGTATCTCTTTTTTCTTGGTATTTCCATCTCTGTCCCCATCGTTCCCTGTCTCTCATTCTGTCTTTTTCACTGTCTCTGGTTTTCTCTTGGCTTTGCGTCTCTCCCGCAGCAACCAGCTTCAGGCTCCACCTCTCCTGCCTCTCTCACCTCAGGAGAGGAGGTAGGACGTCACAATCTTCCACTTCACAACGGGGGTACCCTTGGCCTTATGTGACTGTCACTTCACGGCCCATCCATTCTCTGGCCCCAAACCCTTGGGACTTCACCCTACAGTTCCCTTCCACCCCAACCCACCCATTCATTCTTTGCTCCCCACCCCTACTCCACCCCTGCTCTTCCGGACCCCACTACCTCCCTCCTCTGTCCCCATGGCCCAGACCACACTCACCCATTGCAGCACCTTCACGAAGCCAAGGGGCTCCTTGACCACCCGGAACTGACCCCCGGCCACCAGCTGAAGAGAAAATCGGTGGGGAGGGGGTGGGGTTGTTGGGGATGGAGAGGGAGGTGAGGGGTAAGGCCACCAGGCGCTGCTCCCTGGGGATAGGGCATGTGACCTCCGGGAGGGAGTGACGACGTTTGTTTGGAAAGGGGATGAGAAAGAGAAAGTGACACTTCGGGGAAGGTGTGGGCACTGGGTCTCTGATAGAAGACCCCTGGAGTTCAGAACTGGTGGAGAGGTCGGGGGAGATGGTGCGATAGATGGCAGAGGGAGTCGGGGTGAGGAAGATGGGGGTGGAGTCAGGATGGGTTAGGGAAGGTGAGATCTGAAATGGTAAAGGTGAGTCAGATGGTGAAGGGGATCAGGTGCAGAGAGTGAGAAATGAGTCGGGGTTCATTGGGGTGGGGGAAGGGGTCTTCAGTGGTGAAGGTGAGTCATAACAGGGAGAGAGTCAGATTGGCTAGGGTGGGGGAGGGGTCTGCAGCGGTAAACGTGAGTCAGATGATGGTGATGGGGGGGTCTGAGGTGATGAGGATGGGGAGGGGTTGGTATTGATTAGAGAGGGGGTGAGGTGGTGAAGAGTGAGATGGCAGAGAGGGTCTGGGCTGATGAAGGTGGGGGAGGGCTGGGACAGGCTTCACTGGATATGTGCTGGGGGAGGAAAGACTTGGGGGTTTGGAGATACAAAACCAGATCGACCCTCTTGGTCTGCCTTGGGGGAAGGGGTGGTCGTCCACTGGGGTACCGTCTGTGTTTGGGAGGAGCGGGTGTCAGCCCTCCCCCCCCCCCCCCCCCCATGCCTTCTGTCGCTCTGTTTCCTAGCTCATCCTCAGCACCCTCCTTCTTCCTTCCACTCTGCCCTCCTCCCCCTTTGCCCATTCCCTAGTCCCAAGACCCCCTCTTCTTCCCTTCGTCGCTTGTAAGGGAACCGGGCTTGTGGCAGCCCCCGCTGCGGCAGTGAGGACGGCCCTCGCTGCGGCAAAGGGTGCACTCCTTCTTTTCTCCACTTTCCCCTTCCCTCTCTGCCGCAGACCCCAGCCCCAGCGCGGGGGACCCGGGGTCCGCTGCCAGGACCCCGACTACCACCTCTCAAAGTCGGCGGATCCGCTGCGACCCGGGCGGGGAGGCTGGGCAGCGGCGGGCTCTGTCCGCGGTGCTGGAACGCGTACCTGATTCACCACGTCCATGTCGGCCAGCAGCAGCATCAGCAATGCGGGGGGCGGGAGGAGCCTGCTAGCAAGGGCGGGCGCGGCGGGGGGGTAGCGCGCGATCCTCAGAACAGCCCAGACGGCCTCAGCTCCGCCCCTCGCGCCCCCCGCCTCTCTGGCCGCGCACGCCTGCGCACAGCGGCAGTTTCTAAGTCGCTGGCGGCCATTCCAGCCCCGAGGCTGGAGGCATGAGAATCCTGTAGGAAGATAGTCCTCTCTGAAAACACAGCTAGAGGTCTGAGGATAGGAGGATCGTTCAGCCCTACAGTATGACATTTTGCCAGGCCCTTTACTGAGTTTGTAGAATGTGTTCACTCATTTAATCCTTACAACAGCCCTATGTAGTAGGACTATTAATTAGCTTCATTTTTATGGATGAGAAAAAAATGAGTCCCCAGAGAGGTTAAGTGATTTGCACAAAGTCGCCCAGCTAGTAACTGGCAGTGCCCAAAGTCCCTGTAATTTAAACATAGTTAAAGGTCTTGAGGGTTTCTTTTCATCTTCATTTAAGCACATCTTAGAACCCCTCCCTTCCTCTTCCAATCATCTCCCTTATTTCTCTCTTCCTCTTAGTCAAATTCTTGCCTATTCCAACTCTGCACTTTACATCTTGTTTATTCCTTAGCCCTCTCTTAATTGAATTACCCCTTCTTCATGCTACTAAAACTGGACCCAGCAAGATCAACAGTGATTGCCATGTTGTAAAATCCAATGAATAAACACAATTGGAATTTAAGATGCTCAACCTCACTCATACTAAAAGAAATGCCTATGAAAACTACTAAGATACTGTTTTTCATCTTTGAGGGTGGTGAATATAAAAAAATGTGATAATGCTCAATATTGGCAGGTTGGCCAGAAACAGACATTGTTATAAGTTGCTAGTGGAAGTGAAATTGGTATAACTTCTGTAGGGGGCAATTTAGCCAAATCTAGCAAACAACAAACCCATATAATGTTTGGCTCAGCATTTACACTTCTAGGAATTTATCTTACAGATAGATTCATACATGTGCTGAAAGATGTATAAGACGATACACTGCAGCTTTGTTTATAATAAGAAAGAGCGGATACTCCCTGGGTGCTCATTACTGGCGTCCTGTTTAAATAAAGTCTGATACAGCTACAAAATGGAGTACTATGCAACTGTCATAATAATAATATGGAGACATGGAATAATCACCAAGATGTTTAGTTAAGACATGCAAGATGCCAAATTGTGTAGGAATTGTGTACAAAGAGAAGGGAAAGCTTATGTTATAAATTATAGAGAGAAGAGCTAACATTTTAAATTGTGGCTGTTCTGTGTCAAGCACTGTTTTGAGAGCTTCACATAAATCACTCATTTAAATCCTCACAGCAACCCTATGAGGCAGTTACTATTACTATCCCCATTTTACAGGTGAATAAACTAAGGTGCAGAGAGGCAAAAGAATTCTTATAAGGTCTCACAGCTGGTAAATAGTGGAACTAAGATTTGAACCCAGGAAGTCTGGCTCCAGGACCTGTTAGCCACGGTGCTAACTTATCAGTATAGCATCCTATGTATGTATAAAACATCTGATAACACTGGGGGAAGGGAGACTTTTCATTGTATACCCTTGTACATTTTGAATTCTTAATTATCTGAATGTATACCTATATTTAAAAACACACACACTCAAATTCACATGAGCATGTAATGGATATTTCCCAGGTATTGCCTCACTGGGGGAAAAGCATGGATCTTGACATTCAATTGCTTGAATTTAAATCCCACCTCTAATATTTATTCCTGTATGACTTTGGACATGTAAAATGGTTTAAAAGGGTACCTATAGGGTTGTTGCACAAATTAACCAACTGCAATGTATTTAGCACAGGGCCAAATAAGTGGTTCATTTTACCTCCTATACATCTCTGTAATCCACTCACTTCTCATCATCTCTACTGCCACCTCCCCTGGCGAAGGCGACCATTGTTCCTGCCAATTTTAGCATCTCCAGTCCCTTCCCCCTCTCTTCTGTTTTCAGCACAGCCATGAGAACATCTATTTAAAATGCAAAGTTAACTATGTCACTACCCTGCTGAAATTCCTCCCATGGCTTTCCACTGATGTTAGGAAAAGTCCCAGATTTGGGGACCTGGCATTGATAGTCTCAGCATCATCTGGCCTCAGGTGGCCTCTCCCACCTCATCCCTCAAGTCTCCTTTCACTGTCTACATCCTGCCCATGACTTGTTGTCCCCACAGTACAGCAGCCCATCCACTCCACATCTTTGTTTCAAGGCCTAGTGCAACTCTATATTCTAAGTCCCAGTCTCCAATTCTGGCTTTCCTCAAATTTCAGTGGCTTGATTGCCACCAATTATGCAAGTGAGAAACCCCTCCTCTGAGAGCTGGGAGGAGACCCTAGGTCATACCCTCCCAAGTGGTGGCCCCATCCGATGTCACTCCCAGCATTGCTTGCAATTCCTTTGGAGTGGGACTGACTACCACTTTGAACAAGTCCTGTCACATGTCTAAACCAGCTCAGTTTTCTCTATGGGAAGCCCAGAACAGTGCCTGGCACAAAGTAAATGCCTGATAAACATTTGCTGAGTGAATGAGACCCCAAAGGTTGGGCAATGACTAAAGGTAAGGCAAGAAGCAGAAAGAGGAGCTCTGGGATCTGTCTGGGGTCTGTGTAGCAGGGGAGTGGGTAACTCTTAGCTGGTCTCAGGAAAGCTAGGTGACCCTGAGTGTGTTCCCCCAGGCTGGAGACCCACCCTCTGCTGCCACCCATGTCTTCTGTCAATGGATTTAGATTTTCATTTTCTCAGGGAGAAGGTGGGAGGTGGGAGACAGGGTGATCCCAGTTTAGCCTCCCTGAAATTACCACTGCCATCAGAGGACCCCTCGGCCTGGCATGTCACATACTAGGCTAATTCCAACCTCTAGGCCTTTCTACTGGCAGTACTCTCCTCTGGATTTCCTTCTTCATTCCTTCCCATCCGTCTGCCCTTCTTCAGTCAGACCTGACTGACCCCTTGTGGAATCTCTGACTTGACTCCTCATCCAAGTCCCCTCTCTCCTCTTTCCTCCATGTCCGTCCAGTACCGTCCCCTTCCCCCACCAGCTCCAATCTGTCTCCAGCTTTTTTTGGCTGCTGTCTCTTCCTCCTCCTCCTCCCTCCTTCACTGACGCTGAAGAATCAGACCTGGCTGTCCTGGTTTCTGGAAATACCCGTGTGTGGGCAGTGGCTCAGCCCTGAAACAGAAGGATGGATGGATGGGGGCTGCTGGGCCGCTCTAGGTTCCCAGTGCAAAGACACCAAAATCCAAGGGTGTGGTCCTTGCCTGTCTCCCTCTGGGGAAGGGAGGGCAGGAGGTTTATTGAGTAGTGGGGAGGCTGGGAATTCAGAGGGCATGAACACAGGCCATCTCATCTCCCAGGTCTTCCTCATCAAAGCAGGAGAGGATGGACTCCTCGTCACTATAAAATGAGCTGGTCCCCTGTGCCAGCAGGTCACTGGCAGCACTGTCCATCTCATCCAGTGTCAGGTGACACGCAGCCGCAATCTCCTGCTTGGCCAGGGCTACAAAGCGTGGGTCTTGGGCAAAGAAGCCCAGGCCCTCGGAGATGAGCACCTGGGGGCACAGATGGGATCAGAATTGACAGAGGGCACAGCATAAAGTCGAAGCAGCATTCACAGAGGGGGCACTGTGGATAAATGATATAGCCCTGGGGCATGCAGGGAAGTCAGTGGGGGGCAGTGGTGCACACAGCGTGCTAAGCAGGAGTCACAGAGCAAGGGGAGAGCTACAGGCACAGCACAGGGACTGGGGACCCCTTTTCCCTCCTTCCCAAGCTCCCGCTTCCTCTCCTTCCTCCCCATTCCTCTTGCCCATGCCCCTTCTGGACTCACAGCCTCCACCAGGCTGTCAGCACTGCCCCTCTTGGCATGGCTGGGGTCTGAGTGGGTTCCAGGCACGTGCAGACAGGTAAAGGTGCGCAGTGGACCGCTGGATTTGCCGAGGTATCCCTCCCTTGCTGTACCCTCTTCCACCAATAACAGTGGGGCATACAGTAGCCGACCCCGTTGAGGGGTTGCCCAGGAACCCTGGATCAGAATAAACATCAGAGGGACAGTGATTGATGGGTGGGTTGTGAGGGTGCAGGACTCACTCCTGCGCCTACCTCTTACCTGCAAACACAACTGGAGTCAAACTGAATGTGTGTAAATCAGACTTGAATTTATTTAAAAGCATAGAACACCTGGGGTTAAATCTCAGCTGTGCCACATACTAGCTTGAGTGAGCCGCTCTGGGCTTCAGTTTCCTCATCTGGAAACTGGGGCTGATAATAGTACCCACCTCACAGTTACAGGGAAGATTGTGTGAATCCATAGGTGCTCCATTCTTCAGAAGGACCTGACGTGTAGTGTGCCTGATAAACTCAGCCTAGGTTGCCCCCACCCTGTTCCCTGCCTCACCTGTGCCCTGCTGGGCCCTGAGTTGCGCCCACGATGATAGGTGCCTGGGATGGGCAAATCATCACAACTGCCCTGGTGCCGCAGACACTGAATTGTGAAGGAGGGCTTCTGATCTGGGGGTGGGAGGAAGGGGGTACCCAGGGCAAAGAGGAATATCAGTGCCTCCCCAGTCCTTTGCCCTGCTGGCCCTTGGGGGCCCCCAGGACCCACTCCCACTCTCACCTGCAGGCGTCGGGGGCAGCAGACGGCGGCGTGTGGCATGGTGCTCATCTCCATATTTCTGGGGTCTGTGAAGTGGCAAAAAGATGGGGTGCAGGGGAGTCCCTGCCTGCTCATCTAAGTAGGAGAGCCTGTGTGGGAGGGAGGGAGGGCAGCAGGTGAGCTCAGGCCTGGGCATGGGTGATGGGGTGCTATCAGCCCTGCCTTCCCACACGTGGCTCATGAGCTCATCCTACTGGTCATGGTCAGAGAACCGGCCAGGGACCTCCTCTTCCTCATCCTGTTTCTCCTGCCCTTCAGTTTCCTTGGGCTGAGAACTTCCTTCTTCTGGAATGGTGAAAATGGGAGCCCCGCAGCTTCTCCTGGAGAAAGTGAGACAAGTTAGGCAGATCAGATTCCCCCAA
Source organism: Rhinolophus sinicus (assembly GCF_036562045.2). Classification (NCBI taxonomy): domain Eukaryota; kingdom Metazoa; phylum Chordata; class Mammalia; order Chiroptera; family Rhinolophidae; genus Rhinolophus; species Rhinolophus sinicus. The sequence goes on from NC_133768.1 coordinate 39,908,607, forward strand.
TATGTGGTTCTGGGACCCTGGTTCTCTCTCACTCCATGCCCCTCCCTTACAGAAATGCTGGGCTTCTAATTTTTTTTTAATTAGGGGGAAATTCGCATAACATAAAATTAACCTGTCATCATTTTAAAGTAGACATGGGCTTTCTTTTCATAGACGTTTGTCTCGTTGGAGGGACCCAATATTTGAAAAGAAACCAAAGTTGGTCTGTTAAAGAGACAACTTTAGCACAAGAATTGGCGGTGTGTTGAGGGAGGTGAAGAGGAAGCTGTAAAAGTTAGGTGTGACCTCATTTCATCAGTCCATTATCTCCATGAGGTAAGTACCATTATTATCCCCCTTTCACAGGTGAGGAAATTGAGGACCATGAAAACTAAGTGACTGGCCCAAGGTCACTTAGCAAATGGCTAATTCAGGCTTTGAACTTAAACCCATTTAGTTCCACATTATACACCTTTTGTCTTTGCATTGCCTTTCTCACATGAATCTCTTATTACCCTTTATTCCCACTTAAGCTCCCATCTTTACCAAACTTCCATTAGAAAGCCCTCTTAGGCCCTCCTCCAATGCCCCTGAATTACCCCCATACAGTGGCTAGTCCCTTCCTTCCCTCAGGTCACTGGCAGCACTGTCCAATCTTCCTTCAGACTCTTGGCTGTACCTGTGGACGTGGGATCCAGTCTGGGACACACTGGATTGTCTGGAGTTGGGAGCTCCCTCTTCGTCATCACTGGGCCCAAGGGAGAGTGACTCTCGGAATTTATTCCCAGCAGGCAGAGACACAGAAATCATGGAGCTCTGGCGGGATGGGGGCTGGGAGCCCATCGGGGCCTGTGGGAGTCACAGGACTGAGTGTTGCATCCATGTTATATGGAAGTCACTTGGTCATATAGTTTCTCTCCAATAAGTTCCCCAGGGGCCGGGCTGAATCTGGGTCTTGCCCCCTAACAGTGGATGACAGGTGCCAAACAAACATTTGTCTATTGCAGGGACTGCTTCTCTGGGGGGCTTCTTCCCAGAGGCAGTGTGGAAGTCCGGGGATTGAGGGAGTATTTTACAATCCTGGGGGAGTGGAAACTTGTCCTCACTTTGTATGTTTCTGTGTCCTTCTCATCTTCCTCCTCTCCCCTTTTCCCCTCTTCTTCCTCCTCTGCGTCACAGGTGAGGGCTTGCCGGATCTCAGAACCCAAATCCTGTAGGCTCCTCAGACCAGCCTGTGGGGGTGGAAAAATAGGGAAGCAGGACAGCTCAAGGTCTACACTCCCCTGTCATTGAGCTTCCTTCCCATGCAGGAGTGTGGGGTCTGGGAAGGAGCCCCTCATCCACCCCTGATCCTCTGTGGATCGTGGGGCCTCAGTTTCCTCATCTGTGACATGGGTTCCATGAGATCAAGAGGGTAGTCAGCTTCTGCCACAGTGCTCCCACCTACCCCCACCCACCCAGGCCCGGCCCTGAAGACCTGAAGGGCAGAGGAGGTGCTTGGGGAGGCCTCAGTTCCTAGTAGCCCCTTTTCTTTCCTCCGTCGGAATTTGCGGAAATAGTCCTGGATCAGAAATGTGGCGTAGAATTTGCCCACAGTGACCTCTTCCTCTGGGGGAAAGGGAGAGGAAGCAGGGTCACATCGGGGTTCTCTGTTCCCCCCACCCTATGCACAGCATGGAATCCCCTTTTTGTCCCCACTCCTCCAGCCAGTGCTGGTTTTGTGGTGGCGAGCAATCAATCATCTGCCATTCAGAGGTTGGCTCAAGGAACTGGGGTGGGGCCTGCTCACCGGCAGCATGAGGGATGACCTCATCTAGCAGCTTCTGCTTCATCCTCTTCCAGATCTTTTTGATGACAATTCGGAGCTCCTGATTGGCTTGCTCCAGGTTCCCTGCATCAGGAGAGGATGTGGGGCATGAACCAATAGGGAAAGCCCTTCACAGTCACTCCCTCACTGTTGGAGGGGCTTCACAAGCTTCTACCACAGTCATGCACCGCCCCCATCGGACAGGTGGGGGAACAGGCCTAGAAAAGCTGAAGTCACCCATTTTGAGGTTCAGAGCTAGGATTGGGACCGTGAGTCACTCCAGTTTGCTTCCTGTAACCTCCCCAGGGAACCTTCCAACTCCCGCCCGTCCCCTCCCCACACACCTTCTGTCTTGATCTTCAAGGATGTCCGAACCAGGGCAAAGAGTGTGGCGTTGAATGTCACCGTCCCATCTGAGTTGAGGGGCATGTTCATTGCCACAAGTCTCTGTGCACACCAGGGACATGAAACTCACTTTGGGCAAGTGCCAGGAATGCAGGGACGAATGCCCAGAGGCAGAAACCTTTGATGATGCAACCAAACACCCCTTCCTTATCCAAGGTAAAGTCTCTGCCCACCCCTGCCAGACAGTGGACAGTCCTCTAAGAGGCAAGGTGGGGGGTGGGCAGTTGCACAGACCTTGCAGGCCACTCGGTGTGGACACAGCTTCCCAAATCCCAGTGGAGGCTGGATGCGTCTTAGCAGGGCAACCACATCCAGGTGCTTGATGCGGCCCCTTGGGCAGGTGGGGGTGGGCGGGAGGCACTACTGGGTTGGAGATACCCACTCTACCCCTTTTTCAGGGCCCCACCAGCTCATCACTACCTCTCCCCACCAATACCCCAGAGCCTGCCAGGGAAGAATTGGAGGAGAGTGTGGCGGGGGCAGAGGACAGGTGCAGTGGCAACCTTGGGGCATCTACTGACCAGGTAATGGGAGGAGTAGGCCAGACGTTGTGGGGCTGGGGTACTGTGTGGAACAGTGCATTGTCCCATGGGATACCAGGTATGGGGTTAGAGGGCATACTTGGCTCCAGGGTCATATTCAGACCAGATCCTCTTGAATTCATCCAGGTGATGGGGGCCCAGGATTGACCAATCTCTGGTTAGATAATCAAAGTTGTCCATGATCACAGCCACAAAGAGATTTATGATCTGCGGGACAGTGAGCAGGAGGGTTAGGTGAAGGGCAGAACAGGGTATGGGGGGTGGTGAGAGGCTGACGTAAGGTTATATGGTCACTAGGTCATGAGTTCCTGGGTTGATCTTGTCACCAGGTCAACCCTTTCATCCACTCTGAAGATCTGGGCTCCCCACTTCATTTGACATCCCCAGACCCTTCAGGACAAGCCCCCATGGCTGTGGTGGTGGTTGTGGAAAAATGGTCCTCACCAAGAAGGCACAGAGCATGAAGAAGCTGATAAAATAGGCGATGGCGAAATTGCTACCACAAGTAAACTCCTCTCCAGGACCAAAGTCAGATTCAGGGTCACACCGATTCCCAGGAAGGGTGGCAAGCATTATCTCCTGCCATGCCTCACCAGTGGCACACCTGGGGATCACATGGGGGTGCCATCTTGGAGAGCAGGCTATGAAGTCAAGGCAAGTGGCATTGTGGGGGCTGGAGGGGTTAGATGACTCACTTCCTGTCAGGGGCTACATCTGGCACAGATAACATTTTGACATTTAAAAAGCTGGCATGCCATGTTGATGACAGTCATGTTAGCATTTTATAGATGGGACACTGAAGCCTAAGAAGGGGATACATCTTACAGCCAGAAAAAGGATGGATCAGGCTAGAATATTTTAAAAGATTCAGATCACAGGGAAGAAAAATCTCGGGCAATATGGAACTCCACGCGGCCCTGTTAGTTTTACAGCTCAAGCAATCTGGGGCCCAGACAGGGTGTGTGGGCACACAAGGGCATGCTGGGGGCCGAGATGGCAGGGAAGGGTGTAGATGTTACCGGAACAGAAGTAACACAGCCTGTGGAAAAGTCTGGAAGTTGTTGTTTCGGTTGATCTGTGTTCCATCCTGAAGAGCCACCTTGCCGAACATCTGTGGGCACACAGGGGCTATGACAGAGGGGTGAACCAATGCCTCCACAGGTTCCCACCCACTTCACAACTCCTAATCCCCAAAGGATCCTCGCAACCCTGACAAGTAGGCACTGATAATCCCATTTTACAGACATGTGGACTGACTCAGGGTCATCCAGCGTGTCTGTCTGTCTTTCCACCCACCAACCCCACTTTTGGGTTATTCATACTCAACTCCCCTCAGCAGAGGAGTGTCTGAGAGATATTCCCTAGGGTCCCCACTTGCCTGCATCCCAATGACCGCGTAAATGAAGAATATCATTGCGATGAGAAGAGCAACATAGGGCAAAGCCTATGGGGGTGGAGAGGAAGACAGATGCTCAGGTCCAGGCAAAGAACCATAATCCCCAGAATGCACTGCTCCCTTAAGCCTGGGCCTGCTGAGAGATGTGGTCCATCCACCAAGTGCACATGTTATGACTACCAGTGTCTCCCAAATGTGAGCACAGTGAGGGCCAAGGCACGTTGGGGATTGAGAGCCTAGAAAAGAGGGAAAACTGGAAATGATAGGTTGCAGGTGGGTATGTCATGGGAGATATAGTGCTGAGGGTGGTAAAAGGCAGGCTGAGAGGTGTGAGGTGGGGGCAAGGGGTTGGTCAAAGGATGGGGGTGTTACCTGGAAGGACTTGATGAATGTCCAGAGCAATGTGCGGATCCCTTCACCCTTACTGAGAAGCTTGACCAGCCGCATGACTCGGAAGAGGCGAAAGAAGGTGATGGAAATGCGGGAACTGTCCTCAGAGCTCTGGGGTTCGGGGTGTGGTGGGTATGCTCAGCCCACATTTGCCCCAGAAGCCTCCCTGTCTCATGCTTTGGCCCTCCCAGCCCTTAAATCCCTCAGAAATCAGGCCCAGGGTGGTCAGGGAGCATATCTAAGGACTCATCGGGAAAAAAGGAAGGGAGAGTGGGAGAGAAAAGAAGCAGAGAGTCCCTGGTGTGAGGTGGGGGGGTTACCTCGCCAAGGTGGCCACCATTCTGGAGGGAGATATGGCCAAGACAGAGGTGACAGAGGAGATAATGAGATCACAGCCCCAAATGAACCAGGAGAGAAATGATTGAACAGTTATAGGGGATGATGGATGGCAGAGTCATTATGCAAGGGATGGTGGGGAAGGTTATGTGGTAGTGGATCGAGATGGTTGTGGGAAAAGTTGGCAATGAGGGTGGAAGGAGAGGAGATGGTACAGGAGATGATGGAGGAGACATATTGGAGCCAGTGGAGGAAATGATGGAGCCATTTATTTTATGGAGATGAGAGAACCAATGGGGGACCCAATGAAGAAGTCAGTGATGGAGATATGGAAGCAGCAGTGTTGTCAATCAGGGTTATAGAACCATGTAGTACCCAGTGGAGGAGATTATGGAGCCAACAGTGCAGTCAGTGGTAATGACAGGCATGAAAGACCCAGTGTCGGAGATGATGGAGTCAGTGGAGGAAATGGAGCCGATGAAGGAGTCAGAAGAGATGATGGAGCCAATGGAGGGGAATGTAGAGGAAATAAAGGAAATAATAGAAATAACAGAGTCATTTTAGGTCATGGTGGAACCAGAGGATAGGTTGCAAATGGAATGAGGGAGCTGGTGGAGGGGGACTTTGGTTGAACCCAATAGGAACTCAGAAGGGATAGAGCTAGAATGAGGAGCACTGAGTCTCCATGAGTGGGGTTGATGGGAGTGGGAGCCACATACACATTTGAAAGAAAGCCCCGGGGTTGAGATGAGGAAAGGTTAGTAGGGGGAGTGTGGGTTAGTGGAGAGGCCAGTCCTCACGTTGACTTCGGTGACGGCAATGTCCACTACGCTGCCCACCACAATCAGAGCATCAAATGTGTTCCAGGCATCGGCAAAGTAATGCTGTTGGCAGGAGGAAAGCAGTGCCCTGTCTTCTGAGAGCCAGCAAGCTGGGTAGGGGGCCAGTAGTGGTAAGGGCACTGGGGAGGCAGGGCCGAGCTTGGATCACATGATTGGCCTACCTCTGGATCCCTCTCACTCCCTAGTCTCACGACTCCCTGGTTGCTGCCCCCCTAAGAGCTCTGCAATGAGTTCCACCCCAAGGGATTCCCACAGAACAGGTGGGTCTAGGGCTGGGGAGCACCTTGGGTTTGAAGGCGATGATTTTGAGCACCATCTCAACAGTGAAGAGGCCAGTGAAGACCATGTTGAGGATATCCATGGCATAATTGAAGGGAGCAGTCTGCTCATAGTGCTGGGAAAGAAAATCAGATGTGAGGACAGATCCTGAAGCAGAGATGCTCCCCACCCCCAACCAAATGTTCTCTGGCTTGGACTGAGGTGAGTCTGGGGGTGTGGTAGTACTACGCATTGGCCCAACCCCTCACATTGTCTGCTTCCCATTGTGGATTGTAGAAATCCCAGCTTCCTTTGCAGCTAGTTCTGACTGAGACAGAAACAAGCCTGCTGCTGGTTGGGCAGCTTCTGTGAAAAATATTTTTGTTTTCCAATAAAAGGCTCAAATGGGGACAGCCCTCTGGTACAACCTCCCCTCCTTTCTCCTGCCCTGAATGTAGTGTTGACACCTGGAACTGTGGCAACCACCTTGTGACCATAAAGCAACAAGCATGAGAATGAAAGGAGCAGAAAGATGGAGCCTGAGTCTCTGATGAGCATGAGCATGCAGCCTACCTCCACACTTCTTGTTATGTGAGGTAGCTACCATATTTCGTTGACTCTAGGATACACATATTTTCACATTTTAGAATTTCTGAAATTGGGATGCACTCCACAATCAGTGGCAACTTACAATTGCCATCTGCTACTTATTTTTCACTTCTTAGATCTCTGAAATCAGTATGCAACTTACAGTTATTGCCCTTAGATTTGAAGAAATGTGGCAAATATCTTTATAGTTTAAGTCTCTGTCAGTTGGGAGTTTTGCTACTGGTAGCCTAAAGTGTTCCTAATGGTTCCCAAGTGATTGTGTGGTCAGGTTAGGGTGTCTGGCAGGGGAGGATCTCAGACCTGCATGGCTAGAGCAACCGTGTTGAGCAGGATAAGCAGGAACATGAGGTACTCGAAGGCAGCAGAGTTCACAGTGGCCCACACGCGATACTGATGTGGGTTCTTGGGGATATATCGGCGGAGTGGCTGGGCCTTGAGGGCGTATTCCACACACTGGCGCTGCATATGGGTTCAGGACATGAGTGAGCAGTGGGATCCAGAGGCCAGGAGGTGTGTATGGTGCTGGGGTCATGGATTAGGGCTCAGCGGTCACCTGGTTTTTATCCAGTTCACAGTGTTGGTACTCCTGCTCGCCCTGGGCGCGGAAGGTGATGATGACAAAGCCCACAAAGATGTTCATCATGAAGAACGCAATGATGATGATGTAGACAATGAAGAACACTGAGCGCTCGACACGGTGATTATAGACGGGGCCCTCGTCCTCTGCATGTGCGTCAATGGCCTTGTATAGCAGCCTAGGGAGCCGGTGGAGGCAGGTGAGGGGCGATCCCAGCCCCCTCAGACCTCCCCCCAGACCCTTCATCATAGACACCCCAGAATCTCCTTCTTGGCACCCCAAAGACCCCTAATTCCCCTGATCTAACCACCTAGGACCTCCATTCATACCCCAAGAGACCTCCACCAGGCTCTCCAAGACCTGAAATCCCTTGAGTTCCCACAGACCCCCAAATCCCCTTCTCCAGCCACCTGGAGATCCCCACGCATTTCCCCAGAACTCCCCCACCAGCCCCCAAAGATCTGTAAATCTCCTGTCCCATCATCCCCGAGATCTCCAACTAGTACCGCAATGAATCGTGCAGCATCCTGGAAATCCTTGAACCTCCCAATCTATCTCCTCTGAGACCTCCACCCAGTCCCCCCAGACACCTACCCGGTCCTCCCTAAATCCTACCCAGTCCTCTCTAGACTTCTACCAAGTCCCTCATAGACCTCTACCCAACTCCTGGTGACCCCACCCACCCAGGTCCCCAAAGCACCCCAGCCAGCTACTGGGAGACCCTCACCCAGTCCTCTGATATGCCCACTAGCCCCGAGAAAACCCTATCCAGTCTCAAGAGAATTTTATCTCATCCCAAGATACTCTCCCACCTACCCCCGTCAGATTCTAAGCCAGTCCCCTAGAGACTCTTTCCCAGTCCCCTGCCCGTCCCTGGGGCCCTGCCCCTCACGCAGGCCAGCCTTCAAAGGTGGAGACAGTGAACAGAGCCATCATGGCTGAAAGGACATTGTCAAAGTTGAAATCGCTGTTGACCCAGAGCCGCTCCCGGACCAGGGGCCGTGACACATCTCCATCAGGATAGACCAGGAAGGAGCCCCTGTGGATGTTGCAGACAGGCTGGGTGGGTGAGGAGGGGTGGGGAGCTGTGGAAAGGGGACTGGGGTCTCCAGCATGGAGGCAGCAGGACATAGTGATGTAGCTGAATAGCCTGGGTTCAAATCCTGCCCCTCCATTTACTGGGTGGGTGACCTTGGGCATTTAACCTCTCTGTGCTTCCGTTTTCCCCATCTACGAAATAAGGATAATAACAGAACATATTTCCTGGCTTGTTACAAGGATTAGTAAAGTCAATCAAAGAGAATAATGTGTGGCACATAGTTGGCACCACATATGTTAACTCTCATCACCATTATCATCATCATCATTACCACCCAGAAAAAAAATAATACTAATAATAACCAACATTGATGAGGACTAAGTCTATGCAAGGCGTGGTGGTAGGCTTTACATGGAGTAACTTTACACTGTAGTACACTCTGTGTAGTAACTCATTTACTCCTCACAAAAAACTTATGAGATCCATACTCTTTTTATCCCCATTCTTCAGTTAAGAAAAATGGGACTCAGCAAGGTTAAGAAATGTAAGAAATTACAAGGTTAACAAAAGTCTCATGGGATGGATTTGAACCAGGAATGTCTGACTTCAAAGCCCATGTTTTAAACCACTACCCTCTACATGAGTCTCAAAGATCGAAACTGGGGATTCGGCGGGGGTGGGGAGGGGTGTGTTTGGGGAGTTCTAGGAGGTTTGGAGTGGACTGTAGGTAACTTTGGGGAATGTGGAGAAGGGTTTGGGGGAGGTTTTGGGGGGCCTCATAGTCTTTGATGAGATCTGAGGGCCTTTGTAGTTCTTGGGAGAGTTCTGGTGGTGTATCTTGGGATTTGGGGAGTTCTGGGAGTCTTGGGGGCCTTGATAAAATCTGGGGGGTCTCTGCAGTTCTTGGGAGGAAACTCTAGGGATTTCAGGGGCGCTGGTGAGCTCTAGGGTCCTCTGCGGCCTTTGGGAGGTGTCCTGTGCCCCATGGAATGCAGGGTCTTAGCCACTCACTTGCATTCTTGGGGTGTGTGTTTGGCCTCATCAGTGCAACTGTAGAATTTCCCCTGCAGGGAAGATATTTGTCAAGCAGGTTTACCCTTAATCCCCACCTTAACCTGTGCCTGAGCCTCACTCCAGCATTTCTTCTCACCTTGAAGAGCTGCACGCCAATGCAGGCAAACATGAATTGCAGGAGTGTGGTTACAATCATGATATTCCCAATGGTCCGGATGGCCACGAACACACACTGCACCACGTGCTGCAGGCACCCACAGATATGGGTAATGGACATTGCAGGCCACAATGGCCATGGTGCCGGTACTCTGGGAATGGATGGGGCTCAGGGACTTGGGTCTGGGACATGTGGTCTCAGGTCAGGAATATGTGGTCAGGAACACATGGTCAAAGGGCAGTGATGTGGCCCAGGGATATGAGGACACCAACCGGCAATAAGTTTTTGCCAGGCAGGGGTGAGTGGCCACATGTTGCAAACTCGGATCAGAGAAATGTGACCATTGGTAAGGAACAGGGGTCAGGCCACATGGTCAGTGGTCCCGTACATGTGGCTACATGTCAGGTCCAGGCTGTGTGGTCATGCATCAATGCAAATGGTCAGTCTGATCAGTAATCCTGGCCCCTCAGGTGGGGCAGGGCCTGGTACTTGTGGACTTGGGTGTGGAGGGGTTACCTTAAGTCCTTTGGCCCGGTTGATGGCTCGAAGGGGCCGAAGTACTCGGAGTACTCGTAGAATCTTCACCACGGAGATGGCGCTGGAGCTGGGGAAAGGGCGGTCCTCAGGCCCTGGCTGGGGCCTGGTCTGGGCTCTGGGAGTAATGGGTGGGTAAGGGGTGCTCACTGGATGCCAAAGGAGATGAGGGACACGCTGACCACCAGCAGATCCAATAGATTGAACCAGCTACGGCAGAAGGAGCCTCGATGCAGGAAAGCCCCAAACACCATCATCTGGGAAGTAAGAGGTCATAAGGCTAGACCCCAGATTTGGGGATAGAAGGGGGAGGAGGGAAAAGAAGCAGTAAAGGTGGGCTGTGGCGGTTGGTGGGGAGTGGGTTGAGGCCACTTGGGGTATGATTGGGGGCCCATTAGTTACCTTTAGTAGAATCTCCACAGTGAAAATGGAGGTGAAGGCATAATCAAAGTACCCCAGAATCTGGGGGATGAGAAAGAGGGGGAGTCACTGAGTCATTGCTGAGGGGGATCCTAGGCATATGTGTGTGTGTGTGTGTGTGTGTGTGTGTGTGTGTTTGTACCTCTCTACACAAGCATAGCCCTCCCTCCATCCATCCTTCCTTGCGTCCTTCCCTCTCTCTCTCATGATCATCAAGAACTTCTCTACAAGGCAAAAGTCTTGGCCATCAGAAAGACCAGAGTTCAAACTTGGGCTCCTCTGCCTCTACCCAGCCAAGTGGGTGCCCTTGGCCCACTCAATCTCTCTAAGTACAGCTTCCTTCTCAGCTGAATACTGATCTCCTTCCTCCCTGGCACTTCCTGAAGTCTGTTGCACACACAGTAAAGGCTGACACCACAGCAGCTGCCATTATTGCCCCTCTCTTTCTACCTAGATAGGGGTGTTCTCCCTGTCTCCATCTTGACCCCAGCTTGTGCCCAGTAGGACACCCCTGGGAGTGCTCCCCAGCCCCCAGCCAAAAGCTCACATGGTTGCGGAAGGAGTGGGCTCGGATGGGGTCCTCGGCGGCCAGGGACACACTGCTGAGGATGATGAACACCAGGATAAGATTGGTGAAGATGTGATGGTGTATGAGGGTGTGGCAGGCCTTCCTCAATCTGGGGAGTAGGGAATGGGCCATGGTCAGAATCCCGGACCACAGAGTTGATTGGGAGAGCCTGAGGGATGCAGCTCAGACCCTATTGCATCAGGCTGTGCACCCCTCCTCCAGCCTTGGCTGCTGCCTGGCCCTCCACCTGCCCCAGCCCCTCCTGCCCCACCCCCTCATCTATTCCCGGTACTCACGGGTTGGTTTGGCTGAGGCAGAAGAAGGCACTGCCCTCAGGGATGGGCACTACCTTCTCCTTGGGTACAACTTCCTGCAGGAGTTCCACACGCCCTGCACCCCCTTCTTCCTCCTCCTCTTCCTCCTCCTCTTCCTCCTCCTCCTCCTCTTCCTCCATGCCTGGCACCAGAAGCTCTAAAGAGAGAGAATTAATTGAGAAAATGTATGTAAAATACGTAGAACAGTATTTGTCACATGGTACATTCTTCCCATCTCCCTGCTAGAATGTCAGCTCCTCAGAGAAGGGATTTGAATTTGTTTTGTGTCCCCGGCACTTAGATCAGTGCCTGAGATACAGTAAGGGCTCAGTAAATGTGTGTTGAATGAACATTGCCATCCTTACAGTCATATACACACTATTATAACATAAAGGCTCTGAGAAGTTCTGCAGTAAAACAAAACATGTTTATCTTTTTTAATCTCAACATTCCAAACATTGCTGGCCACCTGCCAAGCCCATTATTTTCAAGATGATTTCAGAAAAGCCTGCTCTCCAGAGAAGAGGATCTCAGGGGTCAAGAGCTCTGTCTGCGTGATGTCCCTAAGGTCCCACACCTCCTCCACCTGGCCCTGGCCACTTGCCTGCTCCTTCATTCTTTGCGCCCTTCTCTTCCTCATTCTCCCCACCAGGCACCTGGGAACAGGAAGGTGGGGGGTCACCAAAGGTGGAGGAGACACCAGGAGATGGACACAGGGGAGGCATGGGAGGGGTGGAATAACGAAGGAATACATAGGCAGAAGTTGAGGGCTAGACACAAACACATAGACGGGTATTGGTGGTAGCATGATGTATAGATGGTACTCAGGCTCCTAACTCACCAAAGCTCCATTCTCCTGTGGTGATTTCCCCTCCGTGCTCTTCTCCCTGTGTGAGAAAATGGGGGTGGTGGTGATTGCTAAGGATTACAACAGATGGGTGAGGCTGGGGCGGGGGGTGGGTGTTGCACTCAGAACAGACCTTTCTTAGACGTCATAGACCCTCTCTGCTTCCGCCCTCACCCCCACAGTCTGTTCTTCTTACAACAGCCAGAAGGATCCTGTTAAATCCTAAGTCTGGCACATCCCTTCTCTGCTCATACTCCTCCCATGGCTCCCACTCACTCAGAGCAGAAACCGAAGTCCTCACTGTGGCTCAGAACGCCCTCAATCTGGCCTCCCTATCCCCTCAGTTGAGTTCATCTCCTACCACTCTCCTCCTTGCTTATTTCACTGCAGGCTCACTGGTCTCCTTGGTGTTTTTTGAAAGTGCTTAGAGTATCATCACCTCAGGACCCTTGCACATGCTGTCCTCTTGCCTTGAACATTCTTCCCCCAAGTATTTTCATTGCTTTCTCCCTCACTTTATTCAGGTCTCGGTTCAACTGCCCCCTCTGCATAGAGACCTTCCATGACTACCCTAACCAAAATAGCAATCTTCGTTTCTCTCTATTCTTTTATTTAGCTTTCATTTTCTTCATTATATTGTTAACATACTTAAAGTATATTATATATTCAGTTGTTTGTGTTTTGCTTGCCTTCCCCAACTCAAATGTCAGCTCCATGAAGGAGAGGACTCTGTCTACCTTGACCCTTGCTGTCTCGGTATCTAGACCAGAGCCTGGCACAAAGTTGGTGCTCAATAAGTGCATGTGGAATGAATGAGGACTGCAGGTTGGATCTGCGGGTAGGGGTTGCCAGGATGACCGAGCCATCTCTGGTGGTGTGGGATGTGTGTGTGTGGGGGGGTTCCTCGGCAGGGACCCAGCGAGAGATTGTGTTGGAGGCAGAGCCAGACATCACCTGCTCTTGTTCTTGGCAGTGCCTGCATCGCCACTGGCCAGGTTGTCCACAGCAATGGCAAGAAACACGTTCAACAGGATGTCTGAGTGAGCTCAGGCTGCAAAGGATGGAGAAGCAGCCTGCCTCTGGACCACCCAAGTCCCTCCATCCACGCCCACCCTGCCACTATCCAGCAACCCAAGGCTCTGAGGATACAGTTGCCACAGATGAAGAGAATGATGAAATAGACACACACCAGCATCCCTGGGAAAAAGGGGCCGCCGTAGGCCATGATACCATCATACATGACCACATTCCAGTCCTCGCCCGTCAGGATCTGGGGGTGGGAGGTCACCATGAAGCTCTTGGGACCCTCCCCCGACTCTAGGATGCTCATGACCTGCCCATCCCATGGTCTCCAGGCCCCACCTGAAAGACAGTGAGGAGGGCCTGGGGGAAGGTGTCAAAGGTGCTTCGCTTAGTGTGGGTCTGGTCAAAGTTGAACTTGCCCCCAAACAGCTGCATGCCAAGCAGGGAGAAGATGATGATAAAGAGGAAGAGGAGAAGCAGCAAGGATGCGATGGATTTCATTGAATTGAGCAGGGATGCCACCAAATTGCTCAGAGATGCCCAGTGCCTGCAGCAGAAATGGAGGAGGCAAGGTTGATATGTCGAATGGTGAGTCAGGAACCAGGGTAGGGCTCCAGCTTGGGATGCATTGGGGCAGGCTAGGTTAAAACGACCTTTGGTGTCAGGGTTGGTAGTAATTTTGTAGTTGGGGTGAGTTGAGAATAAGAAGTGAGGGGAAGGCTGAGTTTGTGGTTAGGGTTGGCATTAGGGGTGTAATGGGAAATGAGGTTAGGATGGAGGGTAAATGGAAGTTGATGGAGCTAGAATTGGGTTTGAGGTTGGGACCAGGACTGGGGATGGGGTTAGGAATTGGAGATGGGGATGGGATGGGGGTTCGGGGATAGGGAGTATTTGCAGATGACCAAGTTTGAGTTGAGTGTTGAGACAGGAGAGGATGGGAATAAGATTGGGGCTGGGGCTGAGAACGGGTTGTGGTTGGAGATGAGCTGACGGTGAGAAGTTATGGATGGGGGTTGTGGTTATTGATGGGGATGAGGCTGTGAGTTAGGGATGAGGTTGAAGATGGGCTTGGGATTGCATGTTGGGGTTGTAAATGGGCTTGTGGATGATGACTGGTTGGGGTTGGGTTAGAGCTGGTGCTATGGTTGGGGGTTGGGGATGGGGTTTGGGTTGGACATGAGTATGGAATTGAGTTCACAGACAGGGTTGAGTTTAAGGAAGGGGAAAGAAATGGAGTAGACAACCTCCCCACCGGACTTGAATCTCCATGAAGGCAGGAACTTGTGTCTGCTTTGATTTTTGGTGTTTCCCTAGGACCTGGAAGGGTGCCCGGCATACAGTAGGCACTCAATGGATATTTGCGAAATGAATGGTGATATGGATAAAGTTATCATTGGAGCTGGGGTGGGGACTGTTTGGGCTTTGTTTTGGGGCTCCAGTCCTACCCACCCTCCCCCCCAAACACACCTGGTGACCTTAAATATCCTGAGGAGGCGCACACATCGGAGCACCGAGATGCCCAGGGGCTGCATGGCGCCCACTTCCACCAGGGTGGTCTCCAGGATGCCACCACAGACCACAAAGCAGTCAAAGCGGTTGAAGAAGGAGGAAACGTAGGCGGAGGGGCCCAGACCATACAACTTGAGAAGCATCTCCAGGGTGAACAGACAGAGCAACACTTTGTTGGCATACTCTGTGGGGAGAGGGGGAGGGGCAACCAGGCTAGCCAGTTTGCATGGTGACATGTGGGGAGGTAGTGGTCATGGGGTGATCTGGGGTAGCTGGTATTGCAGGTCAGGCACAGGCTGGGGGTGGGGTTAGGGTTAGGGATTAAGATGAGTTTGTAGGTCAGAGTGGGTGAGGTTTTGAGGGGCTTGAAGCTGGGGCAAGGGACAGAGTTGGGGTGGGGCCTCAGTCAGCTTCTGAGAGCCCAGAAAAGCTACATTTTAAGGGTAGAGTTAGAGGCTGAGGTTTAGTTAGGACTGGGCTGGTTTGAAGATTTGGGTTAGAAGAGTGCTCAAATATTAATATTGGGGTAGCACCTGCCACTTACAAAGTGTTAGCTTTACGTGGGCCATGCAATGTTCTAAGCACTTTTCACTTTAACTCATTTAATCCTCCTAACCACACCATGAAGTGAATACCATTACTAGCCCCATTTTGCAGATGGGGAAATTGAAGAACAGAGGGGTTGACTTGTCCCGACAGCGCGGGGTTAAGAGCCTGGACTCTGAAGCCAGGCTGCCTGGGTTTGCCACTCACTAGCTGAGTCCTGGGATTGGTTACTTAACTCTTCAGTATCTTGGTGCTCAGTACTCTGTGCCTTAGTACTTCATTCTCATAAGGTCGTGGTGAAAAGAAACTGAGTTAGTACATGTAAAGCCCTGCGAATAGAACTTGACACTCAGCAAGCACTATGTAAGCGTGAGCTACGAGGTAGGATGGGACAGGCTAAGGTTTCTGCATGTACTTGCTCAGTGAGGCAGTGTTGGGGGGTCTGAGGCACCTGAGGGATCCTGGATTGCCGTTTCTGGGGTGGAGGGAATGGGGGTCCGGGGGAGACAGCTGGTAGGCTGGCGGGCGCACCCTGGGTCTGAGTGAGCCACACAGGCTGGCCGTGGTGCTCTGAGGCGATGGTCAGCGTGTTGAGGAAGACAAGGAGCAGCACGGCCCAGTAGCAGGCATTGGCCTTCACAGCCCGACGGCAGCGGGCCCGAAGGCCCCGGCTGGCTCGACGAAGGCGGCGGCTGGGAGGAAAGGGGAGCCAGCTGGCTGAGATCACTCACTTCAGCCTGCCCTGGGGTGCTCGGGTGGGGCTCACAAAGTCATGGGGTCCAGAAGTCACATAACTTCCCCAACTCACCAGCCCCTGGTTTTCATGATCTTGTTTCTGGAAAAGAGGGGGATGAGAGGTAGGTGTCATAAGGGGCAGAGGGGGCAGACAGCGGCTGGCGTTGGAGGTCAGGGACTGAGGTCAAGGTTGGGGTCTAAAGTAACTACAAGGGTCCGGGTTTGGACTGGGTTCCGGGTTGGGTTAGAGGTCAAGGGTTGGGGACCCTCACAGGCAGCGTGTACAACTGGCCAGGGCCCCTTCTTCCTCTTCCTCATCGCCTGGAGACTCTGTCATCGAACCAGTGTCACTGGCTGGGAGGCTGGCTGTGGATAGGGTGGGAATAGAGGTCAGCACATGAAAGCCTGAGGGTTCCATCCTTGGTTTTCTCCTCTGTCTACCCACCCCGCCCCTCTCCCCAACCTGGATGGAGCCCCACCATGGCTGCTGGTGGAGTGTGTGGAGCGGGTGGAATGACTGAACCAACGCAGACGTCCATGTCTCCTATTGGTCAGCTCTGCCAGTTGTGGCCCTGAGGGTATAGGGAGGACAGTTAGGGAGCACAGCCTGGAGTGAAGTTACAGCCGTATGTGTGTGTAGGTGTGTGTTTGTGGGTGTGGCAGGGGAGTTGTTACTTGGAATCTTTGTTCTGGGTACAGTTGGGAAGGGGATCTGGGTCTAGGTCTGGGTTCTGTGTCCAACTGGGGGCTGGGTCTCAGGAGGGCAGCCCACATCTGACGCCTGCATGAAGCAGGGAATGGGCCAGATTAGGGTTGCCTACGGTGGCCAGCTCGGCCCTCTTCAGCCACAGAACCAAAGTTTCCATCAGCTGAGAGTTCTTCGATGTCCAGCTCCTCCGCTTGTGTGATCCAGTCCAGGTAGCCCCGCAGGTCCTCCTCCAACTGCTGCTTCTCCCGAAGCTTCTGGAAATCCCCTCGTGCTTTTGCCTTTTCCCTCTCCTTGGAGAACTCCCTGAGGGAGAAGGATAGGGGGCTAGGTGGGGGAACCACCCTGCCCCCTCTCCTTCCCCATTCCAGCCACACTGGCTGTTCACTGACTATGCCAAGCACATTCTTGCTTTGGAGCCTTCACATTGGCTGTTCCCTTTGCTTGGGACACTTTTTCCTCAGATATCTACATGGCTCATTCCCTCATCTCTTTCACATTTTTAATTAGATAATACCTTCTCAAGGAGGCCTGCCGTGACTGTCCCTATTTATAGTTGCAAGATCTTCCCCTTCTTATTTTTATCCTTCCTTTCTTTCCATAGCTCATATTCCATGTAAAACACTACATATATATTATTTATTGTGTATGTTGCTGTTATCTGTCTCTCCCCTCCAGAATGTAATACCCAGGAAGGCAGGGATTTTTGTCTCTTGTTCCATTCCTAAAACGGTGCTTTGGATACAGTAGATGCTCAATGTTGATTGAATGGAGGGTTATTTTGGATGTGTTTTGAAGGTTGTGTAGGAGTTTGCCAGGAACAAAATAAAGGACAGGGCTGAGGGGCAGGATAATGGGAGAATGAAGGACAAGATGAAGGGAGTGTCTAGGCTCCTCACCCACTCAGGACGCCAAGTACAAGGTTGAGAACGAAGAAGGACCCAAAGATTACGAGACTCACAAAATACACCCAGGGCAGCTCATATCCCATGGCATCCTGCATCTGGGGAGAGAGAGAGCATGCATCCCTCAGGTTATGCAGACACTCCCGCCTGAGCTCAGGGAGGAAAGGCAAGTGCAGCCTTCGCACTGTGTGCCTGCGGTCCACCTCACCCAGTAGAGCACGTCGGTCCAGCCTTCCATGGTGACGCACTGGAAGACCGTCAGCATCGCGAAGAAGAAGTTGTCGAAGTTGGTGATGCCTCCATTGGGCCCTGCCCAGCGCCCGCGGCACTCGGTCTGGTTCAGGGTGCACACACGCCCTGAGCCCGAAGATGCACAGGGCGATGGGTCCTCCTCAGCTTCCGTGTCTGTGGGAAGACTGGAGCTCTGAGCTCCGAAGCACACTCACCCACAGTCACTGCCACATTGCAGCCCCGCCCACCTGGGAAGTGCAACTCAGGGTCCTAGACTTTTCTAAATCAAGGGTAACCCTTAGCCCCTGACTCTGCCAGGTCAGGATTCTGAATCACTGGGAAGCTGAACCCCAACCACAGGGATCTAGGGAGTGGGACTGTAAATCTTGGGGCAGAATCTTGTAAATAAGAGTGAGGCATGAGACTGGGGGCAGTGGAGTCTTGTGGATTTGGGAGGGGATCTTTAAAAGAGGGTGGGGTGGGACAGCCGGTTGGCTCAGCTGGTGAGAGCGCAGTGCTCATAACATCAGCGTGGCCGGTTGGATTCCCACATGGGCCAGTGAGCTGCGCCCTCCACAACTAGAGTGAAAACAACGACTTGACTTGGAGCGGATGGGTCCTGGGAAAGCACACTCTTCCCCAATATTCCCCAATAAAAATTGAAAAAAAAAAGAGGGTGGGGTCAGCTTGGGCTGGTGTCTGAAAGAAAGGCCTGAATACATGGGGCCAGTAGGGAAGCTTAGAATCTTAAGTGCTGGGCAGGGCCTTGGCTGAAGGGTGGTCTTGTGATAGGACCGAGGTATTAGTGAGGGGGGCGGTTTTAGTCTGGGATTGAGGGCGGAGCTTTAAATATAGGGGTAGGGCTTGTTTATTGGGGGTGGAGCCTGAACCTGTGGGTGGAGTCTTGTGAATTAGGGTTGCCTTGAGAACACCGTGGGCTCTAGGAACCAGTGGAGAGGGCGTTTCCTATCCTGAGAAGGGCAGACTGGCTAACCAGATCCCAGGAAGTAGCACGTCTTGTGCATGCGTCCGAGGAACAGCTCGAGTCCGATGACGGCATAAATAATGATGACGAAGAGCACTAACAGCGCGATGTGCAGCAGCGGCACCAGCGCCTTCATGATGGAATTGAGCACTATGTGCAGGCCTAGGGGAAGCGAGAAGTGGGCGAAGTAGGGGAGGGTCCGCTCAGCCCCTCTCCTGCTCCCCCCTCACCTCCAACCCCGGGGGCGTTCCACTCACTCGGGACCCCAGACACCAGCCTCAGTGGCCGCAGCACCCGAAATGCCCGCAACGCCTTCACATCGAAGCCCCCCGGCTTCCCCCCAGTATGCGGAGCGTCCCCGGGCCGTCCAGGGCCCTGCTCCAGCAGCACGCTGAACAACCTGATGGGAGAGCCAGGGACGAGGTGGGGGTCAGGCCTTGGCACCCTCTCCCACGCCTCCTCTCTGCTCGGGAAAGAACAAGTCCCTGTAACCGGAAAAGCAAATAGGCTTAAAATATGTTAATCTTCCTGATTCTGGCTGCCAAATGGGGACAGTCTGAAGTAGTCGCTTCCCTGAGCCCCGAATTAAGCGGGGGTCTGGAGTGGGAAGTTGAACTAGGGTGGGGGTGTCCCCCGCAGATGCGCACCCAACCACGACAATGATGAAATCGAGAAGGTTCCAGCCGTTGCGGATGTAGGCGCTGGGATGGAGCACCAGCCCGTATGCCACGATCTTAAGCACTGTCTCCACAGTAAAAATCACCAGGAATACATATTCCACCTGCTCCTGGGGGAAGAGTGGAGATCGGGGAGGTATTTGGGTTGGGGATTGAGGGGAGGCAGGGAAGAGGGAATAGCTGGGACAGAGTGTGGGTCTGGGCAGGGGAGGGTCATTTGGATCAGTGCGGGGTGGGGCCTGGCTGGAAGGCTTGAGGAGCAGTTTGACTAAGGCTGGATCTGACTGGAAAGACAGGGCATGGCGGGGTGAGCCTCACCAGGTTGTGGTTGGCAGAGTTGGAGTCGTCCTCTGGGAAGGGGATGTAGACCCCCAGGGCCACGCAGTTGGCAAAGATGGTCAGCAGGATGAGGATGTCGAAGGGCCTCAGGTGGACATAGTCAAGGACCCAGGCAGAGCAGCCTCAGAACCTTCGCATTCCTTTGCTGACCTCTCCACCCAGTGCTCACTGTTGACCCCAAGGTGACCAGCCCTCACACTCCTAGCCTCTGCCCTGTCCAAGGCCTTGACTCTGACCCCCCCCCCAAAGCTTAGTCATCCTCAATCTTGTTGTGACTTACTCCTTGACTGTTGATTCCCCTGATGACTTTCACTTTTCTCAACTCCCCCTTTAAGCCAGTTCTCGACACCCTTGGACCCTGGTAATCGTAGCCCTTCTTCGTTCTAGCCCTGACCCAATCCTTGACCCTTGGTACCCTGATGACCCTCACCCCAATGCCTGCCCCTGGCCTTCCAGGATGCTTCCACTCCACGATGCTGATGCAGGACTGCCGCAGAGGGTTGGCCAGGGTGAGGCAGAAGAGTGCCCGGGGTGACCGCTGGGCACTGGCCACTGCCACCGTCTTGTGCTTACTGTGCTGAGTCCTTCGCTTAGGGGTCCCTAAGCCCAATGCCCTGCTGGTTTCACCTCCTGCTTCTGGGGGCCCAGGGCACAGCCCCCATTCGGGACCAGGGACTGATCCATTGGTTGGACTGGGCTCTGGGGTGATGTCTGTGTGGAGAAACCGAGTTAGGAGGGACAGGTTGTTGGGGCAATCATCGCTGCCTCCTACCTGATCCCATCTCTCTGTCTGAGGGAAGGAGAAAAGAGCATGCAAAATTAGAAAGAGTTGGGGGTACCTGAGTTAAGGATTGGGAGGTAAGAGTTGGTGTTGGAATTGAGTGGGTGTAGAGTGAGAGTTTATAGGGAAGTGAGGGTGAGATTATGTTTCCAAGTGAAGTAGGGTTTGGTCTTAGGATTGGGGGTAGAGTTTAAGTTGACATGGGGTACGATTAAGTGTATAGCTAGAGGCAAATTTAGGGTTAAATCCACCTGGTGGATTTCTGGGTTGGATTTAAATAAAGGTGGGAATGGAGTGTGCATAGGTTATGATTTAGGGTTAGGACTGAGTGTTTGAATGAGCTGAGGTTAGAATTAGAATCAAGGTTAGGGTTGACATTGAGTTTGGATGGGATCTGAGTTTTGCATTGGGGTTTTCAGCTAAGGCCATTCCTAATTCCCATGGCCTTGTTTCAGTTTCTGAGGTTCAGTAGATTGGCCTGGTTAAGATCCCCACCTTCGGAGAAAAGAAGCTGTCAGAGTTTAAATCCTGACTCTACCACTTGGTAGTTGTGTGTGGCCTTGAGCAAGTTACATAACCACCCTGAGCCTCAATTTCCTTATCTTTATAATGGGATTGTAATAAGAGAACCTACATTATAGGGTTGTTGTGAGGATTAAATGAGTTCAGCATTCAGAAGACTGTCTGGCACATAGTATTATTCCCATTTTGCAGGTAAGGAAATTGATGCCAAAAGAGGCAGTAAGTGATTTGATGAAGTCACTGAATTGGGGGTCAAACCCAGGCAAGCTCTGACTCCAAGCCCTCATGACTTACTACCACCATTAACTGTGTGTTCTTCTGTCTTCCTAATTTTCCTTATCCTTAAAAACGAGTCTGCATTCTTTCTGGAATGTCAGAGACCCATTCACTAACACTATTGACTTCCAGGGGTTGGGGTTGAGGTTAGGTGACTTTAGAGTTCATGGTAAGGTCTGTATTCATGTTGGGATTTGGACTCTAACAGGGGTTTGCCATCTGGTCGGTAAGGTTTTTGTCAGGATTAAGCTTGGGGCTGACTTTGGAGTTGAAGTTGGGGTGGGAGCTAGGATAGGGGTCAGGGCCAGGGTTGGGTTTGGATTTCAACTAGGAACTATGGCTGTGGATAGGACTAGGAGGCAATAGGGGACAGTGTCTGGGTCAGGCTGAGTGTCAGGGCTCAGTTGGCAGTGAGGCTGTGTAAGGGACTGGCTGGGATGGGAACAGGGTGATTTGGTTCTGGTCCCCTGGTGGCTCTCCAGCGGTGGGGTCCCAGTGGGCAGTGGGTGGGTCAGAGGGGCCAAGGGTAGAGCAGAGCCCAGGCTTGCTCAAAGGGTCTGCAGGGGTAGAAGGCTGCTCTCACCTTTCCCGCCTTCAGATGCCGACATCCTTCTTTCCAGGTTGAAGAGCCATCTGCAAATAGCTCCCCTCTCTTCCCCCAGCTTTGGAAGGATTAAGGTCACAGGGCGGGGCCATCACAGGGTCAGATGGGAGGGTGAGCAGGGTCGAAGATGGGACTTTTGTGGGGCAGAGCCTTGCAACAGGAAAGGCACTGATTTCTTTAAAAAGTATTTTTACAAAATATATACCAGCACCAAAGAGCCAGAAACTAAAATAAGAACAATGACATCATTTTCCGAAAAGCATCTGAAATTTTAAGTACATAGGAATAAACCTAACATAATACAGAGGGTACCAAAAAATGTATACACATTTTAAGAAAGGAAAAAACTGTATTAAAATTGTAATACTCATTATATACCAATAAGAAAAGATGAATATAAGTCATGTGTACACATTTTTTGGCACCCCTGGTATATGTGCAAGATCTCCATGAAAAAAGTTGTTAACTATTATCAAGTGATTAAAGGAGACCTAAATAAATGGGTAAACATGTTAAATTAACTAATTGAAATAGTCAAAACTGTGAAGATGTCAATTCTTCCCAAAGTGATCTAGAGATTTAATACAATCCCGAACAAAATCTCAGAAGACTTTTCCGTGGAATTAGACAAAGTGATTTTAAATGTATATCGATATACAAAGGACCTAGAAAAGCCAAAATCCTTTGAAAAAAAAAATTGTGGGAGGACTTGCCATATCAGATATCAAGGCTTGTTATAAAATTACAGTAATTAAGAACAAAACAGTTCCAAACCTGAGCCCCACATATATGTACCCATGATTTATGACAAATGTCCCACTACTGAGCAGTGAGAACAGGGTGGTTTTTTTAAATGAATGGTGGTTACATGAATGTTTACTGTGTAATTATTCTTTGGAGTGTATACATACTTGTATGTATAACTTTAAAGCATATATTGAACGCATGAATACTTAGTAAGTAAAACTTACATACTGTTTTGTGGGTCAGGCGCACAGTACAATGTCCTTTGCATGAATTAATTCTGTTCTTTTTTTTTTTTTTTTTAGATTTTATTGGGGAAGGGGAACAGGACTTTATTGGGGAACAGTGTGTACTTCCAGGACTTCTTCCAAGTCAAGTTGTTGTCCTTTCAGTCTTAGTTGTGGAGGCGCAGCTCAGGTCCAGGTCCAATTATGGTCCTTAGTTGCAGAGGGCACAGCACACCATCCCTTGTGGGAGTCGAACCGGCAACCCTGTGGTTGAGAGGACGTGCTCCAACCAACTGAGCCATCTGGGAGCTCAGCAACAGCTCAGCTCAAGGTGCTGTGTTCAACCTTAGTTGCAGTGGGCGCAGCCCACCATCCCTTGCTGGAGTCGAACTGGCAGCCTTGTGGTTGAGAGCCCACTGGCCCATGTGGGAATCCACCCGGCAGCCTTCAGCGTTAGGAGCATGGAGCTCCAACCGCTTGAGCCACCCCGAATTAATTCTGTTTTAATCCTAGAAAGCAGGTACAGTAGTCCCCCCTTATCCATGGGGGTACGTTCCAAAACCCCCAGTGGATGCCTGAAACAGCAATAGTACGGAACCCTAGGTATATTATGTTTTTTTTTCCTATGCATACATACCTTTTCACTTAAAGGAAGTACTTTTTGGCTTTCTTTTGGCATATGCGAATTGTCAGCATCACTAGTCTTGCACTTAGGGGCCATTGTTAAGTTAAATAAGGGTTACTTGAACATAAGCACTGCGATACTACGCCAGTGGATCTGATGATGGAGAAGGCTACTAAGCGGCTAATGGGCAGGCAGGGTATACATCGAGGAGACGCTGGACAAAGGGATGATTCACGTGTGTGAGGGTGGGGGAAAGAGCGGGGTGGAGGGAGATTTTATCACACTACTCAGAATGGCATGCAATTTAAAACTTATGAATTATTTATTTCTGTAATTTTCCACTTAATATTTTCAGATGGCGGCTGATCTCGGGTAACTGAAACAGCAGAAAGCGAAACCATAGATGGGGAGGAGACTGCTGTAGTCTCATTTTACAGATGAGAAAACTAAGACACAGGGAAGTTATGCAACCTGTCCACGCTTGCACATTTAGCAAGTTGAGCTAAAGAGCTGAGACTCAACCCTAGTCCCTTTGTGTTAAAGCCCCTGCGCTTAACTTGCACACTTTCACTATCTAGAAGATAAATGCCGCCTTAAATGAATGAGTCAAGAAGCCACTCTCCTCCATCCCGTCCTCCCAACACATACGCGGGCGCGCGTGGACACACACACACACACACACACACACACACACACACACACACACACACACACACACACACACACACACACACAAGATACACTCCCTTGCCCACTTGGAAGAGCTCCCTGGACCGCAGGCCAAAGAACTACAACTCCCAGCAGCCATTGCGCATACAACGCTGCGCGCGCACATTCGCATCAGGACGCATGCCTCGCGCTGTATTCACTGTCGGAACTACACTTCCCGGCTCTCCAGCGGCAGCCCGTGACACTCCTTGGACCGCCAGCGCAGATCGGGGTTTGTCTCTCTTGCTCGGACCCGGCCCTGGACCCGGCCTCAAAGTCGAACACAGCTCCACCATGGAGGAGGCGGACCGAATACTCATCCATTCCCTGCGCCAGGCCGGCACGTAAGGACACAGCCCCCACGCACCCCGGAATGCCCGTATCTGAGACTCCAAAACTCTGGACTCAGTCACCTGGGAACCTTAAAACAATGGACCTTGACACCCAGGGCTCCAACTTCCAGGACCCTAAGCCCTCCTCCCCTTATATAGACACACACACACACTCTGGCATCAGGGGCCCCCCAAACCCGACACTTGGTAAACCCCAAACTCAAGGACCTAGACACCTTGAGACCTTAAAACATTGGAAACTCAAGACCTGGGACCCTGAAATCTGTGGATCTTTACAGCAATACCCTGGGACCCTGATATCTGGAGATTCTTAGACACCTGTATCCTGAGAACCAGGGAACTTAAACCCCAGGACCCAGGCACTCAGGGACTCCAAAATCCTGGGACTGGATACTTGGGAATCTTCAAACCTGGTTTCCCAACACCTGGGGATTTTGAAACCCCAGACCCTAAAATCTGGAGGTCTTGATACTTGGTAACCCTGACACACAGGGTCCTTGCATTCGAGGGCCCTAAAAACCCAGGATGCCAACATCTAGAGAGCCTGATTTCTGAATTGCTTGAAAATAGGTGGTGTTAATATCCAAGGATCTTGTATTCAGGGACCCTGACATTTGGGACTTCTGAAAACCCTAGCCTCCCAACATCTAGTCTCAAAACCAAAGTAGCTCAGTATCTAGGGGCCCCTGACATGCAGGGAATGCTATATCTGGGGACCCAGAAAACGAGATCATGTCACATGGGCCCCTTGCCTCTGCCAGACCCCAGAAATGTGGTGCTTTTAAGCATAGGGAAATCTGAGATTTTCCTCAGCTCATATCCCTTCCATAGAACGTTCTCCTACACCAAGTTCTTAGGATCTGAGGACTTCCTTTGTTCTTAGTTTTCCAAATGGAAGTCACATTCATCAACACACAGGACCTGTCTGAACCGTGGCCATGGTCCTTACCCCCACCCCAGTACTAAAGTTTCCAGAAGGCAGCACGGTCCAGCCTGATCCCTGTTTCCTGAGTGCTCCCCACATCAAGCCTGCCCCCCTTCTTCAGGGCAGTTCCTCCCGAAGTACAGACCCTGCGAGCCTTCACCACTGAGCTGGTTGTAGAAGCTGTTGTCCGCTGCCTTCGAGTGATCAACCCTGCAGTGGGCTCTGGCCTCAGCCCCCTGCTGCCTATCGCCATGTCCGCCCGTTTCCGCCTGGCCATGAGTCTGGCTCAGGCCTGCATGGTGAGTGCCCTCCTTCTAATACACACAGCCTCTTCCTTCCTCCTTCACCAGTTTACCAAGCTCTTTTGAAACTTTTGCCTTTCCTCTCTGTCACCTCCCCTTGTGGCTTAGTGTTAAGGCCGCTGGCTCTATGGTCAAACTGTCTGAATAGTTCAGACCCTCACTGCACCATTTGCTGTGTGACGCTAACCCTTCTGGGCCTCAGTGTCCTTTCTTATCTGTGAAATCAAGATGATAAAATTAGGGTTGTTACGAACATTAAAGGAATTGATCCAGTTTATGCCTGAGCTGCCCCTGACTGCCACATTTTAAGCTTAGCACCAAGAATTTTTCCCCGATAGTATCCATTTACCAGTTTCAGAAAAGGCCCTACTTGGTTCACATGTTCACTCCTGAATTAACCACGGTGAACCGTGATAGGCTGCTCCTTCAGGATCCCAGGAACTTAGGGTAGGGATGGTTACCCAAAGGAAGATATGCTGGTTAATTAAAACAGTGTCTCTGTACTTCTGCGCTGACACTGCACTCTGTCCTATGACAGCCACATGCATCCTGCTTCTTGTGAGAATAATCCCCAAACTGTCTCTACAGAGATAATGTGCCTTCTGATGAAGCACCCGTGCCTCCCCAGTACAGACCTGTGTCCAGTTGCTAATCCAAGTATTCCCAGTAATGCTATTTCTCCTGGCTCACTAACTCTGTGACTTTGGGTCAGTCTCTTAACTCTTTCACTGCGTTAATTGATTTCAAGTGTTTTTTTTCTCAAAATGTGTCAAAAATCTGCACAAAAAAAGTTGATATTTTGACTATTTTATGCGTTTAGTTACATTGTGAGCTGTTTTGTACATAAATGACACTATTTTTATTTTAAACCTTTGTTATATGGTAATAAGTTTATCATTTTATTGAATTTTAGCAAAAAATACACAAAACATACTAAGTGGCATCAATTAGATTTAAGTATAGATAAATTAGAATCTAATACCATTGATGACATAAAAAATTCATTACAAAATGTTACACAATATGGCATACAAAACATCTTTATTGTTGATAGTGCTAGCCATAGGAAACCATATCCAAATGTGGCAGCAAAAGAGTTCATCTCTTTGGGGCTATTCTTCCTGTGTAAAGTGGGTGTAAGAATTGTACCTACCACATAGTGTTGCCATGAGGATTAAAAGTGAGTGAATATATGAAAAGCTGGATATAATTAGCTTTGTGTAAGTGGTATTACTATTATTGGGTAGACCTGATCTGGCTGCTTGCTTTCCACCAACTTGTGGCTACATAATGAATGTAAATGCGTCCAACATACCCAGTATGTTGTGGCAGAGGGACAATAGAGTAACTATAGTGAACACTTCCACTTCGACCCAGGGAACAGGGTGGTCAGATTACTTGAATTTGGACCTTGCTTGTGCAGTGTCTGTCTCTCAGCAATAGGCTTCAGTGTTCTGCCTATCCCTCACATCTCAGGTTCGCCTAGTTCTCAGGTCCTTCTTGCTGGGGCTTGTGGTGGCCTTAAGAGGCAAGCAGTCTGTCCCCTGGCCCCGGTATGTATTCTCGAGGATGGCACTTGATAAGGGGGAAGATATGTCCTCTTTTTGGCAAGGGACAGTGCATAGTGGGAGATGTGGAGGGGTGGGTGTCAGGCTTCCCCAGTGCTCTGTTCCTTTCTTCTCTCACTGCTGTGTTCCCCTGGATTTGGTGGTGACCTACTTTTGCTCACACTGGATTTAGGGTGGGGCCGAGAGTATGGCTTTTTTAGTGGTCAGGAGGTTCGTGTGATTGGCCCCAGAGCGTCTGTTTGTCCGCAGCCAGCAGAAAGGGTGTCTCTTCACTCAGCTGTGTGCCACCCCTGGAGCCCACTTCCATTCAGCAATGCTGCCTTCTGCTGTCTGTCTCTTCATGTGCCACCACTATTTCTGCCACCAATTTCTGCTACTCAACCACCTCCATATTTTGGTGTCTGTCACTTCACACACCCCAATCCTGGAATGAGTTTCTGTATCAGTCACAACTCTTTGATTGCAGGTGTCGGAAAAACAACCCAAAGTAAAGTAGCTTAAAAGCTAGTGGTTTTCACACTTTTTTGACCGTGACCCTCTGAAATAAATATATCTTATGTCATGACCCAGTGCACACATATGCATATAATAAAGGTTTCTGGGTGGCTGGTTAGCTCAGTTGGTTAGCGCGTGGTGCTAATGACACCAAGGTTGCCAGTTCGATCCCCACATGGGCCACTGTGAGCTGCGCCTTCCACAACTAGATTGAAACAACTACTTGACTTGGAGCTGATGGGTCCTGGAAAAACACATTTAAATAAGTAAAAGTTTGGGGCGGCTGGTTAGCTCAGTTGGTTAGAGAGTGCCAGTTCAGTCCCTGCACAGGCCACTGTGAGCTGCGCCCTCCTTAAAAAAAAAAAAAAGAAAAAGTTTTCTGAATGTGTACTCTGTGCCAGGCACTGTGGTAACATGGTGTTAACTTATTCTCATGACAACTTTCTGAGGTAGGTACTGTTGGTATCCCTTTTTTCACATGAGGAAAGTGAAGCCCAGAGAGGTTAAGTGATTTGCCTGAGGTCACACATTTGGTAAGAGGCAAAATTTAGATATGAATCTAGGAAAGTCTGATTTCAGAATCCATGTAGCTCCAGACCAACAGCAACTCTGGCAGAAAAAGGCTTTCTTTCTGGGCCCATTTCTCAGTTCTCACCCAGAACCCTGAAGGGCCCTTTTATCCCTTATGGCAGCCACGTAGGGAAAGAACTGTCAGCCCTATTTTACAGCTAGGAAATTGAGCTTCTAGGTTTAAATAACCAGTCCAAGGTCTTTTAGCCAGTAAGTAGCACAGGCTGGATTTGAACCCCAATCTTTTTTTTGCTTCAAAGCCTGTAGTGTCTTTTTAAAAAAATTATTTATTGCTTTGACTAGGTTATTTTATCAACCAGGGTCCAATCGAGGCAGAAACCCCAGCTGCAGTTTGAACAGGGATATCTTATTATAAAGAATTGTGAACTAGGTAAAAGGTGGTTAACTACTGAAAGGGTAGAAGAGATCGCCAGGAGTGACAGAAGTAGCACAATACTTTGAGACATCTCACTCACATGCCCAACCATTCACCCCATTACCCCTATTTGTCTGCTATAGGAGAATTACTTTGATTAGTTTCTTGTGTATCTTACCAATGTTTGAATGCAGATATAAGCAAATATGAATATATATTTTAGTAACAATATATTTCTTACACAAAAGAAAGTATATACTTAGTTTCTTAGATTTTTTTTTTTACCTAACAGTATATCCTGGAAACATATTATATCAAACAATAGAGATCTTTATCATTTTTTTCCTTTTTACAGTGGCATAGTAGTTCGTCATGTGTATGTAGCATAGTTTATTCAAGCCCTCTCCTATGATTGCACATTTACAGAGTTTCCAATATTTTGCAAAGAATGCTATAATGAATAATCTTGTACATATATATTTTTGAATTGTTGGAGGCATATCTTCATGATGAACCCATAGAAGTAGTATTGCTAGGTGGAAGGGTAAATGCAGGTGTAGTTTGGTTAGATTTTGCCAGATTGCCCTTACTGGGACTGTTTAATTTTGCTTTCCCACCAGCAGTGTAGGAGAGAGTGCCTGTTTGCCCACAGTTTCGCCCACTGAAGTTTATTGTCAGATTTTTGGATTTTTTTCCCATTCAATAGGTGAGAAATGGTATCTCAGTATAGTTCCCCCCAGCTTTGTACCTTGAAAGAATTTTCAAATTTAAAGAAAAATGAAAATAGAACAGTGAACAGCTGTATACCCTTCTCCTAGCTTCCTACATTGTAACATTTTGCTCCATTTTTTTCTCTCTATAGGTACACTTATATACACACATACATATACACACTTTTTGTGCCGAACCATTTAGAATAGCAGACCTCATGACATTTCATACCTGAAACGCTGAGAGTCCCTTTCCTAGCAAAAAGACGTTCTTCAGTGTAACCACAATACCATGAACACACCCAGGACATTTAATAGTATCTAAGGTCTAGTAGTGGTCAGATTTCCCCAGTTGTTACAAAAGTATCATTTCTAGTTGTTTTTTTAACTCCAGAGTCTAACCAAGGGTCACGTTTTATTTCATTGTTACATTTCTAATCTTAAATATTGAAGAGTCCTACTTTGCCTTTGTTTCTTTTGTGATGACAGATGTTTTTGAAGCGTGCAGGCTGGTTGTTTGGAGGAATGCCCCACAGCCTGGATTGCTCTGAGTGTTTTCTCATGAGTAGATTCAGGGAACACTGCCCTTGAGATAATATCTCCCTCCCAGTGTGCACCCCAGGAGATGGTAGCATCAGGTTGTCCCCGGATGCTTGATGCTTGCGTGAAGTCTCTCAGTGTGCCTTCGATTCACATCTCTTGTATAAGCCAGGTTGGACATATTCCTATATGTTTAAGGGCTGTTTTCATTCCTTTGTTGGTAAACTGTCTGTGCCTGTCTTTTGCCTATGTTTCTGTTGTATTGCTAGTCTTTTTTGCTTGTTTAGTTTTAGGCACTGTTTATATACTGGGTAGATTTACTCTTTGTCTATAATAGGAGTTCCAAATTTTTTTTCCTAGCTTGTCATTACTCGTTTGACTTGGCTTGTTATATTTTTCCTTTAACATTTTTATTTCTTTTCATGTGTTCAGAAATACCCATCTTCTATTTTATGGTCCCTGGATTTTGAGCCACAGTTAGAAAGGCCAGAGCTTTAATCTTATTTCTTGCTTTCTGTAACACTGACCAGAATCGCTCTGTGGCTCCCAGAGAGGCCTCGGGGCCTTGGGGAGCCAAGGGGAGGTGCGGAGGGTAGTGGTTGGTGAGAGAGTGGGAGCATCTGGGGTCTAGACTCAGGGCTCCCAGGGCAGGAGGAGCCTGCCTGGCTGGCTGATAGGGGCCCCCTCCCCGACTCCTAGGACCTGGGCTATCCTTTGGAGCTTGGTTATCAGAACTTCCTCTACCCCAGTGAGCCTGACCTCCGGGACCTGCTTCTCTTCTTGGCTGAGCGTCTGCCCACCGATGCTTCTGACGATGCAGACCAGCCCGCAGGTATGCGGTGGGGCGCCTGGGGTATGGTAAGAGTCAGGGAAGAGGGTAGTGTTCCTGGGTATTATAGGAGCTGAGAGAGGTGGGGGTGGTAAAAAGGTTGACAGACGGGGCGTGGGGGGGTATATGTCTTCCTGGGAGCTAGGTGAGAAGACTGGGGCTGGGAGAGGGGATGCAGGGCAGGGGCAAGGGGCCGGGGCTCGGGCTGACCCGGCTGGTGAGCTGGTGCTAGGAGGGGCCTCTCTGCCTCAACTCCCCTCAACTCCTGCGCTGTTCCCCCTCATCCACTCCCCTCTAACCCCACTGGCCTACTTGATGCACCTCACACACACCAGGTGTGTTGTAGTCTCAGGGCCTTTATATTTGCTGGATTATTCTTCCCTCAGATAGCCTCTTGATTTCTGATCACATGTCACCTCAGGGAGCCCTTCTTCCAACGCCTCATTTAAAGTGACATCCTCCTCTCAACAGTCCTTATCGTCCTTTCCTTTCATAATCACCGTCTGACAGTTTTTTGTGTGGTCCTTATGACCTTAGTCATTATCTTCTCTACCGGCCTGCACCCCAGGAGAGCAGGATCTTTATCAGTTTGTTCACTGAGATATCCTGAGAGTCTAGAGTGGTGACTGGTACACAGTCAGTGCTCAGTGTTTGTTGAATGACTAAGTGTGAGTTTGATAGCTAGATAGATATGTATCTTGGGGATGGAGGAGGCTGTTTCCCCATGGTATGTATTTTTTGAGTTGTGGTATTGTCACTTGATTGACACTCCCTCCCCACTCCCCGTAGGTGACTCAGCTATCCTTCTCCGGGCCATTGGGAGCCAAATCCGGGACCAGCTGGCCCTTCCCTGGGTTCCACCCCTCCTTCGAACTCCCAAGCTGCAGCACCTCCAGGTGAGTCCCCCCAACTTATGTTGATCTTGCCTTCTTTGTCCCCATCTGGGTGCTCAGGTTTTTGTCTCCCTTCCATCAGTGTCCCCCATTCCAGTTCCTCCTAGAGGCTCTGATTCTGTTCTCCTACCAGGGCACAGCACCCCAGAAGCCTTTCCATGCCAGCAGGCTGGTCATGCCTGAATTGAGTTCCAGAGGAGGTGAGTATGGGCTTTTGGGGAGGTGCTGGAGAGAAGGGGAGAGGTGGGCCTGACTGTGGGGCAAGGCGGGAGGGCTGGCTGACTCTGTTCCTGCTTCCAGAGCCCCGAGAGTTCCAGGCGAGTCCTTCTTTACTACCAGCTCCCACCCAGGTGTGCCAGCCTGCTGGGAGGGTGGCGTCGCTCCTCGAATGCCATGCTCTCCAGCTCTGCCAGCACATGGGTCGGGACCACCCCAGGGACAAAGACTGGGCCCACAGGGCGTCCCGCCTGCCCACCCAGGTACCCGACAATGCTTGGCTTTCTGCTGTCGAGGATGCTGTTCCCTGCTGCTCCCATTTGTGTTTCCCATTGGTCCTCTGCCCTCTCTTTTCCCCACTTTGTCCCTCTCTTCCGTCACCTCCCCTCTGTGTGCACCTACTCGGCTCCCCACCTGCAAGAACGTTGGAGTCAGAAAGGCTGTGGATCCTCACTCAGAGTCTCAATTTCCTGTTCTAACACATGGATGGTGATAGTGCTTTGCATTTGACTGAAAAATGTGCGTGAGATTCCAAGCAATCAGAGCAGTCAGGATGTGCTTCCATACTCCCTGTTTCTACTACCTTCGTCCCACCCCTGCAGCTCTCACACTTCTTCTGTCTCTGCCATTGTCAGCCATGCTCATTTCTTCTGTTTCAAGATCTCTACACTATCTCTGCTGGTCACTGTCTTTCTCATTCCGTGGTTTTGCCCCTCTTTCTCGCCCCTCTGTCTCCTCATTTCTGTGTTGTGTCTCTCTCACTCTGTCCACCTCTGCGACTGTCTCTTTCTGTCTCCCCCCACCTCTCCCACTGCCATGTGTTCTGTCTTTATCATTATCTCTTTTTGAAACTTACAGAAATTTTCAAACCCAGGAGTAGAGAGACTATTCTAATGAATCCTGTGTACCTGTCTCTGTCATCCACCTTGAACTAGAAGCATTTTGCCAATTTTTCTTCATCTATTCTCCCTCAGCTTTTTTTTCTGTATTATTTTAAAGCAAAGCCCAGACTTCATGTCATTTCAACTCTAAATACTTAAGCATATGTCTCTTAACTCATAAGGGCATTCTTTTGTTAATGTAGCCCTGGGTCATTTTCACACCTAGCAAAATTAAGAATGATTTCTTTTTAAAAAATATATATATATATTTTTTGAATTTTATTGGAGAAGGGGAATAGGACTTTATTGGGGAACAGTGTGTACTTCTAGGCCTTTTTTCCAAGTCAAGTTGTTGTCCTTTAAGTCTTAGTTGTGGAGGGCAGCAGCTCAGCTCCAGGTCCAGTTGCCGTTGCTAGTTGTAGGGGGCACGGCCCACCATCCCTTGCGGGAGTCGGACCGGCAACCTTGTGGTTGAGAGGACGCATTCCAACCAACTGAGCCATCTGGAAGCTCAGCGGCAGCACAGCTCAAGGTGCCGTGTTCAATTTTAGTTGCAGGGGGCGCTGCCCACCATCCCTTGTGGGAGTCGAGGAATAGAACTGGCAACCTTGTGGTTGAGAGCCCGCGCTCCAACCAACTGAGCCATCCGTGAGGCAGCTCAGCTCAAGGTGCCGTGTTCAATTTTAGTTGCAGGGGGCGCTGCCCACCATCCCTTGTGGGAGTCGAGGAATAGAACTGGCAACCTTGTGGTTGAGAGCCCGCGCTCCAACCAACTGAGCCATCCGTGAGGCAGCTCAGCTCAAGGTGCCGTGTTCAATCTTAGTTGCAGGGGGCAGAGCCCACCATCCCTTGCAGGATTCGAGGAATTGAACTGGCAACCTTGTGGTTGAGAGCCCACTGGCCCATGTGGGAATCGAACTGGCAGCCTTCGGAGTTAGGAGCATGGAGCTCCAACCGCCTGAGCCACCGGGCCGGCCCAAGAACGATTTCTTAATACTGTTCATAATCAGATCTCCTCATTTGTCTCAAAACTGCCTCTGTTGTTGTTGTTGTTCTTTGTCTCTTACCCCTTTCCCTCCTTTCCCCTCCCCCTTCTCCTCCTCCCCCTTCGTCCTTCTCCTTTCTTCTTTTTCTCCTCCTCCTCCTCCTCCCTCCCCCCTTCCCCCTCCCTCTCCCTCTCCCTCTCTCTCTTCCACTCCCTGCCTCCACCTTCTTCTCTGCCCAGCACCTCTGACTCTGTCTCTGCTCTGTCCCCACATATCCTTTCCATGTCATTCTCTGATTTGGGGGTTGCAGGCCTGCTTCTCTACCTTCTCGCATTCTCTTCCAGTGTGAGGAGTGAGTAGGTGGGGAGAAGTGTGTCTGTGAGGAAGAGGAGACCCTCTCCTTGGGAAGCTCCCAGACCTGTTGGACAGGAGAGCGGGTCTGGGGACCCCTTGATAGAAGAGGCTGGAGGGTGGGTGTGACTTGTCGGTAGCACATTGCCAGGTGGCTCCCTGGAGGAGGCAAGGCATTGGGTGCCCGGTAGGCCTCTACACTCTCCCATTTGTCCCACCCTCTGTTTCCAGGAGGATACCCGGGCTCAGCGGCAGCGGCTGCAAAAGCACCTGGCTGAGCATCTGCGCCAGACCTGGGGCCGGCTGGGGCCACCCCCACAAGTCCGAGACCTGGGAGAGCTGCTTCAGGCCTGGGGTGCTGGGGCCAGGACTGCTACTCCCAAGGGCTCCCGCTTCACGCATTCAGAAAAGTTCACCTTCCATCTGGTGGGTGGGCCTGAGTGAACATGGGGCATGCTGGCCCGGAGGGTTGCTTTATATAAAAGCACCACACTTTATCCACACAGGTGCCTGTGTTCCCACCAGGCATATCCTCTCCCCACTTGGGGCGGGTACACAGAGGGGGTCCGCTGGCTTCTCAGGGACTTCAGTGGAGAAAGGGAGGAGGGGTGGGAACCATGTAAAGGTAAAGGGGTGCTCTTTGTGCAAACGCCAGCCTTCCCCAGGAAGTTTCCTCTGGACGTAACTTCTCTCCTTGGATGGTCACCCAGAGGGGCCCTCATTTGTCATGGGCATTTGGGGTGTCCGAGATGGGGCAGGTGAGCAGGAGCTGTGTCAGGGTCAGGGAGATTTCTTTATGAGCAAACACTCTAGTCTGAGGTCACAGAGAATGCCTTGATCCTCATACAGTCACCGTCTGACAGCTGTCAGCAGTTGAGTGGGCATGGGTACGATGCTGGGAGGGTGCTTGTGGGGGGTGTTGAGGCTGGGCTGTGAGGGACAAGGCCTTCCCCCTAAGCCAGGATGCTCCCTTCTGACTCCCTAGGAGCCTGAGGCCCAGGCAGCCCAGGTGTCAGATGTGCTGGCCACCTCCGGTCGGCCTGAACAGGTGAGTGGGGGTGTCTTGGGCCCTTGCCTGTCTAGTGGGCCTGACTCCCCCACCCTGACTGGCGTGTTCCTCCCAGGACACACGGGCAGCTCAGGAGCAGGAGCTGGAGGCCCTTCAGGAGCAGCTGGAGGGAATGAACCGCAACATTGAAGAGGTTGAAGCCAACATGAAGACACTGGGAATCGGCCTCGTACAGGTAGGGGTGGGGGAGGGGCGATGGCCTGGGGGCACATCACAAGTCGAGCCTAGAAGGCTTAGGGGGACTTGAGGGGGCCAAGTTGTACTCCATAGAGGTCTGCAGATGTCAGAAGGGTCCATGGGGGCCTTTGGGTGGATGTGTGGGTTCAGGAGAATCAGTGGGGGTGAAAGGGGGATGTAGGGTTGGGGGGCTTGGTGGACCTGTAGGGGTGAGAGGTGTCTGTGGGCATCAGTCTGGCCTTGTGGGTGTCTGTGAGAATCAGGTGGTGTGTGAGTGTCTCTGGGCATCTGTGGGGCATGATGGGATTGCACAGGGAGGAGCATGTGGGGCTCGTTACGGATCCTGAGGGTCAGTGTGGAGGTAGAGGGGTCAGAGGGGCCTGTGGGTGCCCGTCACTGCTTATAGGTCTCTGTCATGATCAGAAGGGGGTCAAGAAGCAGATAGGGGCTAGAGAGGTATGTTGCCATCTGTGGGGGCTTGGGTTAGGCCAGGGCTTTTCAGGCTCAGTGGGGCTGGGGGACTGTTGTGTGTGGCCGAGCTCCCCCGCTGACTGGGAGTGGGGGTCCTGGGGTGCCAGGTGGAGACCGAGTGTCGGCAGAGTGAGCTCAGCACAGCAGAGCGGGAGCAGGCCCTGCGCCTGAAGAGCCGGGCGGTGGAGCTGTTGCCGGATGGGGCTGCCAACCTCGCCAGGCTGCAGGTGGGGCTGGTGCTGGGGCTTGGCGGGGAGGGTTGGAGGTGGAAGGGCCCAGCCTGTG
Organism: Rhinolophus sinicus; assembly: GCF_036562045.2. Classification (NCBI taxonomy): domain Eukaryota; kingdom Metazoa; phylum Chordata; class Mammalia; order Chiroptera; family Rhinolophidae; genus Rhinolophus; species Rhinolophus sinicus. The sequence continues at coordinate 39,944,781 of NC_133768.1, forward strand.
TGACATGTCCCCTTCTATCACCACCCCCAGCTCGTAGTAGAGAGTAGTGCCCAGCGGGTTATCCACTTGGCGGGCCAGTGGGAAAAGCACCGGGTCCCGCTCCTTGCTGAATACCGCCACCTCCGAAAGCTCCAGGATTGCAGAGAGGTAGGTGGTAGGGTCCTGGGCCATGGGTGGGGCAGGTTGGGTCCCTCCCTTGGAGCCATCCTGGTGCTCTGCTCACTGCCCTCTCCCCATGGGGTCCTGGCAGCTGGAATCTTCTCGACGGCTGGCAGAGATCCAGGAGCTGCACCAAAGTGTTCGGGCAGCTGCTGAGGAGGCCCGCAGGAAGGAGGAGATCTATAAGCAGCTGGTAAGGCCCATGCCAGGGCACCGGGTGGCTCAGAGTGGGTGGGGTGTGGGTCCTGGGGGAGTGTGTGCTGTGTCCCTGCCTAGGTGTCCGAGCTGGAGACCCTGCCCAGAGACGTATCCCGGCTGGCCTATACCCAGCGCATCCTGGAGATTGTGGGCAACATCCGGAAGCAGAAGGAAGAGATCACTAAGGTACGCCACCGTGGCCAGGGGGCAGACATGCCCAAAGGGCTGATGTGTGCAGCGTGGCCATATAGGGACCTTCCACCCCGAGAGGCAGAGCCACACCCTGACCTAGAACAGTCCCCCACAGTCTACTCCGCCCACCTGACGCAGTGACACAGGCCCTGTTTGGATGCGAATGCAGGCACGTGAGTGCCCTCAGCTGGCTGGCTGCCCCACCCGCAACATGGGCTCATGGCCACCCTGTTCTTTGCCAGATCTTGTCGGACACAAAGGAGCTTCAGAAGGAAATCAACTCCCTGTCTGGGAAGCTGGACCGGACGTTTGCGGTGACTGATGAGCTTGTGTTCAAGGTATGGGGCAGGCTGGGCCAGGTGGAGGGCTGGTGTGGGGCTGGGCTGCTGCCGGCCCCTCTGCTCACCGGCTGGCTTAGAGCTGGGCCCTTTGTGCATCTCGTAGTTACACCGATGCTCAGGCCTGGCTTTGCTCTGTGCAGGATGACGTTCTAGGGGTGGGAGAGGGTGGCCTTGTGGGGTGGTATGTAGGGGTTAGGGTGGGGGCAGCCCACTGATACCTTGGAGGTCCTTTCTGTATTGTCAGGATGCCAAGAAGGACGATGCTGTTCGGAAGGCCTACAAATATCTAGCTGCCTTGCACGAGGTGAGGGGAGAAGCACGCCTTAGGGGGCTGGCTGGGGAGCGGCTGGGTTGGCTTGCAAGCCTTCTGTTCTTGTCCCCAGAACTGCAGCCAACTTATCCAGACCATTGAGGACACAGGCACTATCATGCGTGAGGTTCGAGACCTTGAGGAGCAGGTGAGGCCTGGGGGTGGCAGAGGAAACCAAGGCAGGCCAAGGGACAGCCCCTCAGTTTGTGCCAAGACAGGCTATGGAACCTGGCACAGCTTATGTCTCTGCTCTGCCCCTTATCCATGCACGTGACCTGGGCCAGGCCAGGGGTCTACTTTGAGCCTCACCTTCTGCCCTGAGTGTCCACACGCCTGCCTCCTGGGGCTGTTGGCATAAGCTTCAGCTAGCGTATGTGGTGGGTAATCCTGCCACTTAGCAAATGATGCTTTAGGTGCACCGACGACTCGAGCAAAAGTCTGGCAGTGGGACAGAGTAGGCTGTTGTTGGGGGGGTTGGGAGGACCCTGGGAAGGGCCCTGAGTGGCTGTAAGTGGGTGGCGAGCAGGAGCTGGGAAAGGGGTCCTGTGTGCTGAAGGGATGCGACTCACATTCCCTAGATCGAGACGGAGATGGGAAAGAAGACCCTCAGCAACCTGGAGAAGATCCGCGAGGATTATCGGGCCCTTCGCCAGGAGAACGCTGGCCTCCTGGGGCGGGTCCGTGAGGCCTGAGGGGGGCCCCAGCAGAGGTCTCCCTGACTCTGGCCTTCAGCAGGGATTTGGAGTGTTGGAGGCAATGGCCAAGCGCTGGACCTAGCCATTCCCTGTGTTTGCCGTCCAGTCCCTCCTGCTGTGGTGACCCCTGCCCACCTGACCCCAACCCTCTTCTGGGTGAACGTCCAGAGTGTGGAAGCATGGCTGCGGTTTATTGGAGAGGGCATTGGGGGGTTGGGCCTTGGATCCCAAATAAATGAGGAGTTCTGTCTCTCGTTTAAGCTGAGGCATGGAGGCATGGATGGGGGCACAGGGTTCAGGGTGGGGCACGGGGTGGGTGGCAGGTGAGACACAGGGTAAGTTTTGGTGAGTCAGTATGTGTGGCCGTGCATGTCTGCGTGGGACTCAGGAGACACACTGGGGTGCTGTATGGATGTGTGTGTATGTGTGCGTGGTAAGCAGGTTGAGTTCTAATGGACTGTGTGACCAAGTATACGTGACAGGACCTGTATGAGACCGTGTGTGACCAGTATGTATCTCTGTAGCTTTCTGGGATGTGAGACCCTGAAGGCACTAAGGCTGCTTCTGTGTGAATGTCTGGGCATACCCCATGTGACACTGACCTGGGGCCCGGAGGCTGGCTTTGGGTATGTGCTTTGGGGTATGTGGTTGACATGTCCACTCAGGCGTGATTGTCTAGGTGACTGTGAAGATTTGAGGTGGTCTGAGTGTACTGAGATAGGCTCTTTGTATTTGGGGGTTTGTTTAGAGTCCAAGGGACAGGATCATGACCGTCTGCATGTCTTTTCCAGCCCGAGGTTGTCTGTGAATGACTGATGTAGGCTGTGTGTGTGGTTGATTGTGAAGGCTCAGTTTGCCTGGAGAGCCCATCACAGGGGGCTGGGGTGGGGGCACAGGGCTGGGGCCCCTCTGAGCAGCCTTGGTAGAGAGCATATGATCCAGGGGGGAGCAGTGCCCCTGGCAGGCAAGACAGTGCACACCTCACTTCTTGGTCCCTGTGGGAATGTCCAGGGCTTGTGACCCCTGCCCCCGGCCATTTCTGCCTCACATTTTGGCCCCTGTCCTCCCTCCTTTCCTTGGTTTTGAGGTCAGGGGCCAGCTATAGGATTGGAACACCTGCTGGGCCTCTGGCTCCTCTTCTTGCGGAACTCAAACTCATCCACGGTCCACACAGCTCCCTTCTCGCTCTCCACCCGCACGAAGCACTTGTGTAGGCTCAGGTTGTGGCGGATGGCATTCTGTGGAAGGAGGACCAGCCAGCCAGGCCGGGGTGAGGGAGGGGGCGAGCGGTCATCCTCTGAGGTCAGCCATCCCCACCAAAAACCAGTGCCCTGCCCTTTCCCATCATGTTTGCAAGCCCAGCCCCAGGCCCGCCCAGTAGCATTTGAGGCCACCCCAGCCACCGCCACCTCCAGAGGTACTCACCTTCCAGGTGGCAGGATGGTTTCTAAAGAAGGCAAACATGCGTGTGAACCAGTGATAGATCTCATTAAGTGTCCGCTGCTTCTCTGGAGCCTCCAGGATGGCCTGGAAGTTAGGGGGTGTGGGGATAAGGGGAGCCGCTCCCCCAAAGTTGGGCTGAGAGGGGTAGTAGCCCTGGGTCATCTGACATGGGGTACAATTGTGGGGGTGAGGGGAGGGAGGGAGGGAGATGTGTGAAGTGATAGATCAGAGACAGGATTAGAAGTGGGATGAGGGTGAGCCGGGATGGGGTTAGGTAAAGGATCAGGGCTGAGGATGGAGTGGGGTCCAGTGCAGGGTTAGGGCTGGAGTTAGGTTAAAGGTAGGGGTTCTCTGTAGGGGTGAAGTCTCAGAGTTTGGAAGGTTAAAGGCCAGGAGTGGGGTCCAGTTAAGGATTTGGAAGGGGTAAAGGGCCAGCCAGAGCTAAAGGTCAGGGAAGGGGTGGGTCAAGGCTCAGGCTGGGGATGGACTGGGAGGATTCAAGGGGCGTGGGACAGGATGACGTGTGGCATTAGGTCAGGAGTCAGAGGTGGGCCTAGTTATCTAGTTATTTCATGGGTCAGGAATGTGGTTAGGTTCAGAGTCAAGAATGACATTAGTTGTGAAGGTGAAGTGAGTTGTGTATTGCCGTTAAGGGGCAGGGCTGGGGTGAGCTGTGCAGGGAGCTGAAGGTCAGGGAACTCAGTCTGTACAGATTTAGGAATGGGATGCAGTCGGATTTAGGAATGGGATGCAGTCGGGGCTGTGACTACAGCGGCAGTGAAGTTCTGGCTCAGGATGGGGCCAGGGAGGCGACTGTGCTATTGCGTAGGGGTTAGGTTCAGGTTCAGGTTCGGTGTGAGGTGTGGGTCTAGGATGAGGGTCCGGGTGGGCTCTTGTGAAGGTTCTGGGAAGGCAGTAGGGAGATTCTGATGAAGGGGTTGGGATGGGTTGAGGTTAAGGGTCAGATAGGTGTTACAAGGAAGGGGTTAGGGACGGGGTCCAGAGGGGAAGCGTTTACATACTGGGGTACGTTGGTGCTGGGGAAGGAGGGTAATACCTGGCGAGGGTTTAAGGCAAGGAAGGGGCAGAGATCAGGTTAGTTTTTGGGTGATTTTATAGGTCCAGAAGGGGATTAGGTATGGGGTTGAACTGGACATGAGGAAAGGGGTGGGTTTAGGGCCCGAATTTGGCTTGCTCTGGCCTGGATGGTGGTTTAGGTTTGGGTTTTGGGGCAGATCTGGGGTGAAGCCAACGTGGGGGATCCCATCTGAGGCATGGGTTTCTTCCTGTAGGAGCCTGCCCTGCGGGTGCTCAGAGGGCAGTCAGGCGTTTGGGAGGCAGGTCCCCACCCCCCGCTTCTCTTCCTTCTCCTTGGCCTCAGCTGCCCAGCTTACCCAGCGGATGAGGGTGGCATAGGTGAAAGGGGGTCGCATGTTGTGGAACTTGAAGTAGTCCATGTTGTGGAAGAACTCTGTGGGGGGGGGAGGAGTCAGGCCCCATCTGGAACTCCTCACTCCCTCTCTCACCCTCCACGCTCCATGGAAACAATGACTATTTGCTGAGCACTTGGTATAACTTGCATCAGTTACTCTTTGCACCACTCCCACCAAAATAAGGCTTATTTCCCCCTGAGGTTTACAAGAAGGGAAATGAGCTTGGGCTAATCACCCCACTTTCCCTTGGGGATAGTCTCTGGGAGTCACATAGCTAGTTCCATCCCTTCTGATAACCAAATAGAATAGAAACCCTCATCCCCAGCACAGTGAGTGAGCCCCAACCCGCAAAGACAGCACTACACATCTGAGACCACAATGGGGTGTTGCAGGCCATTGAAACCCTGAGAGGAAGCTTTTGCATGCAGATGTGTTTTCCCAAAGGCTGGTGGCGGTGGCGGTGGAGGGAAGAGCAGCGTGGAGCTCCTTCCCACCCCCACATTCCGTGCTAGTCTGGGGATTAGGGGCTGGGGGGGGGGCACCATGTAGGGCACAGACCATCCTTACCTGGGAACGTGCTGTGTCCATGGCTGCCCCAGAGGTGCCTCCGCACAGCAAACAGGCCATCGGGGCCCTCCTGGGGGCCAGACCAGGCTGGGACAGTGGTGCCTGGGGTGCCAGAGGCTACAATGCAGCAGGAGCCTTTGTCGGATGACACCTGGGGGAGGAGGGAGAGGCTGGTGACACAGAGGCTGAAACTTTCCACTTTAATTTTAAATAAGTGTTTTTAAAAGCAAGGGCAGCCTCTTCTCAACTCCAGTCCGATGTGGACTCCCACAAAGTCGCACGAGCCACATTGATCAGAGTGTAGGGTGAACACTAGTGTGTAGGGCACCGATGCCAGGGCTGCGAGCTGGGCTTGAATCAGGCTCCTGTGGTACCCAAGCGTGACTTGGGAAAGTCCTGTCAGCCTCCCCGGCCTCAGTTTTCCTCATCTGTGGATTAGGGATGCCATCGTGAGAATTGAAGAAGTTCATACCACCTCTTGGGTGTGTGATCTGTACAGCTGCACAAGCCCCTGCACTTTGTTGAATGCTCCGTGGTGGTCATCTTGAAATGTGAGCCCTGCATTTGCATTTTGCCACGGGCCTGGCGAGTTCTATAGCCAGTCCTGCCAGCCACACGTGGTCTGTGTTCAGTAAGTGTCTAGCTATTTGCTGTTGCTTTACAAAATGTTTCAAGAGCTTAGGGTCAGAGGGTTTGTAAGTGGAGGGGGACAAATTCTCAGGTCTGGGTATGTGACAGGGCCCACAGATCCCAGGGCCTGGGTGTGAGGATAGGTACCCTGTACCCTGCAGGGCCCTTCCCCTGATGCCTCAGCAGTCTGTGCTGCTGTCAGGCCTGGGGTGGCTCACCGCGGATGGAGCCTTGGTCAGGGCCATCTTCCCGGCCAGGTGGGCCTGCATAGCACCCAGCTTCTCCTTCTCCAGCACCAGCTGTGAGGACAGGCACAAAGTGAGGCCTCAACCAGGTCTCCCCACCATGTCTTCGCCCAGACTGTGGTCTTCCCTGGGAGTGCCCTTCCCCATTCCCTCCTTTATGCCAGCCCCCATCCTGGGTGAGCCTGGCTCCTGGCATTGGGAGGAAATAAGTTCTGCCCATCATCCTCCCCACCATACCCCCCGCCCCACATCACCTGCTGCTCCAGAGACTGCACCACCTCCCTCTGGAGGAGACACTGCGCTCTGCCCTTCTCATCCAGGAGATGGTCCGCCTGGCAGTGCCTGGGGTGGGGGGAGATGCTATGTAGGTGACCATGGCAGGCCTGGCTTTCTGGATCCATTTTCTGAGTGGGGAGGGCTTAGACCCTCTGGGAAGTCTCTTCTCAGAGCCTCAGCACCGACCCCCCTACTCCGTCTCCCTTTCACACCCATCTTTCCTTCAACACATGCTACTTGGCATCTACTGTGCGCCAGGCCTGAGCTCGCCACTTGAGCCAGGGTGTTGGAGATGATTTTGAAGAGTGGTGAGCTGGGAGCAGTCAGGTAGGTGAGAGCAGGAAACACACTCCACATGGAGGGAAGGCCCGGTAGTGAAGAGGACAGGATGCATTGAATTGTTGCTGATAGTTGGGTAGGGCTGGAGAATGTGTGTGTGTGTGTGTGTGTGAGAGAGAGAGAGAGAGAGAGAGAGAGAGAGAGAGAGAGAGAGAGAGAGAGAGGGGTCTAGGTGAGGCAGCAACAGCTATTGTGAGGTGCAGGGACTTTGGGGATCAATAAAATCATGCTGCTGTGTTGGCATGAGGAGTAGCAGGGCAAAGCAGTTAGGAGTGTGGATTCTGGAGCCTGGGTTCAAATTGCAGCTCTGTCACTTAGGAAATGGGTGATCTTGATCAAGACACTTAACCTCTTTGGCCTCAGTTTCTTTGTCTGTAAAATGGAGGTAAATAACAGCGCACACTATTATGCCCCATATACAGATGAGAAAACCGAGGCCCAGAGGAGCTAAGTAACTTGCCCAAGGTTATACAGCCAGTGAGTGACAGAGTCTGGATTTGAACCCCCAGTCTCAGCTTTTGCCTCATTCATCTTACTACATATCAGGATGAGGCCTGAGCTGAGACCTGCATCCCAGACCTCCTTCCACAAACTGGGGAACCCCCTGGACTGGAATGGGCCTGGGTTACTTACTTGAGAAAGTCCTCCGGCTCCTCAAAGACCTTCTCACATCCGGGCCACTTGCAGATGCCATTTGCTAGCAGTGAGTAGGAGCCCTGGGGCACGGTCAAAAGGGTGCTGGAAGGACAGAGGGTGTCAGGGGAGGGAATGGCAGGACGAGAGTCCTTCCCAGTCCTGCCCACTGACCTGTCTTTCCTGGGTGCACTGGGGTTTGGGAAGGTGCAGAGCAGTGTTGGTTCCCTGGACACCCACTCCAGGCTGGCCACGTTGATCCCTGCGGGTGAGGACAGGGCACCTCTGGGGACTGCAAGCTGGGCTCTGGAGCTTGGCCCGCAAGGCCTCTCTTTTTGAGTTGCCCACTCTCCTGAGCCTTGCGGGCCCTGACTCCCAGGGAGCTCTGGTGTCCCTAATGTCCAAGGCTTCTGGTACAGCAGCTCAAAGACTGCCATTTGCAAGTGCTGACATTTTGACTAACTTTGCAAAGATCTGTGGTTCTGTGATTTTGACATTCTGCATCTTTCAGGTTCTGAGCCTGACATTTTTGGGAGGTTGGAGTTTCCAAGATGATGAAACCTGACACCTCTGACCTCAGGGCCACGATTCAGCAGCCTACACTGCTCATGTTCAAGGACTTGGGGGCTTTGGGGTTCTGTGGAGCTTTGGGGTGTGGTGTTACCAGGTGGTATGCCGGGCCGGGCCTTGAGGGAGAAGACCCCGGTGGCAGCGGTGGGTGGCGGAAGGCTGATCATAGCTGGGCTGTCCAGTGGGCGCACCTGTAGCACGGGGGTCCTGGAATGGGCATCCACTGTGGAGAGCTGGGGGCACATATGGGCCATGATTCAGCTGGGCCCCCTCCTCAGTTTCCCCACCTGCTCCCTCCTCCTTGCCTGGTCAGGGTTGGTACCTGGTGCATGAAGTGTGGCCTGTCCTGGAGCAGTGCCTGCAAGTGGGGTGAGGGTCCCAGCCGCGCTGCAGAGGGTGCCACCATGACGAGGGGCACTGTGGGTAGCTGGGGGACAAAGGCGGGAAGGTGAGAGGCCATCTTCACCCTCACTGTTCCACATGTCTAATTTATATACTCCTCACCACAACCTCACATGGTAGCGACTATGACCATCCCCTTTATACATATGTAGAAACTGAGACTCAGGGAGACGGAGCGGCGTAAGATAAAACAGCTAGTAAGTGCTGGAGTGGCCTCAACCCTGTCACCGCACCTCCTTGGGACCCAGGCCTCTCTCGGTCACATGGGGATGGAGGCACATGGATGCGCCTGTGGCACTACGATAGGGTCTCCTCTCCTGAGATGGATTGGGAGGTCGGGGAGAGGCTTGAATCTCTGAGACCTGCTAAGTGGGGACTTTCTTGGCCCTGTGATATCTGCATAAGTCACAGACTTGCCTGGGACCCAGAAAACCACTTCCTGTGCCCCAGCTGGGCCCCCCGCCCAGTGCCACAGTAAAGGTCGGCACCTGTAGGCCCAGGTACCCCACCCTGCTTGCCCCATCCTGGGCCCCGGGCCTCACCTGCAGCTGTGATGGTGGCATGGGGTTCAAAGAGGAGGAGGAGGCATGGGCCCCGCCTCGGAGGTCCCGGCCCTGGAAGGTTGCCCCTGGGCCCTTGGTCCCCAGCAGGTCTGAGGCCTTGGGTGCAGCCCTCCAGTTGGGAGAGGCTCCTGGGGATGGGCTGAGCACCAAGGAAGGGGCCGAGGGCTTGGCTGGCCTGGGATTGGGCATCGGGTCCTTGTCCGAGGGCAGGCTGTAGATACACAGGGGGAAGGAATTACACATGTGCCGAAGGATGTGCAAAATACTCAACCACCTGAACCATGTGGACATTCCCTCTGGTCGGAGCAGGTATTGGCTGGGGCATGTCCCCAAGGGCCCCACATACAGCTGGGTCCCAGCTCTGGTCATATGTGTGTGTATGCACACACACACACACACACAAGTTTCAGGAACACAGGTGTGTTGTGTCTTCACGCACACCCCATGTGCAGACTCGCACAGGTCCAGCACATCTTGCCTGTGCGTGCTGGCACAGCCCCGGTGGGGATCTATCCTCCAGAGGGGGGTGGGGGGTTCAGGGGGGTTTGTGGGGCTTCAGCCAGGGTAAGTCAGCTCTTTCCCTCACTGCTTGGGGCCTGTCTTCTGGCCTCAGTGTTCCCATCCTCCCTGTACCAGGCACAGGCCCCCCCACCTCTGCTGATCCTGCCTGCGGGGGGCTGGTCTCGGATTTTCTCCTGGGAGCATTATTTTACCCCAGTGACTTGGGCATATCTGGAAGTGGCGGGGGGCATGGAGTCAAAAGATCCCTCTGGCTGCTGTGAAAGGGGCAGACTTTAGGACGGTGAGGGCGGAAGCTAGTGAAGAGGCTACTGCAAAAATCCAGGTAAGCAACGACTTTTAAAAAGTGAAGAGGCTACTGGTAAAAGTCCAGGTGGCACAGACCAGGGTGGTGGCAGTGGAGATGGTGAGAAGTGGGTGGATTTTGAGAATGTTTGGAAGGTGGAGTCAGGACAATTTTCTGGCAGCTTGGATGTGGTGGTGAGAGAGGGAGGCACTTCTGGGTATTAGCCTGAGCAGCTGGAAGGATACAGCTGACGTGACCTGAGTTGGGGGAGATGGGGGGAGCTGAGTGGGGGGTGTGGATGGGTATGAAGAGCCTGGCATTAAACATATGAGTGGAAATGCTGAGTGCGCAGCTGAGTACAGGAGTCTGGAGCTCAGGCAGGGTAGGTTCTACTCATCTCAGGGCTCTACCCTGCACAGAGCTGGCATGGCAGGTGCCAGAAAGGAGGAGAGATGGGTTCTCTTGAGTCTATGGGAGCTCCTCGACTCAGCCCGCACGGAGTTCACCCTCAGACTACCGCCGAGTCTTTGCTCACGCGGTTTCGCCCCTCGGGAGTTCCTGCTTTTCTTCCTCGTCCCCTAGCCAAGGCCAATCCAGAAAGCCCTCTATAATGGTTCCAGAATCCGACACTCTCCAATGGCTGAAGCCTTGGTTTCTTAGAATCCTGTAATCCCAGTCTGAGAGGAAGGTCGAGCTGGAAGGGCCTGACTAGTCCAACCTCCATTTTACGGAAGGGGATACCCAGGTGCAGTGCTCCACAGGCCCGGCTCGACTTGAGAGCTCTATTTCTTTCTCCAGAAAGTGTGCATGTGTGCACATGTCATAAGCCCCCTGCTGCGGGGCCGTGTGTGTGTGTGTGTGTGTGTGTGTGTGTGTGTGTGTCTCCCCCCCACTCCGCAGCATCAGGTTGGGCACATAGCTGCCGAGAGCAGCTCGGGGAAGTACACGGAGGGTTCTGGGGGAGCAATTGCTCCTTCCTTTCTTTGCTGTCAGCCCATGGGGGTTGTCAGAGCTGTGGTGCTGAGGGGGGTGTGTGGTGAGAATCCAGGTATCCAACCCTTGGACTCCCTGGAGGTTAGAACATTACTCGGTGAGAATCAGGAGCCTGGGTCTATGGAGGCTCAGAACAAAGGCCTGAGAGAACACTGGTGACCATGAGGAGTTGAGTGAATGAAGGAGTGAATAAATGAAGGCAGAGATCACGGTGATGCTTCTACAAGCCAAGGAACGCCAGAGACTGCCAGCAAACCATGAGAAACTAGCAGAGAGGCATGAACAGATTCTCCCTCACAGCCCTGGAAGGAGCCAACCCTGCGGTCATGTTGATCTAGGACTTCTGGTCTCTAGAACCGAGACAATACATTTCTGTTGTTTAAGCCCCCCAGTTTGTGATACTTTGTTACAGAAGCCTGAGCACACTAATACTGATTTTAGTGAGTGAGTGGATGTTTGGTTGTTTTCCACTACTCTGGCTTGGCCCACACAGCTGGCCTGTGGTCACCTCTGAAGCTGCTGTGACACTTGGCCAGAGTTGATAAGAAATCTCCTCCCCAAATATCTGGAATGGCCTGACTCAGGGAAGCATAGATACAGTCTCAGAAAGGGGACATGGATATGGTCTGTCTGGCAGTGGGGTACTGGAGGGCCGGGCTGGGCAGCCAGCTTCCTGCACTGTCTGTTGGGGCGTCCCTTTCTGACTATTTCTCAGAAGATGCATGGAGGATGTTTCTGGGACACAGATTATGTTTTCATATCGGGGTCTGCATCTGGGCCCTGTTGTCACAGCCTCTGACTTCCCCAGATTTTTCCGCCATTGACGTCATGGCGGCCGGATGCGCTGGGCTTCATCAGCACCAAGGAGGAAGAGAAGGGGGCAGACACCCCACCCCACGGGTTTCGTTCCGAGAATTGGCTGGCCCATCCTGTAGCCCGCTTGGCCCAGGTGGGGTGATGTGGGTGTTGGCGGATGTGGTGAGTGACGTCCATCTGGCCACCATGACAAGTCCTGGGCCCTGTAGACCTGGCCCTTCTTGGGCCATGGAGAGGCCCAAGGTTTGATGCTTGGGGACTGCCATGCAGACCCTACAAATACTGGGACCCTCAGGGTCTTCAGATGATACTACACCAGAAGCTCAGAATCACAGAACATCATTTCTTAGATTCAAAGAATCTCAGAATCTCGAACCTATACATTCTGTGGGGGCCACGGGGGGACTAACTTCTCAGTACGTCAAGGCCAATATCCCTGGGGTCCAAACTTACTGGAACTCCCCGAAGGACAGAAAGCTTACTACTTCATCAGGCCACCCACCTACCAGGCCTGGAATTGCAGCAAGCTTCCCCTCAGCCTCTCTCCTACGTTCTATGAAGGCGGGAAGGTCAGAATTACCCCTGTCCACTTTTCCCAGCTTGGAGCCAGGCTCTGCCGCTAAATAGCTGCAACTCTCCCCAGGCTCATAGGTAAATTGGAACAATAACAGTACCCATCTTCCAAAGTTAATGCACATGAAGCGCTTAGCAAAATGTCAGTGATCGGTGAACGGACACCTGCAGGGCCTCGGTCTCCCTGTCCATTCTGGGACAATGTTCCCAGACTCACAGCCACTCTGCCAGAGATGGGGAGGGAAGAAAGGGGAGGGCCTCATGGCAGGGAGCAGGAAAAGCCGTGGCCTTTGCCAGGAGACATCCCACCACCAGGCTCCCTGGAAAGGCCCTGGGATGGACGTTCCCAGGGACCAGTGACAACTCTGGGGACACGGCTGAGTTCAGTTCACAGCCAGGCCCACAGAGAGACTGACTGTTGTCCCTCCAGTATCACCACTCTCTGGCCATGAGGCCCCCAGACCCCTGGGGCTCCAGGACCCCACCCAGCCTAGCTCTTGGGAGGCTGATTCCCACACTGTGACTGTGGATTCTCCTGCCTTAGGGAGGGTCCCACGTGTGAAAAGGCAGAAGGGGGAATGGCAGCAGCTGGGGGGCAGCCCAGGTCTCCTTGCCCCACCATGGGTGCTGAGAGGTAAATTGAGGCCCACAGTGGGGGAGAGGGATGAAGTCAGGGTCCCACCAAGAGTCCTGAGATCTGAGTTTGGATCTCAACTCTGTCACTACATCTCTGTGCGGCCTTGGGAGAGGCCCGCTCGCCCATCTCTGGGGCTCAGTTTGCTTCTCTTGTACACTGGTAAGGGGGGAGGTGTGAACTAGATGAGGGCCAGGGCCCTTCTGTTCTGTGTCGGGGTGAGTTGTTGTTACGTGTCTGCAGGGCTTCAGACTGACAACTGCGCTTCTATCCAGGCGACTGAGATACAAGGATACATAGAGACAAAGAGAGGCGGAAACAAAGAGAGAGACATAGGGGAAGAGAGAGACACAGAGAACAAGAGATACAGAGAGAGATGGGAGAGACATGAGGTGGGATAGGGATAGACAGAGTGAGAGACAAAAAGAACAAGAGAGACAGTGAGAGACACTGAGAGAAGGAGAGACAGAGTGGGTGCGTGTGGGATCCATAGGATACTATATATATATACATATATATATACGCACACATACATATATATGTATATATATATACATATATACATATATACATACACACACATATATATATGTGTGTATATATATATATATATATATATATATATATATATATATATATATGGAGAGAGAGAGAGAGGCCTCAAATAAGAACAGTTGCTGGCCTCTGCCTGAAATACCGAGTAATAACCAAGGGCAAGATGGGGTGGGTATTGTATTGTATTGCAAAGCAACAATTAGCAAAGCAGTGTGGACCTGGTACAAGAGCAGACACTGAGGAAAAGAACAGAATAGAAAGCTCAAACACACACCTATGGCTAGAGGGGATCAAGTTTGTGATGACTGTGGCATTTCAAACTGGGGGAAGGTGGAGGATAGATTGCTTAACAAATATATTGTTTAACAAATGTTTCTGGGGTAATTAAGGGAAAAATAAAGTTATTGAATGAACAGTCACTCTATTTTCCCACTAACCCCTCCCTGCCCAGTTTGAAATGTCACCATCATCATATACCCTAAAATAAATTCCAGATCCATTAAACAGATAAGTAATAATATCTAAGATTGATCTTGGGTTTATTGTTTGCCAGGCCCTATGCTAAGCACTTAACATGGTTAATAGATTTAATTCTCACAACCTGAGGTAGGTATTATCATAACCATCACAGTACATATGAGGAAATGGAAGTACAGAGAGTTTAAATACCTGGCTAAAAATCACACAAATGGCTTGGGGTGAGTCTGGGTTTGTCCCAGACAGTCTGGCTCCAGTACCCACACTCTTAACCTCTACAGTAAATGGAAAAAATGAAGCCATAAAAGAGACTAGAAGCCAACTCATGTGAACATTTATCTCATTTTCAAGTGGGAAAGGACTTTCTAAGCACAAAACCAGAGGTAGTAACCACACAAGAAAAGACTAACCTAATTGACTAGCATATAAAAACATCACAAGCATCACAAAACACCATAAACAAATAGAAAAGGCAAATGATGCATAGGAGAAAATATTTGCTATATATGTATGGCTGATGGAAGGTTAATATCCTTTCTAAATAAAGAGCTGTGACAAATAAATAAGGAAAAAAAGATGAACACCCTATTAGGGCTAAGTATATGACCAGACAACTAAAACAAAAGCACAAATGGTCAATAAACAGTATAAGAATCAAAGAATGCAAATTTCAATAATGTGGTAGCATTTTTTTCTTACCTGTTATGTTGAGAAAGGATTAAAAAATGATAATACCCACCCAGGATTAACTTGAGTAGAGGGAGCATAAAACAGAACAACCATTTGAAAGAACAATTTGCAGAGAGGGTCAGAAACCTTAAAAGTGCACATACCCTTTGCTCACGCAACTCCATTTTCAGGAACCCAAGGAACTAATCAGGGATGATTTATAGGGAAAAACGAGACATAATTCGAATGTCCAATAATCGGCCCTTGGTCAAACCAATCATGGTTCACACCAATGTGAGGTCAGTCTTGACAGCCATGAAAGATCATATGTTGAAACAAGTTTTAGTGGTCGACAAAAATATACCTATTAATTGAATAAAGCAGGAACAAAGCCAATAGATAGAGTGATTCTAATTTGGTCAAAAAAATACTAGCAGCTAAAAGTGAGCACTTGCTAAGCCTGCAGAAACGAACTCACCCCAGACTTGAACAGCCTGCTCTGTTTCTGGACATGGACTCTGGCCAGACACATACACACACAGGAGGTCCTGGGCGTAGGACCATACAGCTAAGCCGCGGTTGACAATGGCATGAAGTGGCTCCCTAGGAGGGTCTCCTCTCACACAGGGCCAGCACAAGTTCAGGGAAGTGCTTAGCCTGACCCAGCAGTTCACGATCCTTCTTTGATCGGAGCAAACAGAATTGATGCTCATTCTCATAAAATGCAAATGTCCTCACTGACATTGCTCAACACACTATTATTAAGTGCTAACTGTATAAAACTCTGGGCTGGATGCTGGGTGGGAAGGCAGGTGGGGGAAGGTGAGACAAGAGAGCAGCAGAGACAGTGGGAGAAAGACCGAGGAAAGGAGATAGACGAAGTATGGTTAAGATGGAGGAGACAAAGACAGGGAAGATGGTCAGAGTAGACAGAGACAGAGGGATGGAGACTCTGAGTGCCAGGGAAACAGACAGAGAAAGACAGGGCAAAGAAACACACAAAGAGCGAGACAGGGTGAATAGAGACAAAGGGACGGGAGCTATCAAGAAAGAAGAGACGGAGAGTTGAGAGATGTAGTTGAAATTTCTAGTTATACATACACAGTGTTTCAAGTTGTTTAAAGCTCTAAAATTCATAAAGACTGGCAGTTGACATATCCAAAAAAATCCTACCAATCTACATATCAATCAATGTATTTATCTTTCCCTCTGGCCAAGCATTGATGAAGTACTTTACCTATCAGTCTTCTGGCATTGATTATTACTATTATTATTGTAAAAAATACCTTACCTGCCCAGGAGCACGGTAGCTGCATGCGTTTGGACTGGACTGGACGATGCCTGCCCCTCCAGTGCCTACCTCACAGCCATCTCTGCCATTGGACCCTCCTCTGGTGGGGGAGAGTGGGGACACTCACCTTGGTGAAGTGGACCAACAGAAAAGGATCAGCCTGGCTTGTGGGAAACTGTCACATATCAAAAACAACTTTGCTTTTATACCGAGAAGAAAAACCACGGTGTGGAAGCCACAGACCTCTCTCTTCTAATAATCCAAAATTTTTTGATGACTGTGTGCGCTGATAATCACGGGGTGGGGGGGTTCTCATAGTTCTCTCTCTCTCTCTCTCTCTCTCTCTCTCTCTCTCTCTCGCTCTCTCTCTCTCTCTCTCTCTCTCTCTCTCGCTCTCTCTCGCTGTTTCTCCTCTTCTTGATTATGAGACTTTAACGGAAATTTTGAAATTTTGGGTTTTTTTCTTTGCCCTTTACGAGTCATCTTAAAATATTTCTTCCCCTCACCACAGAAGTGAGAGGTATCAATGAGATAACACGGCTCATGAGAAACCACAGTTTTTTAAACAAAAGTGTGTAGAGTCAGGGAAAAAAAAACACACAACAAAAAAAACAAACCAAAACAAAGGAAAAGAACTCAATTAAATCACAGGGGCATCCCAGGCAAGCAGAGATGCCACTCTGTGAGTGAGTAGATATTTAAATGTTTCTGGGGAAAGAAAAAGAGGTGCTGAGGCCCTATGTGTGGATGGGAAACACCAGGGAAAGAGACAGAATAGGGCTGGGTTTCCAGCCCTCAGTTTCCCTGCAGGTGGGATTGATATGGTCATCACCACTCTCACTGCTCAGGGACGGGGAGCTCTGGACACTCTTGCAATCCATCTTCCCACAGAGGGTGAGGGGCATGGAAGTTACTTCACAGAGTAAAAAGCAGGGAGTCCTCCCCACCCTCCACAATTCACAGAATCGAAGAGTCTCAGAATCACTGGCTCCCAGAATCCACTGAGCATCACTGAGTGAAGAAAGGGAAAAAAGTCTCGCCTTATGTCTTGGTGCCTGAGAGCTCTGACCCGGAGGCCACCCTACAGGGAAGGTACTGACCAGGACACCCGTATTAATGCATCCATCCTCACAAAGCCCAGAGACCCTTGGGTCTCCGACCCTCTTGTAGTTAGGGACACCGTGACCTGATGCTTCTGAGGCCCTCAGCCTTTGACATTTTCTACTTCGAAAAATCTAAGTTTCCAAGGTTTTAGGATTTCAAATATCTGTCATTATCCCCGTACCTGACACTTATCTCAAATTCTCCATGTGCCACAATGCTGAACACTTATCACAAATGGTCACATTCAATCCTCACCACAACCCGTTGAGGTCCATCTTGTCATCATGGACGTTATACAGGAGGGGAAAACGGAGGTGCGAAGTAGTCAAGCAACTTGCCCCAGATCACAGAGCTGATGAATGGGGGCTCTGTGTTCCTTGGTGGCAGGCTTTGAAACTCCCAGGTTTTCTTGAGACCAATGGTCTGAGATTTTAAATTCTAGGATGCAATGACAGGGAGGTTCTGAGATTTGGAGATTCTTGAAGCTTGTGAGGTTTTAAGGTTGTCCAAGAATTGGCGGCGGCATTTCCTTACCTTAGCAAATACCCCCTCCAACCAATGTTCTACAGGGGAGATAAGCCCCCCCGGGGCTTCTCCTGACAGGCCATGGCTGAGACTCCCGGTCTGCGGCTCCCCAGCGCCTTGCATGGCTTAGGGTTTTGTCATCCATCGTCCACTCCAAACCCTCTGCAAGACTAGCTTCAGGCCTGGGGAAGAGAAATTGGAAACAGCTTTTTATTCACATAGTACAAACCTAGTGGCCAAGACCCACCCCTTCACCCCTTCACCCCTTTGTCTCTTTTCCTACTCAACCTCCCAAGCCCTCAAAAGAAGGAGAGCCTCTTTCCTCAGCTCAGACTCACCTTTCTGGAAAAGCCCAGAGGGGCCTGATGGCCTGGCTTTGTAAAGGTAAGGGAAAAAAATAAAAGTGAAGAGAAAAAAAAAAAAAAAGAAGACCAAAAAAAAAAAAAAAAAAAAAATCAGCCAACAACAACAATTAAAAAAAAGCAAAAAAAAAAAAAAAAAAACAAAAAAAAAAACCCAACCCTCCCTACCATTAGTTCAAAACAAACTTTCACTGGTCGAGGCTTCTGAGTTGGTGGGACATGTCTGAGACCCAAAGACGGCCTGTGCGCCAGGCATTCAGGGGATGCACCAAGGTGGGATGAGGTCCTCAGGTGAAGGCCTGCAGGGACCGTGTACAGCAGGGGCTTAACAGATGTGGCGTGTGGTTGGGAAAAGAGAAGGGGTGAGGAGTGTGCTTGTCAAGAAGGAGTCCTGGGGAGCCGATTTTAGGGATGTCCGCAAGGTTAATGACCCCTTGCTTCCTGTGGACTTTGGCCTGAACATTCTCTACGCCACCTGTGTAACTAATAACCAGGACAGTTCTAAAAGCCGAGGTCTCGTTCCCTGCTCCAGGACCTGCCCCTCCTGAGAGAGGGGGCTGTTTTTCTCTTTCAGTGTTAGAGGTGTGGGCTGCACCCCTCCCTTACACCCTTCTAGATCATCTCTCCCTTATTGTCATTTGTTCCATGAGAGGAGTGGCCAGAGAAATAGGAGGAAAACTGAGTGAGTGTGGTGGCCCAAAGAGTCCCAGAAGGCTACTTGAGTGGAGCCTGGAGTGCGGTAGAGGTGACACTGCTGCTGCTGCTGACAGCCAGGACCCTTGCAAAGGGACAACTGGGGGTCAGGTAGGCAGACAGGGGCAGAGGTCACCACCTCCTCTCTGTACTGGACTATATCCTCTTGCATGGAAAGCTTCTGGGGGAGAGTGTGCAGGATTAAACAGAGAAGTGGGTGAAAGTCCCCAGAGAAGGGGGCCTTTGACAAGGACTTGAAGGAAGTGAGGGGGGGAGCTATGCCAATATCTGAGTAATTCCGGAGAAAATGGCCAATGCAAAGGTCCTGAGGTGGGAGTGTGCCTGATTTACTCCAAATCTACTAAGGAGGTCGGTGTGGTTACAGTGGCATGAGCAAGAGAAAGAGGGGTAGGAGGTGAGGTCAGAGAGGGGACCAGGGAGGTTGGAAGATGCAGGACCTCGTAGACCATGGTGAGCACTTTGGCTTTTCCTGTGAGTGAGGAGGCCACAGGACAATTGTGAGCAGAGGAGAGGCGTGAGCTATCTTAGGATTTAACAGGATCACTCTGATTACTGAGTGTAGAACTGACTGTAGGAGTGAAGGTAGAAGCAGGGGAACCAGTAAAGGGCAGGCTACTGCAATAGTCCAGATGACTAATGACAGTGCTGGCAGCGGAGTGGGTGAGGAGAGGATGGATTTGGGAAATATTTTGAATGGAGGGCTGACAGGATCTGTTGAAAGATGAGTCTTGGGGCCAGAGTAGGACACAGACAATGCCCTAACTTGGAGTCTCTGTGCTACTTACGAGCTTGAACTATTAGGTGATTAAAAAAAATAAAGTTCTACCTTGCTGAACTCCCATTATTTCATGATTTCTCTGCTACTTTCAGCGGAACATATTCCTCCCTTACCCATGATGCCTGGACACTGGGACACAAGGCGGGGGGAGCTGGTGAGAGGACCGCTTCCCTCCTAGGGATGCTGAGTCAAACCTTGCATATGGGATGGAGGGGAAAATGTATGAAGGGACATGATCAGTGGCCAAAAGCTACAATTCAGTTCCCACAGGAGGTGAGACCTCAAAGGGAGAGTCAAAGTTGACTAGACAGAGGAAGCAGAAGGGGCAGTGCTCTTGGGAGAGGGAACAGAAGCAGAGATGGGGACAGACAGAAAGAAAGTGAGGCCACTGTGGGGTGTGGAGGGCCAAGTTGGGCAAGAATGACAGGGCTTGGATTTGTGATTATGTCGGTCAACTCTTGGCGGCATTGTCAGGCTCAGTGTTTTGCTGAGCTGGTTAGAAAAAGCTAATCTTCCTAAAAAGCTCAGTTTCTCTTTTGGCCATTCATTCAACGACGGTGCCACGTCCTGGAGAATGCTGAGGATTACAATCAGGGGCATTCTTGGCTAGTGCCACTACTCAAGCAAAAGCTTGGAGGTGGGCAGAGGAGACCCAGTAACTGCGACAGGAGAATCCGTTTTGCTTTCTTAGATCTCATGCTTGGGTGCAGTCTAGTTCTTTCAGGGGCTCTGGGGAGTCACAGCTGGTGGGGGCAATAGGGAGTCATGGAAGGTTAGGGAGAAGGTAAATCCATTCACCAGAGGCATTCTACGGTTCTGCTGCTAGAACACGCTACAGTCCAGACAAGGCTACCGTACGTACCGTCTTCTCTGGCTTCCTTATTGGCTCTTCATCCCTCACTATCTATAACGCTCCGGTTGGCTCTGCTCTTTCACGTCCCGCCTTCATGTCCCTCCGCACTGCCCTTGGGAGGCACAACTTCACTCTGGCTCCCCCATTGGCTATCCACCATCTCTCTTCCTTGCTCCCGCCTTCACCGCCCACGCCCATTGGCTCTGCCCCTCCAGTTCCGCCTCCGAGGACTCACAAACCACCTCTTGTACGCATTCTAGCCTCTGCATTGGCTAATTCCGCCCTGGCACCGCCCCTTGAGGGTGTCATGCACGCACACAACACCCCCCATTGACTCCTTGCAGCCCTTATCGTCACCCCTCCTCTACACCACCGGCGCGCGGCTCCCCATTGGCTGTTCGCTGTCTCTAGCTTCCATCCCACTACTTATCTTCGCAACCCAGGGATCTCCTACTTTTCGGGCCTCTCCGTTCGCTGCCTGCTGCCTCCATCGCCTATAGCCATTCCATTTTCCCCGCCACCCAGATGCCAGTCTTGCTCACACTTCCCCTTAGCAGTCCTACTGATGCTCTCTGCATCCCAGAACCTACTCCACCCCCATTCAGACCTCCCTATTGATTTACCGATCGTCCCGCCTCCTACACTGCCCACTCTCAGGCATCCCTATTGGCGGCGTGCTTCTCCGGCACTCGATTCACCGCTACGTCACCTGCGTGCGGCTCCCCATTGGCTGTCTGCTACACCTGTCTTCATCCCGCCGCCTACGCCCCCCTTGAGCCATACCCCCCCGCGCGGACCTTCCCATTGGCTGCCCGCCCCTTCAGGCCCTGCCCCCGCCGGTCCCGCCGCCGGTGCCGTCGGTGCCGCGGCTGCCGCCGATATGGCGCGCACGGCCCCTGTGGAGCCCCCGCTGCGGCCTCCCGCCCCCCCCTCGCCAGCCGTGGGCGAGCCCCGCACCTCTGTCGAGGCAGCGGTGGCCCCGCGGAGGGTGCTCTTCGCCGACGAGGCCCTGGGGCTGCCTCTGGCGCAGCTGCGCCGCTACCGGCCGTGGGGCGGGCCTGGGGCGGGCAAGATGGCGGAGGCGGCCGGGCAAGATGGCGAAGGTGGCGGGGCTGATGAGGACGACGATGGCGAGGATGGGGATGAAGGGGAGGAGGAAGAGGAGGCTTGCCCTGAGCCCTCGTCGCTGTGCCCTGTCCCCGCCGGCGGGGGGTTTTATTTGGTGCCCACATTTTCGCTGCCGCCCGCGCCGGGTCGTCTGGAGCGCTTGGGGCGCGTCATGGTGGAGCTGGAGGCACTGCTGCCGCCTCCCGGAGCGGTCCCCGGGGGTGCCGGGGTGTGGGTGCCTGGGGGACGCCCTCCGGTGCTGCGCGGGTTGGTGCGCGTGCTGAACCGCTCCTTCGAGAAGGCGGTGCACGTGCGGGCCTCACACGACGGCTGGGCTTCCTTCTTCGACCACCCAGCCCGCTACGTCCCGCGCAGCCCGCCGGGGGCAGGAGCGGGAGGACCAGGAGCAGGAGATCCCATCCTGGATCCGGGCCTTGGCCTGGGCTCTGGCCAGGCGTCTGCCTCCTCACCCGACGACTGCGGCCGCACAGACCGCTTTGCCTTCCAGCTGCCCTTTGCTGAGGGCGCGGGCGATGGGGCGCGCCTGGACTTCGTGGTGCGCTATGAGACCCCCGAGGGCACTTTCTGGGCCAACAACCACGGCCGCAACTACACAGTCCTGCTACGGATCGCACCCGCTCCCACACCCACTGATGCTGAAGGGCTGCTCCAGCAGCAGCAGCTGGAGCCACAGCCCGAGTGCCAGGGTCCCGTGGAGGCTGAGGCCAGGCAGCTGAAGAGCTGCATGAAGCCGGTGAGGCGCAGGTAATGTCTGCCAGCGCCACCTCCGCCAAGGCAGGGCTGTGTCTAGGATGGAGGACAAGCATCCTGACCCAGGAACCCCTCAGGCCTTCTCTCCAGGACAGGGAGGAGGGCACATTCAGTCAGTTAGTCAAAGAGTAATGGAGGCCAAACATGTGCTAGGCTCTGTTTTAATTACTGGGGTTTCACTCATTCATTTATTGAATTCCACTGTAAAGCCCTGAACAAGACAGACATCTTTCCTGCCCTCAAGGATCATACAGGCTCCTATGGGAGACAGTTGGAAAAAACAACAAGCAAGCAGATAAGAAACATAGGGATAAAGTTAGCTGCTGAGAGGAAAGTAAAATAAGGGGAGAGTTTGGGAGGGAATAGCTGCTTTAGACAGGGTGTTCAGGGAGGGCCTTTGAAGAGGTGAGTCCTGGATGATGATAAAAAGAGTTATGCACAGATATGGAGGGAGAAAGTTTGTAGAGAAGGAAACAGGACTTTTCCGAGGAGGTGCCATTGAAACTGAGCCTTGAATGATAAAGAGGAGCAGTTATGCACACATGAGAGCAAGAATGTTCTAGGCAGAGAGAAGAGCAATTGCAAAGGTCCTGAGATGGGAATGAGCTCGGTATGAATGGGCTGTGTGCTGGAGTAGAGACAACTGCAGTGACATGGTAGTGTGGACCAGGGGCCTTGCTAGTGGGGGGCAGTGAATCTGATCCATTTGACAGCAGGAAACCAGGGAGAAACTGGTTAAGGAAGTGATGCCACCTGGCTTTTCCAATTTGGCCACGTCTAACCTTGAAACCTGTGCACTCTTTACTGTTATGCTCTAGTCTGAGGCCTGGGGAGGTGAGCTGGGCCCATGCTCTCACAGGGAAGCATTGGCTCTGGCAGAGGCAGAACCAGATGGGCCTGGACTTGGACGCTCATTTCCTTTGTTTTTGCCACACCACCTGTGACTATTCAAGGCCTAGGAGAAGCAGTTAACACAAGAGGCCCTGAGACAAGATTCTCCTAGGTTTTCTCTATCAAGCTATATGTTCTTCAAGGTTAGCAGCTAGGCCTGATTCTTTTGGGGGTTACCAAAGTCTAGTCTGGGATATGTAGATTCTCCTTGCATGCATGGGAAATGCATACATTTCCCTGGTCCTGAGAGGACTGGAAATGGGAATGGAAAAGTGCTTTTCTGGACCTTGTATATGCTGGATCAGAAGCCTCTGGTTGCAGCGCGATGTTTTGTGGTCCTGGCAAGGCCTTAGGTTGTGGGTGGTTCAGAATGGTTTAGCTCAGGCAGTGGGCAGATGTGCCTGGGTACTTGAGCGAGCACACAAGCACCCACTTACTGACCTGTGAGCTCCATAGTAACCTGAGACAGTCTAAGGGGGGCAGGCAGCATGCTCTTTCCTTACAGTGTTAAGAGTGCACTCTGGCATCTGGGATTTGTGTGAGACCTGGCAGGGACCCTGCTCTTTGCTAGGCACTTGGCTGAGTATTTGCATGCAATGTGTCACCTAATCCTTTAAGTGTTCCTGGTGAGATAGACTGTTTTATCTCTCTCTCCTGGATGAGCAAACTGAGGCTCCGAGTCCACAGTCCCAGGGCAGATGTGGGGAGGAGTCCTGGTCTGCCTTGGCTTAACACCCTTAGGAGATGTCCTTGTCCCCTTAAAAACAAAGACCAAGAAAGCCTCAGCATGGCCTGTAGGCATTCCCTGCCTTCTCCCCCAGATCTGCCATCTACTGGCCTTGTAACCTTGGCCAACTCATTTAACTGCACTGTGCCTCAGTATCCTCATTTGTAAAACAGATAATTATAGCACCTACTTCACAGGTGACAAGTAAGAGCACTCAGAATCGAGCCTTGCTCATAGTGGTGCCATATAGGTGTTGGCTAGTTGGCACTCAGTAGATCACACATGCGGTTCCTTGGGTTCCTGTTCCAAACTCGGCTCTGCCTGCCACCAGCTGTATGGCGTTGCTTCAGTTTCATCATCTGCTAAAGGGGAATGACAGTCACTTGGTGTGGTTGGCTTGGACACAGCAAACATGGGCAAGGTAACCGAAGCGTGGCAGTAGCCGCGAAAGACAATAGTGGCGGGCTTGTACTTACTGATCTCTGTGCTAAAGCTTCGAGTCCATTCTGAGTCCTGCTGTGCATGCTGTGTGCTCTAAGTGCCATGATTATGCCCATTTAATAGAGGGGGAAACTGAGGTAGCTCAGAGAGGTGAGCCGGCTTGTTTAAGTTCACTCAGTGAGTGGCAAGACCAGGGAGGAGATGCTAGGGGCATTTTTGAAAAAGAATCTGGTCCTCTTGAAGGTCTGATAGGATTCGGGACAGATTCCGCACTTTGCTTCTGGTGTTCCCAGCTTGTTACCTTTTCCTTTTTTTTTGCTTTACTGAGAGGTACAGCTACATGAAGTGTACTGAACTTAAGTGTTGAGCTCAGTGGATTTTTACATATTTATGCCCTTGTGTAACCATCACCCAGATGAAGATATTCAGCTGTTCCAGTGCCCCAGAATCACCTTTGTTTATGTCACTTTTCCCAAGTCGTCATCCCAGCCGGTTGTCGTGGGAGCCCTGTCTGTAAGATGCGACAGTTTGGGTAATAGAGTTTGGTAATTTTAGAGTGTGAAAGGAAGGGAACAGAGAAATCAGAAGCTTGCAGGGCCAAGGTGGGTGGAGAGGGTGTTTTTCTTTTAAAATACATGGGTGGTTTTAAGGAGAAATTGAAGCAGCCCGTTCAGACAATTGTTTTGGTATCTGGCCCCAGGTCTGTGGTTCCTAACATGACTTGTGATATTATTTTAAGTGGGCAGATGGCTTTTTGATAGCTTCTTAATCTTTTGATCTCAGCTCTTGCAAAGGAGAGGTTGGTGCTCATTGCAAGATCAGCGATAAGATTTTCTTTGTAGGTTGGTGGCTTTCTTGGCGAGTACATTTCAACTTATTATTGTTTTAAAACCTTTATGCTGCTGGTGACTTGGAGCGCTGTTGAAGAACAGCCGCCCCCTGTGACCCAGCCCTCTTGGGAAATGGAGGATCTCAGGAGATAGCCTTAACCTGCGGGAGCCCTGTCGTGGAGGGCCTCCCATTCAGGAAGTCTTGGCTGCAGGCCCGCTGTGCGCAGCCACATCAGGTCAGGACGTGGGAGAAGCCATCGGGAGACAGCTCAGAAACCGAAATGGCTGCATTCCCTGGGTTGCTGGACCAGTCTTTTGATAACCCTTAAGCTTAGAGATGATTTCTCAGCAAGCGTTTATTGAGGGCCTACTATGTGCTGGGCGCAGTGCTAGGTTCAAACAAGGAAAAAGATGCTGAGATGTCAGAGGGCTTGTGGTGCAATTGGGTGGAAAGGGCCAGGCACAGAGGGCTTATGTGAGACCTGGCAGAGACCCTGCTCTTTGCTAGGCACTTGGCTGAGTATTTGCATGCAACGTGTCACCTAATCCTTTAAGTGTTCCTGGTGAGATAGACTGTTTTATCCCTCTTTCCTGGATGAGCAAACTGAGGCTCTGAGTCCACAGTCCCAGGGCAGATGTGGGGAGGAGTCCTGGTCTGCCTTGGCTTAACATCCTTAGGAGGTGTCCTCGTCCCCTTAAAAACAAAGACCAAGAAAGCCTCAGCGTGGCCTGCAGGCATTCCCTGCCTTCTCCCCCAACCTGGCTTCCATGGCTACTAGTCACACCTCAGGCCGTCGTCTGCCTTCTGAGCTCCTATCTCCATGGTCTTTGCAAGGTGCCTTGCCCCTTCCTGCCTCAGGGCCTTTGCCCATGCTGTTTCTGTCACCGGGAATGTTGGTCCTGTGCCCCTTGCAGGCTCCTCATTTTGATCCTTCAGTTCTAAGAGGGCTTCTTCCAGGAAGCCTGTCCATCCTAACTTCCTCAGGTCCCGGTTTTCTTATAGAGCCAACCATGCAAGCCCTGTTAGAGAATGTCTTGGAGTAGAGCAGATGAGCATTGCCAGACATTCAGGATCATTTTCCACTCTGCCTGCCAGTAGATCCACTCTTGTCTCTTCCCTGATGTGACTCTTTTAAATGTTCTTTACTTTCAGATTTTACTTCCTGCTTCAAAAAACCAAAATAGAAGCCGTAAGAATGGAACTCCCCACAACTTGCAGTTCCCAAACCTGCAAACTGATTTCCCTCCCTTGTGTTACAGGGGAGGAGTGGGTCCTTTTCTTCCTCAGGCCAGGCCCCCAACTCGTGCTCTGGGTTCCATTTTCTGCCATTTGCTCCAGAACCTGACATAATCAGTTTCCCTTTCTCTCCTGGCAGCTTTTCACTGCCCTCCTCTCCTGATCCTCTATCGGCCTTTATACATGCCAGCATCTCTACTGCCTTAAAAATCTGTCCTTTGACCCCACCTCTGTCCCTGCTGCTTCTGGCCAGCACCTAATCACCCTCCTCCCTTCATTGCTGAATCCCCTCTAAAGAGTTGCTGCACTTGTTTCTACACTTGCTTTGGCCCCTTGCATCTATCAGATTCCACAGCTAGGATTTTGGCTTTCTTTTTGAAGTGGTTGAGCACTCCTACTTAAGACACTTTCTTCCTTTGCCCTGGGACCACACTTTTCTGCTTTTCCTCTTAATTCCCTGGCCCTTCTCTTTCTCCTGCCCTTCCTTTCAGCCTCATGTATCCAAACTTTTGTTTCCACTTAGCTGAAGTCCCAGAGATGCCTCAAACTCCCCCTTGTTCCAGATTGAATCCATCACCTCCCATACAGCCTCTCACGCCCCTAGCCCTCCCTTGCCCGTTTTCCTTCTAAGCATCCTAAACTCTCCCTGACCTGTAGTTCGGGCCAGGGCCCCTTGTTCTGGGACATTCTTTACTTTTCTGAAGGCATTGACCTCAGTTTGTAGTTAGACTTCATTAAGGGATTTTTGGATGACTCTGCCCTGCTAGACTGTAAGCTCCGCGAGGGGTAGGGACATGGTCCGCTTGTGTTCACCTCTGTATTCCCACAGGGCCTGCCTCAGTGCCTGGCACTTAACAGGTGCTCAATAAATGTTTGTTGAAAGATTGAGTGTGAGTATTTTTTTAATGTTTTCCTTCACACTAAATTGTAAGCTTCCTAGTTGGGTTTGCTCACCATTGTGTCTCCACGGTCTGCCATGGGCTGATGCACAGTAAGGCCTCGAGTTTTAGGTGCACCTGTGGCTGAATGGGTGGGAACCCAACTGGCTTTCTGAGTTGTCAGCGTCGGGAAACCAGAACAAAGTTGAAATAGGATGGGCCAGGGGTGATCTTAGTTGTCTGGAGAGTGAGGACTTAACGTGAGTGATACTCTTATGCCACAGAAAACCGGTAGTGTCGTAGTTAAGGACGTGGGCCTGAGGACACATACTATGAGAGGGGCAGAGTTGGGGTCCTGCTCTAGTGGCCCAGTTCTTAACTGCTCTACCAGGCTGGGTGACACATCTGACTTGCTGGGCAATGCTGGACAAGTTGTTTCTTCAGAGCCTCCATTTCCCTTAGTGGGAATGTGGAGGGGATTACTGGTTGGTAAGCCCTTCACAGGCGATTTCCCTCCATTTCCTCAATCCATCCAACAGCTCTCTGAGGTAGGTATTACCATTGTTCCTTCCTCACAGATGAAAGTGAGGCATAGAGAGGTACAGTAACTTGCTCCAGGTCACATAGCTGGTAGGTGGCAGAGCTGGGTTTATTCAAAGTTACGTGTCATGACCCTTAATTATTGAGATGTGAAATCCATGTACTGGATTCCAACAAGCATTAAAAAAAAAGAAACGGCACAGGAAATAATCACAACATGTAGTAAAGGTAAGTGTTGTTTCATGCAAAGAACAGCTGTTTCTTACATATATGTATATATATTTACATATGTATGGGATGTGCTGGGTTATCATGCACAATGTGTTTCTTACTGTGGGTCATAGCCAAATGAAGTCACTGCTGTCAAGCCCCTAGCACAATATACTCCTCCTTCCACCCTCCTG
The DNA here is from genome assembly GCF_036562045.2 of Rhinolophus sinicus. Classification (NCBI taxonomy): domain Eukaryota; kingdom Metazoa; phylum Chordata; class Mammalia; order Chiroptera; family Rhinolophidae; genus Rhinolophus; species Rhinolophus sinicus. The sequence continues at coordinate 39,972,752 of NC_133768.1, forward strand.
GATTGTCCCTAAGTTCCAGAGTTGACACTGACACAGACTATAGTTGGAGAAGTCAGAGCAATGCCCCACACAACTTGGTGGCTTTCATAGCTGCCTTCAAACCCTGTTCTTTTCAGAAAGCAGATAGCTCAGGGTAACCGGGATTCCAAGTATCACAGGGCAGGTTTCTGAAGCCACCTGTCCCCACCCCCCTTCCCTGAGAGTCAGCCTTATCTTCAGGTTGACTGCACATTGCTGGGGTCTGCTGAGTTTGCCTTTGGGTTTCAGTGTGTGACCCACTTTTGGCTGGCCAAGTTCTTTGAAAACATGAGCGTTGGGGGTGCTCACGGAGAACTCCGGTGGTGGGGCTGTCCGTGATGTGACTGCTCTGAAAGTCTGCTCTGCTCTTTCCCATGGGGGTTGTCAGGCCTCGTTTGCTCGCTCACTCTGTGGAGATTCAGTGTTTTATTCTGTCTCGGCTGACCTAGGCTGGGGCCAATGGTACCTCTTTCTGAAATCTCACCCCTTGGTCTCTGGGTGCCATCTGAGGTCAGTGGCCATTGAGTTTCCTGATGGCAGGAAGAATTTTCACACCCAGGAGGCTGGCGTACAGGCAGGCCCCTTCTAGGCTATACCATTTTGACTGGTTCTCACAAGCAACCGAAGGACATGTGCTCAAGATGTCCCCGGGCTTGTGTGTGCCAGCCCACTGCTGCCCATTGCTCATGAGGAGATACCACGTGGCATTTGTGGGGCTGGTGCCCAAAGCAGGCTTCCTTCTCAAAAATGATCAAGCACACTGGAGGTACAGTTTTGTTCTTAATCTCCTCCCTCCCCATTTTTCTAAGAACCCTTCTTCTCTGTTACTGATCAGTGAGTCAGTATACATTGGTAATCCATTTCTGTCACTATGCTCCTTTTGGTTAAAGTCATAGCTGCCCTCGAATGTTTACTGTGAAAGACCATTCAAGGATATTTAGGTTTTCCTTTGTTTTTAAGCTCACAGTTTCAAACACTGTCTTCAAAATGGAGCCCTCTTTGGGTATTATCTGTGTGATGTATCGTTAGTGGGTGTAGAGACATGGTTCTTTGAGCCTCAGTTTCTGCATTTGTAAAAAGGGAAGGGTGTTGCTTTGAAGGACAGATGTGAAGGTTTTTCGAATGACTTGGTGTATCAATGAAAAGGGCCCATGCTGTAGGCGCAGACAATAGATGCTGGTGCCTCCTGCTTTCATTGCTGACTTTGGAGGTAGGGAGGTACCTGTGAGTTACCTGTGTACTTCTCACTTCGTGGATCTTTTGATTGGCTAAATCGTTTGACCTGATTTTTGCATGTTGCCCCTGTTCTCACCCTCCTTGGCTGCAGAAGAGATGCTCTGGGGGCTGGAGGATTTGATTTTATTTGTTTCTCTTTCTTCAACTGACCTGTGGCGTTCTTTTCCTGCTGGTTGACTGCGTCCTGAGATTCCCCCCCCCCCCCGCTCTCTTACATACACCTAGGACTCTGGAGTGGCTGTCAGAAGCTTGGTTGTTGTGCATGTCAGCCCTGGGCCAGATGGCAGGGGACAGCTTGCCTAGTCCTGCCTCTGGGAGAGAAAGCTGCCTTTCTGTCTGTTTGTGAGTCTTCTCAAAGTGACTTGCTTTAGAAGATCCTAGGAAGATGACATTTTCTTTAATGAAGGAATATACCAGCAAAAGAAGTCTTGTCAGGCCATAAATCCAAAAACCTGGATTTTAGAGCCACTGAGGGGACTGGTACAGGACCAAGCCGGTTTGCCCACATCCCCCTTTCTTGTCTGTCGTGTATAGTTGTTGGCTGGGCTCCTGGAGCCGCCCACTCCACGCCCTGTAGTATTCTCATTCAAAGACCTCTGGTGGGATACGTGAGCCCTAGTCCATGGAAAAAGATGGATGGTTCCTTCTGGAGCTTCCAGGCTCTAAATCCATGTACATGGTTCAAGTTTCCTGCCCAAGGGTGCTAATAAAAAGCAGTTCTTGCAGCCACTTCTGTGTCTGGTGGTTTCCTAGCCACATGTCCCATGAAGGCAGGGAAATGGCATGAATTATGTGGGCAAAAGGCAGGTCCAAAGAAAAGCCTGAATGAAGGTGGAGGGAGGGAGCGTCTACTATTGCTGCCTACCTTGATCTCCTGGAAAGGATTGGAGATCAGGTTGAGGTAAAACCCCAGTCTCCCTCACCCAAGAAGCAGCAGTTTGTTGTTTGAGAAGACTTAGGAGCTGGAAAGCCTAGGCTTTGACCCATGCTGCGTGACCTTGAGCCATTTACTCAGCTTCAATTTCATCATCTGTAAGATGAGGATAATACTGACTACTTCAGATGATTAAAAGTACCTATCTCAGGGTTGCTGTGAGGATTTAATTAATAGTATACGTGGAACACTTAAAACAGTGCCTAATGCCATAGTAACTATTTGGGTCAGCTAGTCATATTCTGTGTGAGTGAAGGTAATTGATTACATGTTTTCAAAATATTGTAACCATTTTCAGAAATGTCAACATCATCAAGTTACCTCTAGGAAGAAACAGGTTTGAGCAATTGCCTCCTGTGAGGTCTCAGAACATGTTTTAGTTAATGCTTTCCTCGCTGCCTTAATCTGTAAACATTTGATACTCATTTGTGAGAATGAGAACAGTGCTTTCTCCATGATCCCCGTGACCCCACCCATGGCAGGGACTGGCTTAAATACACTTAGCTTGTGCCACTTAGACCTTGGGGTCCGACTTGCCTGGTGAAGGAGGACCAAGACCAACGAATATCTACAGTTGATTCAGCCCCTGCTCTGGGCCAGGCCCTGGTGTCTGGATTGATGTCCTCATTTCTCTTGACTGCCCTGTGCTTGGTGTACACATCCTGGATCCCCTGTGCTCCGTTTTAAGGTGAGGAGGGTGACGCTCAGGGAAGTTATGTGCCCTGCCAGGCTGGAGGGTTGGCGGAGGGAACCATGCCTCTGTGACCCCAAGTTACTTCCTTTTCTGCTGACCTCCTTCCCATTCTCAAGTCACTTCCTCCCTTTGCTGCTTCCTGTCCCCCCCCCCCAGTCCTTGCCTGCCCTTTCTGGGAAAAGATGGGCTCCTCCACAGCCAGGAAGAGACCCTAAAGAAGTGATCCAAATTGTTCATAAAGCTATACCCAATGATGTCTGCTGAAGCTGCTTTGTGAGAATAAAATGGAGGAAATAACCTAGCTGCTCAGTAGGAAGGGAATGGCTACATACCTTATGGTGAGCCCATAGGATAGGAATAGTAAGCAGCCATTTCCAATGTTTACAAAAGTACATCATGATGCTTCTTACTGTTAAATGGATAAAGTCAGCTGTGGAATTATAGCTGCAGAATCTAAATGATTTCATAGAACGTCTGCAATGAAGTTTTCCAAAATGGTAATGGTGGTTGCATCTGGCTGATGTGTGACTTTTTTACTGCTTTATGCTTTCCTGTATTTTGTAAATTTTCTACAATCAGTGTGTAGGACTTTTATAAGTGGGATAGAAGGAGGCAGCAGAAGAGAGAACAGCTGTCAGGTGAGGCTGAACCACCACAGAGGCTCAGAAGTTGCTGGTGGGTGGCAGAACTGGCCTCTCAGGGTGTTAGATCCATGCATTCTCTTCTGTGCCCCACAGGCCTAATGAGGAAGAGCTGAGGATGAAGAGCATGGATGATAATACACCTGCTGTGGGTAAGCAATTGGCAGGCGGTGGGAATTTTCGCTTATATTTACCATTTCTTTCTTCCTCTTCTTTTCCTTTCTATACAAATTAAGAAGCACCCTCTGCCTTAGACTGTCACTGGAAGCTTCAGAAGCATAACTGCCAATTGGCTAGAACAGATTTTCTTAACCAAACCTGGCTTGCTTGTCCGCCTGCCTCGCCCCAGCACTGCCCTTCTTTTCTCTCCAGCAGAGCGCCCTGATATCCAGGAGTCAGTGGGTCCCTTGGTGGCCCCCACCCCTCTCCGCCCATGGCCACAGATGACACTTCAGGTAAGTAGGCCCTGGCAGCCTTTGGATGGACAGCCCGATAGGAGGCTGGATGGTGGGGGCTGGCTTGCTCTAGGTCCACCCTAGATTGCAAGAACATCCCCTAAATCAGAACTCGATGGTGTAGAATGCAGTTATTCACCTGGGCTTATTGAAATGTCACTTGTTAACCTAGCAAATATTTATTGAATGCTTGCTCTGTGCCAAGCACTGTTATGGATGCTGGGAATATGGTAGTGGCCAAAAAATGCTGCCTTCATGGGGCTTACTGACATTTCAGTGGAGTGAGACACAACAAAACAAAATAATAGTTCAAATATATGGTATTGTAGATGATGATGAGTGCTCAGGAAAAAAATAAAGGGATGGGGGGGAGAGAGAGAGCGAGAGCGAGAGCGAGAGCGAGAGAGAGAGAAAGAACGGGGTGGGGGGAGACACGTTTGCAACTTTAGATTTTAGAGCGGCCAGGGAAGGCCTTAGTGGTAGGCGAGATTTGAACAAAGACCTGAGGAAGGTGCGAAAGTGAGCCGCGTGGATAACTAGGGGAAGAACATCCCAGGTAAGTGCAAAGTCCCAGAGATGAGGCCGTGACTAATGTGTGTAATGAATAGCGAGGAGCAGTGAGTGAGGGGGAGCAGGAGGAGGTGAGGTTGGAGAGGTGGTGGGGACACATTGTGTAGGGCCTCGAGGGCCATGGAGAGGACTCTGGCTTTTACTCTGAGTGACAAGGGAGCCACGGGAGTGTCGTGAACAGAGAAGGGCTACGATCTGATTTAGGATTTCACAGGCTCCCTCTGGCTGCTGTGAGGGAAATAGACTGCAGGGGTGAGGGCAGGAAGCAGGGGGACAGTGAAGGAGGAGGCCACTGCAGCGGGCCAGGCAAGTGACGCAAGTGCTGGCAGGGAGGTGGAGAGATTCTGGAGATGTTGTTAATGTGTAATGTGTGTGTGTGTGTGTGTGTGTGTGTGTGTGTGTGTGTGTGTGTGACTTTTATTACAAAGATTTTCAAGTATAGATAAAGAGACTAATGTAATGAACTCATATATACTCATCACCCAGCTTCAACAAATTTCAACACATGTCTATTCCTACGTTTTTACACTCCACCCATTTCCTCCCGTTCCCTATGGAATTATTTTGGAAAAAACCCAGACATTATTCCATCCATAAATACTTCTGTTTGTATCAGAAAATTAAGAACTATTAAAAAACAACAACCTGCCATCATCACACTTCAGATAATTAGCAATAATTCCTTAGTGTCATCAAATATTTGGTCAGTGTTGTAATTTTCTTACCTCATAAGTGTTTTAGGATCCAAACAAGGTCAAGACATTACATTTGGTTGATGGGTCTTTTGGGAGTTTTAAATCTCCCCCACTTTTCTTGTAATTTGTTCAAGAAACCTTGTTTGTCTTATAGAGTTTCCCACAGTCTGGATTTGGCTGATTGCATCCATGTGGAAACATATTTCTTACTCTATTTTTATTAATTTATTAATTCTATTAAGTCAATCCATTATTACATTTAATTAATTTAGTAAACTATTAATTTAATGAAAATAATTTATTAGATATAATCTGTTATTAATTAAAATAGAATTGATTCTGTTTAATTCTCTTATTCCCACTTCATTTATTAGCTAGAATTTTTCTCTAAAGAAAAACTTTCTCACATCAGCTGTCTGGCTACCTTGACAGTATATACCTTGAAGGTATATAGTTTGTATAAGAAAAGCTGCATAAATACTTAATTTTTCCCCTTTGATTTTCTAGTCTTTAGAAGAAATGAACTTCTCCATAGGTGACCAAATAAAGGATTTTTGTTTTTGGTATATCATTATTAACTCATGAATTTTAAACATATTTGATAAATGTCAACCCATAGCCCTTATTTATTCTGATGCTTAAATTGAACTGTCTCTGGCCAGTGGAAGCTTATTTAGATTGGCTTCAGAATCCTTTTGACACATACCCATCGTTCTTTGAGCGCTTTCTCACAGGCTGGTATGGCAGTATGTCCTAGACTCATCTTGTATTTTACCTGCCCCCAACCTAGAAACAGCCATTTATTTAAGGAGCCCTGGTTCCTTTTAGGGGAGAATGGTATTTAGATCTGGGTGTTAGGTGTGCTTGTTGCTACGAGATCGGTCATTGTTTCTAGGCCTCGTCAAAAGATAGAGCTAGGAAATACATTTTTTAAAAAGAGAAAATACGTAAATTCATGAAGATATTCTAGATATGTTTTAGAGGTCAACCAACAGTATTTACTGACAGTCATTCACTGAGTATTGGTGCCCGCTGAATTCCTCAGCTTTATGATTTGCGGGAAGCCCCCTTTGACTTCATCTAATTTTGTTATTTTAATCTTCATTACATAATCTTTGGAATTTAGAGAATTATAGAGGGTTCTTTAAGGCGTTTTTATCTGGAAACACCTGTGGGGCTGGGTGTGGGCTGTTATCAGTTCTCACTGTCTCTGCTTGTCCTATCCCCTCCTCTACTTCATTTCCTTCCCCTTTTTTCCTCTCCCACCCCCCCCAATGGCTCCAGGTGTCTGAAGTTACAGTGACTGGCAACCCCCCAGAGGAAGGTGACATCCCCAGAAGCAGGCTGCCTGTGGCTTTCACAGAGGTCCATCAGGCACCGGCCATCAGGATTCCCCCGTCCTCCTCTCTCTATGGCCTGGGTGGCTCCCCCAGGGACCAGGCCTCAGGGCCTGATGCAAGTGAGGGGGCAGCTGGGCCTCTCCTGGAACCTAGCCAGCAACGGGTGGAGGCCACGTGGGAAGTATCAAGTGAAAACGGAGGGGGCCGAAAGGACTCCATGGTGGGGGCTATTATGGATGAGCCCCCCGGGGGTCTGGAGATTGTGAGTGGGTTGGAAGAGCTGCTCGGCGAGGACACCATTGACCAGGAGCTGGAGCAGCTCTACCTGTCCCACCTGAGTCGCCTGCGGGCTGCTGTGGCCGCAGGTGGGGTAGGAAGTGGTGGGGAGGGCTCCACAGATGGAGGGGTGTCCCCCAGCCATCCTCTGGGCATACTTACGGACCGCGACCTGATCTTGAAGTGGCCTGGCCCTGAGCGGGCCCTGAACAGTGCCCTGGCTGAGGAGATCACACTGCACTATGCCCGGCTGGGGCGTGGTGTGGAGCTCATCAAGGACACGGAGGACCCTGATGAGGAGGGTGAGGGTGAAGAGGGACTCTCTGTGATACCCTCCAGTCCAGAAGGGGGCACCCCCAAGGAATCACCTCCAGAAATCCTCTCCGGGGCTCATTCTGTGGTAGCTACTATGGGAGATGTATGGCTCCCGTGGGCAGAGGGCTCAGGATGTGACAGCCCTGTGGTTCTGGGTACAGAGGGTCAGTTCACTGGGGCTCCAGAGAAGGGGATGGGCAAGGACACTGACTCTTTGCATGTTAATAGGGTGATACCTGGGGTGACTGGGTCCCTGGGAGGTACAGAAGCCCCGAAGGAGTTTACCACTGAGTGGGCAGACAGCTGGGTTCCTATATCTGGCAAAGAACCAGCTGCTCCAGTCCTGCAGGGGCAAAATCTCACCCTCCTGGGTACCTTGGGGGCTGAAGTCTGCTCTTCCAGCCTGGCCAGGTCCCATGTGAGCTCCCAGGATGAAGAGGGTTCAAGCCTAAGCCTCGAGTCCCCAAAGAGGTCTCCCATCCTAGCAGCCCCTGCAGAATGTATGTGTGTTTTGCCTCCCCAGCTCTGGGGGCCCTTGACCCAGACTCTGGGAGTCTTGGCTGGCCTGGTGGTGGTCCCCGTGGCTCTGAACAGTGGTATGTCCCTCCTGGTACTTGTACTGTGCCTCTCTCTGGCTTGGTTATCGTAGGAGCTACTTGTGGGACCAGCAATAACAGGCGTCTCCCTCTCTGGGATCTGGGGAGGGGCAGCACCATCCCCAGAGGAGAGGATTCAGATGGGACAAGGGGCCTGTATAGTGAGGGGTCCTTTGCTTTGGAAAATGCTTGACTGGAGAGAGACCTCCCCACCCTGAGCTCTCGAGTCCGCACAGGGCTCCTGTGGTGATACCAGTGGAGATGAACAGGGGACTGGTGGATGGTGGGAATGAGAACTTTAAAAATGGAACTGGGCATGTTCTACCTTCCCCCATACCCGTCCCCCGAGCCTGTATTTATTTTTATATAATTCTCTGGATGAGGGAGAGTGGTCGTGAGCTGGTCTTGGGGCACAATTACCCAGAGATATATTTATTAACAGCCAACCTGTGCAACCTGCTGGAGCTTTATTTTTAATTTAATTTATATAGAGTAACTATTATTATATGCCACAATAGAGCTCTATGAGAAATGATGTGTCTTGCTGTGCAGTGTTTTCCTGTTCAGGCGTGTGTGCTGAGTGGTCATGTTCTATGGGAGGGCCACCGTGGGGCATGAAGGGTGGGACATGGTCACGCCTGCTGCTGCTACTTCAATATGTCCTTGAGGATCTGTGTCACCTCACCTTGTGGTCTGCTGGTCGTTGAGGGGCAGGTCCTTTGGTAAGAGCCACATTCTGCCAGGGAGTGAGGAAGAGTGGTGGCCACGTGAGGGTTTGGTGTCACACACTTGGTTGCGGTGGTGGATGTGGTCAGCTGTGGATGTGGGGATAGCTTGTGAATCAGCCACAAGGTTTTGAAGTCACTGGAAAAAACAACAACAGCCTTTGACACCAGCAGGGAGACCCTTTTGCCTCCAAGATTGGGAAGGCCTCGGAAAGGACAGAGGAGTTAATGTGCTGCAAAAAATTCATACCAGAGTTGCTGTCCACAGACATTGCATTTTTAACTCAAAACAGGAAACCCAGAAGCTTCGAAAGGGTAGATATATTTACTGCATGCAAATTAAAAACTGCATAGCAAAATAACACACCATATCCCGGGGGTGCCAAAAAATATGTACAAGTGGACATTTTGGTCATTGTTGCTCGAGCAGTAGTTCACCGTCATCAGAAGTGTCCGGACGCTGATGGTAACCACTTTGAGCACCTCTTGTAACTGCAGAAGTCAGATGTGACTTGTATTCATCTTTTGCTATCGGCATATATCGAGTATTACAATTTTAATACAGTTTTTTTCCTTTCTTAAATGTGTATACATGTTTTTGGCACCCTCTGTTTACTTCCCTTCACAGTAAAACTTTGTACCACCTTTCTTCAGTTCTTCTTCTCTAGGGCTCCAATGCTTTTCTGAAACAGCCTCAATCAGATTTTTTGCCTAACCACGTCAGCAAAAGTGCTGAAGTCACTGATGATGTTCACGTAGTTACACTAGTGGTCCCGTCTCAGACCTCATCTTACTTGACTTATTGGCAGCGTTTGACACAGTTGATCATCTCCTTGACCTTGAAATACTTTCTTCACTTGGTCTCCAGGACACCACACTCTCCTAGTTTTCCTCTTTCCTCACTGGCCCCTCTTCTAGAACAGTTCCTGGCACATAGCAGGTGCTCAGCAAATACCCATTGAATGAAATAAATGAAAGACCAAGCAAATGTATGTGGGGAAATACAAAGAGATGGCTAGAGAACTTGCCATCAGTGGTTATAAGCTCCGTTCAGTTCTACAAGTGTCGGCTGGCCATATCTGCTCTGCCCCGGGGACACAGAAAGGAGCTCGCAGTCTATGGGGGAGACAGACACAGAGAAATAAGTTCAGTGCAGCGTGGTTAGTCCATTAACAGTCACGCACACAGTGGGCTTGTAGGAGCCCTAGGACAAATGCTCAGCCCAGTGTAGGAACTCTGGAAGCCTTGGAGGAAGTGTTGCCTGAGCTGAGTTTTAAAAAATGAGAAAGAATCTATGAGGTAATAAAGGTGAAGAGAGGGCAGTCCAGTCAGAAGGAATTGCAGAGGTCTGGAAGTGGAAAACAGCCAGTGAAAATAAATCAGCGCACTCATGTTTCACCTATCTTTTAATGAGAATATTCTGACTTTGTCAAATATTAAAGTCCAGACATGTGTTGGTGTTCTTCCATTGATGTGATAATTTGATCAATGTTAAAAAAGGCAGCTTTATGGCAGTTGGATTGAAAAATTACCTAAAATGGACAAATTACTACAGACATATATCTTGCCCAAACTTGTCTCAACAAAAAGGGAAAACTTGAGTAGTCCTATTAAATAACAGAACCTGTAGCCAAAAGTCTCTCCACACAGAAACTCTGGGCCCATATGGGTTTGCTGGTGAAACACTCAAGGAATATGTAATTCCAATTTTACAAAAGCGATTTTAGAGTATATAAAAAGAAAGAACATTCTTAATTCATTCTATGGGGCTGATACAACCTTAATACTCAAACCTGATGAGTGAAAAAAGAATATTACAGAACAGTCTCAAGAAAATAGATGCAAATATTTTAAACCAACTGATAACTGCCCATCTAAGTCTGTTCAAGGTGTTATAACAAAATAGCATAGACTAGGTGGCAAGGAATAAACAACAAACATTTCTCACAGGTGTGGAGGCTGGGAGGTCACGATCAAGGTGCCAGCAGGTTTGGTGTATTGTGAGGGCCAATTTAGTGGTACATAGACCGCTGACTTCTCACTGTGTCCTCACAGAGTGAAGGGACGAGGTTGATCTCTGGGGTCTCTTATAAAGACACTAATCCCATTCATGAGGGCTCCACCCTAGTGACCGAATCATCTCAAAAGGCCTCACCTCCTAATAATCATAACACTGGGGATTAGGTTTCAATATATGAATTTTGAAGGGACACAAACATTCAATCTATAGTGCTGCCTAAGTCCAATACAGATGCTCTTTGACTTATAATGGAGTTACTCCCCAATAAACCCATGGTAAGGTGGAAATATTAAGTCAAATGCATTTAATACACCTACTAAACATCATAGCTTAGTCTACCCTACTTAAATGTGCTCAGAACGCTTACATTAGCCTACAGTTGGGCAATTATCTTGAGTTTTGCCTAAAGAGTAGTTGCCTTCCTCTTTTTCTCACCAGTAACAGGAGACACAGATGGGTGTTTTGTAGATGTGAAAACACAAAACACAATATCAAAAACAAACAAACAAACAAAAAACCACAAAAAAAACCCACACCAAAACCCAAAAAACCAAAAACCGAAAAAAAAAAGAAAAAGAAAAAAAAAAAAAGCCCAAAACGCTGGCAACACAACACTGTAGGGTATCAGTTATTTATTCTTGTGATTACGTGGCTGACTGGTAGCTTCGGCTCACTGCCACTGACCAGCATCTCTAGCCTGGGAAAAGATCAAAATTCAGAATTTGAAATACAATTTCTACTGAATCTGTATCGCTTTCCCATCATCATCAAGTCAAAAAATTGTAAGGCAAACCATTGTAAGTAGGGAACCGTCTGTATATTAAAAAAGTATAATATGACCAAGTTGCATTTATTCCCAAACTGCACTCTGGTTTCACAATTGAATTTGATTAGCATAATTTGCTCCATTGGCAAATTAAAGGAGAAAAACCACAATTATCTCAATAGACATAGAGAAAGAATTAGATAAAATTTGACAACTATTCATGATTTAAAAAATTTTAGCAAGTTAGTTGAATAAACTTTCTTAACATAAAGAGTATCTATATATTTGGTAAACTGCATATTTAGAAGTGAAATGTTAAGAGCTTTGACATGGATTATGGCAAGCATCCCTGCTGTCACCGTTTCTACTCAGCACTGTACTAGACGTCCTACCAAGCACAATGAAGCCAGGGGAAGAAATAAAGATTGGAAATGAAGAACAAAATTGTTATTATTTGTGGATGATACCATTGCATATGTAGAAAATCCAAAAGAGTCCATGGATAAATTATTAGAATTATTAAGAATTTAAAAAAATTTCTGATACAAAATACATATTTAAAAATCTATTGCTTTTATATGCTAATAAGTGGAAACTTTTAATAAAGACACCATTTACAAACTACTTAGACATTAACAAAAGAGGGCAAGATCTTTTTGGAAAAAGGAAAATCTTATTGAAAGGCATTTAAAAAGACTAAATAAGTAGATATACATGTTCATCAAATGGAAGAGTCAGTATTGTTAATCTATCAGTTCCCTCTAAACTATTTTGTAGGTTCAGTGCAAGTCCAGTCGTGATTCTAATAGATATTTTTTTTTTGTGTGTATCTTAACAAGTTCATTCTTAAATTTATATGGAAGTGTCTCCTAGCCAGGACACCCACACTTATTATAAAAGTATAGCAATTAAGATGGTGTAATATTGCTGGAAGGGTAGACAAATTAGACCAATGAAAGACTAGTGATCTCAGAAACAGACCCATTTATATGCAGGCACAGAATAGGTGGCCAAGGAGGCATTGTGAGACGAGAGGAATAGTTGGTTATCCAAAGTGAAAAAAAAAAATTGGATCCCTACTTCACAACACAAATAAAAATAATTGTAGGTGGTTTCAAAACCTAAATGTGAAAGGCAAAACCAAAGAGCTTTAAGAATTTAATATAGAAGAATACCTTCATATACTCATGGTAGAAAAGTTTTTCTTAAACAAGACATAAAAACACTAACCATAAATGAAAATTGTAAAACAGTCAATTACATTAAAATTAAGAATGTCAAAAAAACACCATAAACAGTGAAAACCACAAATTGGGACACAAATTGGGAGAAGATGATTGAAGCACATATGAGAGATGAAAGGCTCAAACATAGAATATATTAAAAGTTACAAACAGAAAATGCAGATGTGCCAATAAGTGTACAGAGAAATTGTATACGTGTATTCTCAGGATGCAATATTGTACTATGAGAATGAAAGATATAGAACTACATGCAACAGCCTGGGTGAATTGCACAGACATGGCATTGAAGAAAAGAACCCAAACACAAACGATTACAAACTGTATGATCCATTTACACAAAGTTCAAAACAGCAAAACAAATCCATTGCTAGTGGTAAAATTATAAAGAAAAGTAAGGGAATGATTATTAACAAGTCATGATAGTGTTTCCTTTTGGCGGAGGGAAGGATATGATTGGGAAGGGACCCAGGGGATTTCTGTAATGTTGATAATGGTCTGCTTGAACTGGGTGGTTGTTCATGGATATGCAATTCATTAATATTCATTAACATGTACATTTCACAAGCCTCCCCCCAAAAAAAAGAAGAAACCACAATTAAAACAAAAGGCAGTGAGAAGTGGGAGTAATATGGCTCTTTGGGACTCCTCCACACAGGCTCTGGGTGACCCCGGTTTCCTTGTTTATACCATGAAGTGTAGGAGGCTTTCTTCCTTCAGAACTTTCCCTGGGGTCGGGGTTTTGCCTTCAGTCCTGGAAGTTACCGAGGCTCCCTCAGCCCTGTCTGTGGAAGTCATGTTTTGGGGAATTGTTTTTTCTGTGTCTCCTGACACCAGCCATGGAGTGGGGCCATCCCGTCTCTCAGGGGATGGATAGAATCTGTCATTTTGTCCTCAGATGTGTCCGTGGTGTTAGAGCCTCGCAGATCTCATTTAAAAGCCAGAACCCCAAGTCCTGGTTGTATGACCTTGGGAAGTCACCTGTCCTCGCTGAGCTTTAGTTCCTCCTTCATAAAAGGGAGCTAATGCCCACCAGGCAGGGTTATGAGTTTTGGGCAAACATGTATAATGGCTCTCACTTGTGACCACATTTGATTTATCTAGTAGTCCAGGTAGCGTAGCAGGGCAGGCAAGAGGAAGGGCTCTGGAGTGACACAGTCCAGGAATAAACTGCTGCCGTATCACACGATGGGCATCTTACTCAAGCTCTCTGTGCCCTACTCTGCTCCTCTGTTATTAGGGTAATCACTTTCCCTCCTCACAAGGTTATGGTGAGGTTTGAATGAAATAGCACAGCAGTCACCTCGGGCAGTGCCCAGCACAGAGAAAGCATTGAGCGAACGTGAGCTGTCATCACGTTCCAGCTGTCATCTGGAATTCTAACAATCACTATCACCCATGGTACTTTGTCCCCACACTCAAGTATGTGTATTATGGAGGTGGGTAATGTGCAGGGTGAGGGCCTGCTTGTACCCCAGGCCCCTTCTCCACCTGCCCCCTTGAGAGGCGCTGGGTCCCCACACACCCTGCCAGGGAACCTGCACCCTCCTCAGTCTCCCCTGTCTCTGAGACTGACAGAGGGGATGGGGCACCATCTCATAGGGGCCACAGGACCGGGCATTTCTGACAGAAATGGGGGCCTGAGGGAGAAAGGAAGAGAGTGGGGGGACATGTGTTCTTTGCTCTCCTAGTTTTATATTGCTAATGTAACAAATTTACAACAAATGTAGTGGCTTAAAACAACACAAATATATTATCTTCCAGTTCTGAAGGTCAGAAGTCTCACACGCTGTCGGCAGGGCTGCATTCCTTTTGGAGGCTCTGGGAGAGAATTCATTCATCTTTTCTAGCTTCTAGAGGCTGCCCGAAGTCCTAGCTCATGCCCCCTCCCGCCACCTTCAAAGCCAGCAATAGCCAGTTGAGTCTTTCTCTCATCAAATCACTCTGATTCTCTCCTGCCTCCTTCTTTCACGTATAAGGACACTTGCGATTACATTGGACGTACCCAGATAATCCAGGATAATCTTCCCATCTCGAAATGCTTAAATTGAATCACATCGGCAAAGTTCCTTTTGCCGTATAAGGCAACATATTCCAGGTCCTGTGGTTTAGTATGTGAACAGCTTTTGGGGGCTATTATTTTGCCTATCAAACACCTCCTCCCTCACCACGCCTCTGTGGTGACTGCCAGTGTCCCCACAATGGGGCCACAGAACTGGATAGATGGGGCTTGAACCTGAAGGGAACAAAGTTCCCCCTCCGAGGCGGAGAACTGTGTCACCGTTAAGATTGGGTCATTCTTGTAATAATAGCAATAGCAACACCATCAGCATTTACCTCACAGGTACTCTGTGTTAGACACTGGCTGATCATTTTACGTAAGTCATGCTTTGCTCACGACAACTCCATGATGTCAATTGTACTTTCACCAACCAGTGTACAGAGGAAGAAACGAGGCCCTGAGTGCCTTTTGTGTTCTCAACAGCCCTGAGCACAGTCCTTTGCAGGGATCTTCCTCCTCCTCCTCCTCTCCGTCCTCCTCCTCCTCCTCCTCGTCTTCCTCCTCCTCATCCTCTTCCTCCTCCTCCTCTTCTTCCTCCTCCTCCTCCTCTTCTTCCTCCTCCTTCTCTTCCTTCTGTTTTTCTTCCTCCTCCTCTTCCTCCTCTTCCTCCTCCTCCTCCTCCTCCTCCTCCTTCTCCTCTTCCTCCTCCTCCTCCTCCTTGTTACTACAACCAGTATCTTGATCTCACTGTGGCCTCCGTTCTCTGTCTTTGGCTCTTAGCTCTCAGCCAATCACATCCTACAACCCCTCCACTTTCCATTTTGGATGTCTGTGGTCCAGGGTGAGTCCAGGTCCAAATCTGAGCTTTCTTCTAAGTGACAGTGACCTTTCCCTTTCATTCAGGGAAGCCCGACTGAAGCTTTTCTCTCATGCTGAGGTCTTGGTGTCACCAGGCATAGCTCAGCCATGGACTGTCCACGTTGCAACCATACCTGTCTTTGCCAGCAGGGGGTGTCACATCTCCAAGATCTGGAAGGCCTCAGAGAAGACAGAGGAAGCACAGAGGCTTAACCATTCACACCTGAGGGGGCCACAGGCCTCTGGATGTGTGAGCTCCAGGCTGGGGTGTCTCCTGAAAGCTTCCCTCTCTGTGTGTGTACAGCTGGGGTCAGCCTAGGGACAGCTCTGTCCCTTCCTCCTGGAGGACCCTGGTCTTAGTCAACATTGTTCAGTCTTCTGAAGATGGCCTTCTTCTCCCTCCTGCTCTTTTTCTACCAGAAGCTCATTTCCGTGATGGAAGGAAAATTGTCATATTTTTAGTCTTTTTCTCGTTGAAAGGTTGCATTATAGGCTTATTGTTTTGCACAAGATAGACTGGCTCTGTGGCCTGGACCCCAGGGCAGGTTGGGCTACAGCTCAGATTGTCCTGAGGGCATAGTAGATTTGGCCCAAGAGGAGGAGCAGGTCAGAGTTGTTGGGGAAGGACTGACTTGTGCCATTTCAGGCACAGCCCCGGTCTGCCTTCTTGGAAGTGCTCAGGGCAGGCAGGTAGGCAGGTGGGGAAGCTCTGAAATCAGAAACATGGGCCAAGAATCAGTTGAGGTCCTCTCTGTGGTGCTCTGTGATGACCAGCTGCCTGTGCCACCAAATCCTTCCTGTTTATCCTCATCTCTGCCCACGGGGAGCCCTGAGAAGAGCTCAGTGAGCTCACCGCCCCAAAGGTTACTGTGACCCATCTGGAGCCATGAGTCATCATCACAACTGCCCCCGCTGAGCACTAGTGTAACTTATCCAAAGAGTGGCTCACGCGTTCTGAAATGATTTTGATGATGTGTCATCATTTATTATAACCATAGTTTATTCAGTTATTCTCCTATTGGATGGTTAGGTTATATATGATTTACTTTTTTGCGATCCTAAACTAGCTGTGGTGAGCATTCTTGTACATACATGTAAACCTGGGAGAGATACAGGAATGTTCATATAGTGAAACTATTTCTAATAGCAACAATCTGCAAACAACCCAATTATACATCAATAGGAAATGCTTAAAAGCATTGTGTTATATTGAAACCATAGAATAATACACAGCTATGGGATGGAATGAACTAAAACCACGCACAGACAAAAGTGAAAGAAGTCAGATACAAGAGTGGACACACTACAGGATTCCCTTTATATATGGCTGAAAAGCAAACAAGTACGGTTAGGTGTCCATATGCCTGTGTTAAAACTGTTACAGAAAGCAAGGATTTTCACCTGCCTGATTGACTGAATTAAAAAAAATTATTAAAAAATATTCTCATACAGTAAAATTGACTTTGGGGGTTCTGTGAGTTTTAACAAGGGTATAGACAGATTCACATAACCACCACCTCATTCAGGATTCACGACCATTCCATCACCCTGCGGAACTCCCATGTGCTGCCTCTTCACAGTCACACCCTCACACACAAATAAATATGGCCAATGGATATTTTACAAGATATGCCTATAGCTTTTCCAATACCACACTGTTTTGCTTACTGTAGCTTTATAGTAATTCTTAAAATTCATGTTAGCCCTCCAATTTTGTTCTTCCTTTTCAAAATTATTTTGACAATTCTAGTTCCTTTGTTTTTCCACATACATTTTAGAATGAGTGTGTATCTACAAAAAAATCCTGCTGGGATTTTGATTGGAATTGCATTAAATCTATAGATAAATTTGGGGACAATGGACATCTTAACTATATTGACTCTGTCAGCCCATGAACACATTATGTCTCTTCATTTATTTAGGTGTTCTTTTATTTCTTTCATCAGCTTCTTGTAGTTTTCAACATTCATAGATCCTGTACTTGTTTTATTAGATTTTTTTTTGAGGATCTATTGTAAGACAGTATTGGGAGTGTGTTTTTAAAAATTTTGATTTGCATTGTTCATTGCTAGCATATAAAAATATGCTTGATATTTGTGTGTACTTGTATTCTGCAGTGTTGCTAACCTTATTAGTTCTAGTATTTAAAAAACAAATTCCATAGAATTTTCTTTGCCGATAGACATGCCATCTGAGAATTGGGGTGGTTTTATTTCTTCCTTCCCAATCTGTAAGCCATTATGTCTTTTTCTTGCCTTACTGAACTGGCTAGGACTTCCAATATAATGTTAAAGAGCAAGGGTGAGAGTGGACATTCTTGCCTCATTCCCGATTTTAGGGAGAAAGCATTCAGTATCTAATGGTCTGCCATGGTAGACAAAATTGCACACATTGGCACAATTTGTTGCTGGATTAATGAACTGTGTGGCCACTGAGAAAGGACTCTTAGAACCTTGTGCTGATTTCCTCTGGATTTCACCCCAGGCACTTTTTCCGTTGCTGATTTTATTTAGTATTGTTAAGTTGTAATAAATCTTAGCCATAAGTACAGCTGTATGCTGAGTTCTGTGAATCCTCTTTGCAAATCATTGAACCTGGGGTGGTCTGGGGGACCCTCAACACAAATGCATACACATTATAGATTATGTATTTATTCTTTTCTTTTCTGAATTTTTATGAGCGTATTTGAGCCAAACTGAAAACATTGTTGGGAAGCAAGATCTCAAATGTTACTAGATTATGTATCCTTAGTGATTTTTAAAATCAATTTGTAATATCTCTCATTATCACTGGTAATTTTCTTTGTTCTGTAGTTACCTTGTCAGATATTAATAGAGTCACTCAAGCTTTCTTTTTATCAGCGCTTATCTGGTATATCTTTTTCCAGCCTTTTATTTTAACCTACCTATATCATTATATTTGAAGTGAGTTTATTGTACATTGCATACGAGGTCTGACAATTGTTGCAACGATGTTGCTCACCTTTTTTGAGATCAGAGGGATTATTCATTATGAATTTGTACCAACTGGACAAACAGTTAACCAAGTTTACTAGTTGGAAGTGCTGAAAAGGCTGCGTGAAAAAGTTAGACGACCTGAACTTTTCACCAACAATTCATGGTTCTTGCATCACGAGATGCACCAGCTCACACGGCACTGTTTGTGAGGGAGTTTTTAGCCAGTAAACAAACTGTATTGGAACACCCTCTCTACTCACCTGATCTGGCCCCCAGTGACTTCTTTTTTTACCCGAAGATAAAGGAAATATTGAAAGGAAGACATTTTGATGACATTCAGGACATCAAGGGTAATACGATGACAGCTCTGAATGCCATTCAAGAAAAAGAGTTCCAAAGTTGCTTTGAAGGGTGGACTAGGCACTGGCATCAGTGCATAGCTTCCCAAGGGGAGTACTTCAAAGGTGACCGTAGTGATATTCAGCAATGAAGTATGTAGCACTTTTTCTAGGATGAGTTCGCAAACTTCATTGTCTGACCTTGTATAGTTGGGTCATGTTGCTTTTATTTAAAGAAAAAAATCCATTCTTACAATTTTTGACTTTTAATTGGTGTGTTAGACTATTTACATTGAAGGTAATTACTAGTATGTTTAGATTTATGTGTACCATTTGTTTTCTGTTTCTTCCGTCTGTTTTCTGTCTCTTTGCTTTCTTGCTTTACTTTGACTTATTTGAACATCTTTTACTATCCCCTTTAAGTTTATCTACTGTGTTTTCGACTGTATCTCTTTGCATACTTTTTAAAGTGATTCATCTATGAATTAAAATATACATAGTTAACTCTTTACAGGCTACTTAGAATCAGTATGTTTACCATTTCACATGGAATGTAGAACCCTTACCACCATGTAGGTCCCTTTAGTCTCCCCCTCTTTTCCTTATAGTTATCTTATATATTACATCAACATACATTGAAACCCCATCAGACAATGTTTTAATTTTCACTTTCAATCCTCAAATATAGTTTAATTAATTGAAAAGAAGAAGAATACTGTATTTGGCCAAATTTTACCTATTTCTGCCACTTTCCTTCATTCCTGATGTTCCAAGTTTCCTTCTGGTATTATTTTCCTTCTGTTTGAAGAATTTCAATTGCAATTCCAGTAGGTCTGCTAACAACCCATTTTTCCCCCCACCCCCGTCATCTGCAAATGTCTTTTTTTACACATTCATTCCTGAAGAATATTTTTTTGGATGTAGAATTCTGGGTTGAAAGTTCTTTTATTTCAGCATTTTAAAAATGTTGAGACACTTTCTACTGGCCTCCATGATTTCTGATGAGAATTCTGCAGTCATTTGAATCACTCTTCCCCTATAAATCATGCATCCTTTTTTCTCTGACTGCTTTTAAGACTTTCTGTCTTTAGTTTTCAGGAGTTTGATTATGGTGTGCCTGGGCATGGATTTCTATGTCTCTATCCTGTTTGGTGTTTGCTGAGCTTCATGAATCTTTACCAAATTTGTGAAGTTTCCAGCAACTATTACTTAAAAAAAAAAAAAAAAATATATATATATATATATATATATATATATATATATATATATATATATATATATGACTCTTATTTTTAAATTTATTGGGGTGACAATTGTTAGTAAAATTACATAGATTTCAGGTGTACAATTCTGTATTACATCATCTATAAATCCCATTGTGTGTTCATCACCCAGAGTCAGTTCTCCTTCCATCACCATATATTTGATCCCCTTACCTTCATCTCCCACCCCCCCCCCCCCCTCCCCCTTACTCTCTGGTAACCACTAAACTATTGTCTGTGTCTATGAGTTTCTGTTTCTCATTTGTTTGTCTTGTTCTTTTGTTGTTTTTGGTTTATATACCACATATCAGTGAAATCACATGGTTCTCTGCTTTTTCTGTCTGACTTATTTCGCTCAGCATTACACTCTCAAGATCCATCCATGTTGTCACAAATGTTCCTATATCATCTTTTCTTACTGCCGAATAGTATTCCATTGTGTATATATACCACAACTTCTTTATCCATTCATCTATCGAAGGACATTTTGGTTGTTTCCATGTCTTGGCCACCGTAAACAAAGCTGCAATGAACATTGGAGCACACGTGTCTTTATGTATAAATGTTTTCAGATTTTTTGGGTAGATACCCAGGAGAGGGATTGCTGGGTCATATGGTAATTCTATTCATAATTTTTTGAGGAACCTCCACACTGCCTTCCATAACGGCTGCACCAGTCTGCATTCCCACCAACAGTGTATGAGGGTTCCTTTTTCTCCACAGCCTCTCCAACACTTGTTACTATTTGTCTTGTTGATGATAGCCATTCTGACTGGGGTGAGGTGATATCTCATTGTGGTTTTTATTTGCATTTCTCTGATGATTAGTGATGTTGAGCATTTTTTCATATGTCTATTTGCCATTTGTATGTCCTCTTTGGAGAAATGTCTCTTCAAGTCCTCTGCCCATTTTTCAATTGGGTTGTTTGGTTTTTTGTTGTTGAGTTGCATGAGTTCCTTGTATATTTTGGATATTAGCCCCTTATCAGAGGCACTGTTTGCAAAATCTTCTCCCATTCAGTTGGTTGCCTCTTTATTTTGTCGATGGTTTCTTTTGCTGTGCAGAAGCTTTTAAGTTTCATATAGTCCCATTCGTTTATTTTAGCTTTTACTTCCATTGCCTTTGGAGTGAAGTTCATAAAATGCTCTTTGAACCCAAGGTCCATAAGTTTAGTACCTATGTTTTCTTCTATGCAGTTTATTGTGTCAGGTCTTATGCTTAAGTTTTTGATTCATTTTGAATTAATTTTGGTACATGGTGACAGATAGCAGTCCAGTTTCATTCTTTTGCACGTGACTATCCAATTCTCCCAGCACCATTTATTGAAGAGGCCGTCTTTCCTCCATTACATGTTTTTAGCTTCTTTGTCAAAAACTATCTGTCCATATTTATGTGGTTTTATTTCTGCATTCTCAGTTCTATTCCATTGGTTTATGTGTCTGTTTTTCTGCCAATACCATGCTGTTTTGATTATTGTAGCCCTGTAGTACAAGCTAAAGTCAGGGCGTGTGATACCTCCAGTATTAGTCTTTTTTCTTAAGATTGCTTTGGCTATTCGGGGTCTTTTGTGGTTCCAAACAAATCTGATGATTTTTTGTTCTATTTCTTTAAAATATGCCATTGGGATTTTGATGGGGATTGCATTGAATCTGTATATTGCTTTGGGTAATATGGCCATTTTAACTATGTTGATTCTTCCAATCCATGAGCACGGAATGTCTTTCCATTTCTTTGTGTCTTCTTCAATTTCTTTCAAAAATGTCTTATAGTTTTCAGCATATAGGTCTTTCACGTCCTTGGTTAAGTTTATTCCTAGGTATTTTATTCTTTTTGCTGCAATTGCAAAAGGAATTGTTTTTTGTATTTCTTTTTCTGAGATTTCATTGTTAGTATATAGGAAGGCAATGGACTTTTGTACGTTGATTTTGTAGCCAGCAACTTTACTGTATTCGTTGATTGTTTCTAATAGCTTTTTGGTGGAGTCTTTAGGGTTTTCTATATATAGCATCATGTCATCTGCAAAGAGTGATAATTTAACTTCTTCATTCCCAATTTGGATGCCTTTTATTTCTTTCTCTTGCCTGATTGCTCTGGCAAGGACTTCCAACACTATGTTGAAAAGCAGAGGTGATAGGGGACAGCCCTGTCGTGTTCCTGAACGTAGAGCAAAGGGCTTCAGTTTTTCACCATTAATTATGAGATTAGCTGAGGGTTTGTCATATATGGCCTTTATTATGTTAAGGTATTTTCCTTCTATACCCATTTTATTAAGTGTTTTAATCATAAATGGATGTTGTATCTTGTCAAATGCTTTTTCTGCATCAATTGATATAATCATATGATTTTTGTCCTTTATTTTGTTTATGTGATGTATCACATTGATGGATTTGTGGAAGTTGAACCATCCTTGTGCCCTGGGATGAACCCCACTTGATCATGACAAATAATCTTTTTAATACATTGTTGCGTTTGATTTGTTAGAATTTTGTTTAGGATTTTTGCATCTGTATTCATCAAAGATATTGGTGTGTAGTTTTCTTTTTTGTGTTGTCCTTACTCTTCTTCAATTTTTGGAAGAGTTTGAGCAGGATTGGTATTAGATCCTCTTTGAAGGTTTGGTAGAATTCACTAGTGAAGCCATCTGGTCCCGGACTTTTGCTTTTGGGAAGGTTTTGGATGACTGATTCAATTTCGTTACTGGTGATCGGTCTGTTTAGATTTTCCAGTTCTTCATGGTTCAGCCTTGGAAGGCTATATGTTTCTAAGAACTTGTCCATTTCTTCTAGGTTGTTGAATTTGGTGGCATATAGTCCTTCATAGTATTCTTGGATGATCCTTTGTATTTCTGTGGTGTCCGTGATAACTTCCCTGTTTTCGTTTCTGATTTTGTTAATCAGTGTCTTCTCTCTTTTTATCTTAGTGAGTCTAGCCAAGGGTTTGTCAATTTTGTTAATCTTTTCAAAGAACCAGCTCTTTGTCACATTAATTTTTCCTATTGTCTTTTTGTTCTCTATTTCATTTAGTTCTGCTCTAATTTTTGTTATTTCCTTTCTTCTGCTGACCTTGGGTTTTACTTGTTCTTCTTTTTCTAGTTCTTTAAGGTGTAACATGAGGTTATTTATTTGGGAGTTTTCTTGTTTCTTGAGATAGGCCTGTAATGAGATAAATTTCACTCTTAAAACTGCTTTCGCTGCATCCCAAAAATTTTGGTAGGATGTATTTTCATTGTCATTTGTTTCTATGTATCTTTTGATCTCTCCTCTAATTTCTTCTTTGACCCAGTCGTTCTTTAAAAGTATGTTGTTTAATCTCCATGTATTTGTGTTTTTCCGCTTTCTTTTTGCAGTTGATACCAAATTTCAAAGCCTTGTGATCAGAGAATATGCATGGTATGATTTCAATCTTCTTAAATTTGTTGAGACTGATTTTATGTCCCAATATATGGTCTATCCTTGAGAATGTTCCATGTACACTAGAAAAGAATGTATAGTCTGATGTTTTAGGATGAAGTGCTCTATAAATGTCAATTATGTCCATTTCATCTAATGAGTCATTTAGCGCTGCTATTTTGTTATTTATTTTCTCATTTGGTGATCTATCCATAGCTGTCAATGATGTATTTAACTCCCCTAGTATAATTGTGTTTTGGTCAATTTCTCCCTTTAGTTCTGTTAGTGGTTGCTTGGTATAATTCGGTGCTCCCTCATTGGGGGCATAAATACTGATGACTGTTATGTCTTCTTGTTTTACAGTCCCCTTCACCATTATGAAATTTCCATCTTTGTCTCTTGTTATCTTTCACCTTGAAGTCTGTTTCGTCTGAAATCATTATGGCTACACGTGATTTTCTCTGGGTACCATTTCCTTGGAGTGTGAATTTCCACTCTTTCACTTTGAGTCTATGCTTCTCTTTGTAGCTGAGATGTGTCTCTTGGAGACAGCATATGGTGGGGTTTAGTTTTTTGATCCAATCTGCTACTCTGTGCCTTTTTATTGGTGAGTTCGGTCCATTTACATTTACGGTGATTATTGATATGTGAGGATTTCCTGTCATTCTATCTTTAGTTTTCTGGTAAGGCTGTGTCTCCATTGTTTCTTTGCCTTTTGTTGTTGTCTACTATTTCTGTGTGGTGGTATTCTATGATGTTTCCCTCTGTTTCTTCTTTAATTATACTATATATTTCAGTTCTGGATTCTTTTTGCGTGGTTACCCTTAAGTGTACGTAAAAGAAAGTTTGATATGTAGAGTATTCCATTTTCTTCAGTACGCTTACTTTCTCCATTCCCATATTCCAGTTCAGGCGTTTACTCTCCCCCTTTTTGAGTTTTGGTTGCCACAAATTGTCCCTGTTGATGGTGGTCGAATAGCCTCCTTTAGTATTTCTTGTAGTGCAGGTCGTGTATTAGAAAATTCCCTCAGCTTCTGTATGTCTGGAAAGGTCTTTATTCCTCCTTCATATCTAAAGGATATCTTTGCTGGATATATTATTCTTGGCTCATGATTTCTCTCTTTCAATAGTTTGAATATTTGGTTCCACTCCCTCCTGGCTTGTAGAGTTTCTGCTGAAAAATCTGATGATAATCTAATGGGCTTTCCTTTGTAAGTTACCGTCTTCTTTTCCCTGGCTGCCTTGAGGATTCTTTCTTTGTCGTTGATTTTAGACAGCTTCAATACAATGTGCCTTGGAGAAGGCCTGTTGGGATTGAGGTAACTAGGTGTTCTATTTGCTTCTTGGATTCGAGGGTCCAGTTCTGTCCACAAATTTGGGAAGTTCTCATCGACAATTTGTTTGAATATATTCTCTGTTCCCTTCTCTCTTTCTTCTCCTTCTGGTATGCCCATTATTCTTATATTGCTCTTTCTGATGGAGTCAGAAAGTTCTTGTAGAGTTCTTTCATTTCTTTTAAGTCTCAAGTCTCTTTCTTCTTCCATCTGTGTAATTTCCAGGTTTCTATCTTCGATGTCACTGATTCTTTCCTCCATCTGGTCAACTCTACTACCTAAGCTGGTTATTTCGTTCTTAATTTCTTCTATTGAGTTCTTAATCTCCAGAAATTCTATTTGGTTCTTTTTTAAAATTTCAATCTCTTTCGTAAAATGCTCATGCTGTTCTTTGATTGTGTTTCTGAGTTCATTTAACTGCCTATCTGTGTTTTCTTGTATCTCGTTGAGTTTTTTCAGAACTGCAATCTTGAATTCTCTGTCATTTAAGTCACATATTTCTGTATCTTTAAGTGCCTTTTCTGGAGATTTTTCACTTTCTTTCTGAGCTATCTTGTTGCCTTGGTTATTCATGGCAATTACTGGTTTACTATTTCTCTTCCTAGACATCTACAGGAGTGGCTTCTGCAACAGGTTGATAGGAAGCAGTCTTTCTTTTGTTTTCCAGTACTTGTTGGTAGAATGTTTTATTTTTTCTCTGACTGCAGCTTATTTTTCTTCTCCCACAGGGTAGTGCTATGTTTTTTCTGCACTATTCCAGCTTCTCACACAATGGGGGGATTCCCTGAAAGGTGGGCTTCTTGTCTGTTAATAGTTCGTTTAGGTCACAGGGCGCAGTGTCCGGGTGGGTATGCGGAGAGCTTTTGATGTTCCAAAGCTCTTCCAGCTCCAGATTCAGAGCCCGTACATTTCAGCAGTTCTGTTTACTCCTGCAGGGATCCGCCCAGATAGGTGGGGCCAGGGGCGGGGTGAGCTGTGAGAGGTGGCCCAGAGCAATGGCGGCGACCACCACCACAGCCGGTCCTGCTTCCACAGCTCCCTCCCGTTTGCTGGAACTAGTTGGGCTGCAAATTTTTGTCTGCGGTCCACAGTTCTCAAAACAGCAAATTTTCTATTGTTTTGATCTGACACTGCTACTGTTCCGCTTCTAGCACCAGGCAGGTGGGGGCGGGGTGAGCTCTGGGAGGGGGGGAGGGGGCGGCTAGTCTCAGTGCCTAAGGCTTCCATTCTCTGCTCGGCAGTGAGGGCTTAAAGCACCGTTTTCAGCTTTCTTCCCTCAGTCTTTTCTCCGAGGTCTCTGCCGTGAGCGTTGGGTTCAGCCGTGTTATATGCTGTCCCCTCAGCCCTGTGGGCCATAAGCGGAGCCCTAACAGTCCGAGTTCTTCCCTCTCCCGCAGCTGCGGTAGTTCCGGGAAGCAGCGAGCTCGGAGCACTGAGCTAGGTCTGCGTCCTGTGCCCGCGCGGCTCCGTCTCCACACTTCTCCCTTTCCTCCTCCCCCGCTTGTGCGATTCGCCCACCTGTAGGTGAATTCAGTCGGTAGTGGGCCTCTTCATCTTGTCTGTCTGCTGTGCAGGGAGTCCTTTGTGGAGGTATTGTTGTTCAATTAGTTGTAAATTCCAGGGGAGCTTTACAGAGGCTCACATCACGCCGCCATTTTGATGACGTCCGCTTCGGACTCTTTTTATTTTTTTTAATTTTTAAATTGGGGAATATATTGGGGAGCAGTGTGTTTCTCCAGGGCCCATCAGCTCCAAGTCCTTGTCCTTCAATCTAGTTGTCGAGGGTGCAGCTCACTGGCCCATGTGGGAATCTCACCGGCAACCCTGTTGTTCACAGCTCGCACTCTAACCAACTGGCCATCCTGCGGCCCGTAAAAAATATTTTGGATCACCATACTCTCTCACTTCTCCTTCTGGGTTTCTGACAAAAATTATAGATATTTAAGTATTTTCTCACAGGTCCTTAGGATTCTGTTCATTTTTCTTTCAATCTCTTTTTCCCTGAGTTGTTTGGATTGAATAATTTCTATTTATCAATCTTCAAGTTCTGTATTTTCTCATCTCCATTCTGCTACTGAACCCATCCAGTGAGATTTAAATTTTGTTATCATATTGTTCACTTCTAAATTTCTACTTGTTTTTCTCTTTAAATATTTTTTTTTTGAGCCAAGACCTTCTATATTTAAATTTGTTTTAAAGCGTTCATGATTGCCTTCGAGACTTTGTCAGATAATCCCAACCTCTCAGTCTTCCTTGCATTGGTGTCCATTGATTGTCTTTCCCATGTTAGTTGAAATTTTCCTGGTTCTTCATATTCTGAGTAATTTTGATTTATATGCTGGACATTTTGAAAATTAGGCTAGAAGACACTTGGTTTTGTATAAATTCTATGGAGTATGTTGCCATTTCAGTTTTAGGAGGCATTCTACCTCTCTTCACAGGCAGCCACTATACATACCTCTTGCTGTTGTGGCAGGGTCAGGACAGGCAGGATGGTGGGTCATGGAGGAGGAGGGGTCAGATGAAGATGGGAGACATTTCGGGGTCATTATTTGAGGTATCTGGGTCCTGGAGTTACCAAAACTGCAGAGAAACCAGCCCACACAGCACACGGGATGCAGTGTGTAAGGAAAGAAATGTGCATGCCCAGTGGAACCCATCTGCTCATTGGCCACTGAT
Source organism: Rhinolophus sinicus (assembly GCF_036562045.2). NCBI lineage: Eukaryota > Metazoa > Chordata > Mammalia > Chiroptera > Rhinolophidae > Rhinolophus > Rhinolophus sinicus. The sequence goes on from NC_133768.1 coordinate 40,000,093, forward strand.
GTGTGTGTGTGTGTGTGTGTGTGTGTGTGTGTGTGTAAAGTTCCAGGAGCACAGCTGCACAGGTCGTTTCTTAGCATCCGGTTTCCTTCTGGTTGGCTGAGACTCAAATGGTAGGTGCTCCAATCAGTCATCGGAGGACTTTAATGTAAATGAGTGTGAGGGGAGAGCCAGAGGGCTTTGTGCGGGTCTGAGAGGTCCAGTTGGTGGGCTGAGAGGAGGAAGGCCTATAGGCCATTGTCTTTCTCCTCTCAGGTGTAGAGGTCACCATGGCCCTACTTGTCGTGGCGAGGCCAGAGAAAGGGAGGATGGTGGGCTGAGGAAGGGAGGGCTTCAGATGAAGATGGGGAGATACTTGTGTTCATTATTTGAGGTATGTGGGTCCTGGACGCACCAAGATCAGCCAGCAAAGGACAGACTTGGGAGTCCTCCGTCAGGCCTGTAAAGGAGAGGGGAATCCCTTCCAAGCAGTGAGGGATGCAGCACGTATGCCCAGTGCCGCATACTTATGAATCAGCCATTGGAGTGGGGTTTGTGCAAGGTTCGGGGAGCCGAGCTGTGCGGGTCACGTTTTACTGTGCGGTTTCTTCTTTGTTGACTGAGACTCAACCAGTAGGTGCTCAGATCAGTTGTCTGAGGACTTTAAGTGTGAGTGAGGGGAGAGACAGGGGGCTTTTTGTGGGTAGGTGAGATCTGTGGCCCTGGAGGAGGAAAGTACTGGAGGTTGTTGCCTATTTTGCTTAAGGTGTAGCAGCTTCCAGGGCCCGTGTGGTTGTGGTGGGGCATGAACAAAGGTGGACGATGGGCTATGGAAGGAAGGGGGTCAGATGAGGATAGGGAAAGACTTGTGTTCATTATTTATTTGGCCAACAGAGCACAGATTCTGGAGTCCTTGTTCGGGCTCGTTAGGGGGCAGACAAATCGCCCCACACTGCGCCCACAATGCAGTGCATATGCACAGTGCTGTGTGACTTCCCATCCGCCATTAACAAGGGGTATGTGTAAGGTTAGGGGCATGGAGCTGTGAGGGTTATGTCTTTTTTTTTTGAGATTGAATTGGTTTTATTTATTGTTTGTTTTATCTTACAGTGATATTTAGATTTTTTTGTTTAACTCTTCATAAATCTTACTGAATTCTAAAGCAGCTGTCTAAAACAAAAGTATAACTGGAAAAAATTAGTATGTTTAATACATACAGCAGGAGGACAGACTTCCATGTCTGTGGCTCCATCTCTAATCATGACTAGTTTCTTAAAATGAAACTTTTCCTTTAAAAGTTTAATAACTTTTCCTTTCCCACCAGATTCAACTGTAGGCTGCATCTCATCAAAACCTGTATATTCACCATTAAAGTAGAATTTCAGCCTATTAGCAAATACATTGGTTGATGGGCCATTGAGCTTTGAAGTGACATGCTCTACAATGCTCCTAAAGCCACCAGATATTAGGAAAACCTGAACATTTTGCTCTTGTAGGCGACTTACTAACCCCCTTATGCCAGGGGTCAGGTGTGGGAGGTGTTCTGCTATGAGCCTCTGCACCTGCTCTCTGGAAGGCCGGATCAGAGCTAAGCGCTCTGCGAGGGCAGCCTTGAACAGCACTGCCCCGCTCATGGCTCGGCACGTCATTTCTGACACAGCATCCTCAACTACACAGACGTTGGCCAGCTCATCAATTCCTTCTTCTTTGATGACCATGCTGTCAACATCAAAGCATACTGCGTCAGCTGAATAGAAGAGTTTCCTCAACTCTGAGTGGGAGACCATCCTTAGAAGAATTTTACTCTCAGCGCTGCTCCTTCCGGGGTCACTGCCACCCACTGCAGGGCCGATTGCTGGCTCCCACGCTCAGGCGCGTGGCTCTAGGGGAGGCGACCAGTGCAGACACGCAGAACCTTTCTTCACCAAACAATCCTATGATATCTGCTGATAAGTGCAGTGGTACCTGGTCTATTTTGCAGGTGTTTTATCTAACCTGAAGCCTGCAGAGTGGAGCTGGGAAGAAGCCCATAGCCCCACCCCTTGGAGAGGAGGGTTATGTCTTATAGCAGGTTTCTTTCTCCTTTTCTGAGACTCAACTTGTAGGTACTCATATAAGTCCTTGGAGGAGTTTAAGTGTGAGTGATTATGAGGGGAGAAACAGTGGGCTTTGTGTGCCTTGGAGGGGGATGATCTGTGGTCTGAGAGGAGGAAGGTTCTGGAGGTCGTCGGCTTTCTTCTCTCAGGCATAGCGGCCACCATGGCCCTTGTTGTGATGGGGTCGGGAGACAGGAGGATGGTGGGCTGTGGATGGGAGAGTGTCAGATGAGATGTGGGAAGACTTGTGTTATGATAGTTATTTGGTGTATGTGGGTCTGGAGGCCCCATGGTTGGCAGAGAGGGGACAGACTCAGGAACCTTCAGTCGGGCCAGTAAAGGGGTGGAGAAATCACTTCACTCAGTGTATGCAATGCAGTGCGCATGCCCAGTGGGTTTTCCTTTCTATTGGTCATTGGCGTGGGGGATGTGTTCAAGGTTTCAGGAGCCGAGTTGTGCGGGTCATGTCTTACAGTCCGATTTCTTCCTAGTTAGCTGAGACTCAACTGCTAGCATCTCAGATCAGTACTCGAGGAGTTGAAGTGTCATTGACTGTGAAAGGAGAGTCAGTGGCCTTTGTGCAGGTCGTGAAACATGATATTTGGTAGCTGAGGAGATTCTTGAGGTCATTCTCTTTCTTCCTCAGGGGTACAGGCAACTATGGCCCTTGTCCTTGTGGTGGAGGCGGGTTGAGGGAGGACAGTGGGCAGAGGAGGGTAGAGGATGAGGTGAACGAAGTGACTTGTATTGGTTATTTGAGGGATGTGCTGACTCGGGAGTCTTCCGTGAGGCTTTTAAGGGGATGGAGAAATCACACTCCATCTCATGAGCAATGCAGTGTGCATGACCAGTTCGGTGTGCCTTTCCATTGGTCATTGGTGTGAGTGTTGTGTGTGTGCTAGGTTCTGGAAGCCGAGCTGTGCGAGTCGCAACTTACAGCCTGGTTTCTTCTTCGTTGGCGAAGACTCAACAAGTAGGTGCTTAGTTAAGTTCTCCGAGGAGGTTTAAGGGTGAGTGATTATGCAGGGAGAGACAGCGGGCTTCGTGTGCCTCGGAGCAGCACCCTCTGTGGCCTGAGAGGAGGAAGGTCCTGGACGTCTTCGTCTTTCTTCTCTTGGGCATAGCGGCCTCCATGGCCCTTGTGGTGGGGTCGGGAGAAGGGAGCATGGTGGACTGCGGAGGCGGAGGGCGTCAGATGAAGATCTGGGGTGACTTGTTAGTTATTTGATGTATGTGGGTCTGGAGGCCCCACAAATGGCAGAGAGAGGACAGGCTCGGGAATGTTCGGTCAGGTTCGTAAGGGGGTGGGGAATTCGCCCCGCCCCTCGTGTGCCACGCAGTGCGCATGCCCAGTTTGGCGTAACTTCCCATCGGCCATTGGTGTAGGTGTGTGCGTGCGACATCTTACAGTTGGTTTCTTCGTCTTGGCTAAGCGTCAACTGGTAGGGGCTCAGATAAGTACTCCGAGGGGGTTTAAGTGTGATTGAGAGGCGAGAGATAGCGGGCTTCGTGTGCCTCGGAGCAGCACCCTCTGTGGCCTGAGGAGGAACGTCCTGGAGGTCTTCGTCTTTCTCTCAGGCATAGCGGCCTCCATGGCCCTTGTGTTGGGGTTGGGAGAAGGGAACATGGGCTGCGGAGGGGGAGGGCATCAGATGAAGTCACGGGGAGACTTGTTCGTTGTTCGTTATTTGGTGTATGTGGGTCTGGAGGCCCCACAATTGGCAGAAAGAGGACAGGCTCGGGAGTGTTCGGTCAGGTTCGTAAGGGGGTGGGGAATTCGCCCCGCCCCTCGTGTGCCACGTAGTGCGCATGCCCAGTTTGGCGTAACTTCCCATCGGCCATTGGTGTAGGTGTGTGCGTGCGACATCTTGCAGTTGGTTTCTTCGTCTTGGCTAAGCATCAACTGGTAGGGGCTCAGATGAGTACTCTGAGGGGGTTTAAGTGTGATTGAGAGGCGAGAGATAGCGGGCTTCGTGTGCCTCGGAGCAGCACCCTCTGTGGCCTGAGAGGAGGAAGGTCCTGGACGTCTTCGTCTTTCTTCTCTTGCCCAGTATGGCGTAACTTCCCATCGGCCATTGGTGTAGGTGTGTGCGTGCGACATCTTACAGTTGGTTTCTTCGTCTTGGCTAAGCGTCAACTGGTAGGGGCTCAGATAAGTACTCCGAGGGGGTTTAAGTGTGATTGAGAGGCAAGAGACAGCGGGCTTCGTGTGCCTCGGAGCAGCACCCTCTGTGGCCTGAGGAGGAACGTCCTGGACGTCTTCGTCTTTCTCTCGGGCATAGCGGCCTCCATGGCCCTTGTGTTGGGGTTGGGAGAAGGGAACATGGGCTGCGGAGGGGGAGGGCGTCAGATGAAGTCACGGGGAGACTTGTTCGTTATTTGGTGTATGTGGGTCTGGAGGCCCCACAATTGGCAGAAAGAGGACAGGCTCGGGAGTGTTCGGTCAGGTTCGGAAGGGGGTGGGGAATTCGCCCCCCCCTCGTGTGCCACGCAGTGCGCATGCCCAGTTTGGCGTAACTTCCCATCAGCCATTGGTGTGTGTGCGTGCGAGGGTCGGGTTTTCAAGGTATGCGAGTTCCGTCTTACAGTTGGTTTCTTCTTCTTGACTAAGCGTCAACTGGTAGGGGCTCAGATGAGTACTCTGAGGGGGTTTACGTGTGATTGAGAGGTGAGAGACAGCGGGCTTCGTGTGCCTCGGATCAGCACCCTCTGTGGCCTGAGAGGAGGAAGGTCCTGGACGTCTTCGTCTTTCTTCTCTTGCGCGTAGCGGCCACCATGGCCCTTGTGTTGGGGTCGTTAGAAGGGAGTATGGTGGGCTGCGGAGGCAGAGGGCGTCAGATGAAGACCCGGGGTGACTTGTTAGTTATTTGGTGTATGTGGGTCTGGAGGCCCCACAATGGGCAGAGAGAGGACAGGCTCGGGAGTGTTCGGTCAGGTTCGTAAGGGGGTGGGGAATTCGCCCCGCCCCTCGTGTGCCACGCAGTGCGCATGCCCAGTTCGACCTGCCTTTCCATCTACCATTTGGCGTTGGTGGTGCGTGCAATGTTAGGGAGCTGAGCTGTCCGGTTTTCTACTATGTTGTTTATTCCTAGTTGGCTAAGACTTAACTTGTAGGTGCTCAGATCAGTCCCCGGTGGTGTTTATCTGTGATTGAGTGTGAAGGGTGAGGCAGTGGTCTTTTTACATGTATGGAGGTGGTGTCTTTGTCCTCTGAGGAAGGTTCCCGATGTCGTCGTCTTTCTCTCAGATATAGTGTATGCTTCGGGCTTGTTGTTATGGCTGGGTGGGTAGACGGACGACATTGATTTGAAGAGGGGAGGGGGAGCAGATGAAGATAGGGAGAGACGTGTTTGTTTTTTGAGGAATTGGTTGGGTGGAGGCACTAGTATCAGTGACAGTCTTGGGCTTCCTGGAATGGGCATGTAAGGGGTTAGAGAATGGTCACCTGGCAGGAAGCAGTACACAGTGAATTTCCCAGTGCTTCATGTTTGCCATCGACCAAGCCCCATTGGGTTGGGGGGTGTGCAGTTTGGGTCTCCTAGCTGTGCGGTTTCATCTTTCAGTAAGGTTTTATCTTTGTTGACTGAGATTCAAGTGGTAGGTGCTCATATAAGCCCTTCAAGGCATTTAAGTGTGATTGTGAGGAGAGAGACAGTGAGCTTCGTGTGAGTCGGAGCAGTGCAATGTGTGGCCTTAGAGGAAGAAGGTTCTGGAAGTCCTCCTCTTTCTCCTCTCAGATGTAGTGGTCATCATGGCCATTGTTGTTGTGGGGCCAGAACAAAGGAGGATGGTGGGTGCCATAAGGGAGGGCATCAGATGAAATTCAGGAGAGACTTTGGGGTGTTGTTTTAGGTCTATGGTTCCTCAAGACACCAAAACTACTCAGAGGTCACTTGGGGAGTCCTTTGTGGGTCCCTCAACAGGACCGGGTGGGCCATAAAGGAAGTATTTAGATACCCACATGGTGTGGGTTGGTAACAGTGTCCCCGAGATTTGTAGTGCACCGAGGGGAGTGCCAACAGAGAAGAATCCCACATCGGGCCTATGTTGCAGCCATTCAGGTCTACCATTTTAGTGCAAAAATAGCCATGGACAATATGTAAACAAGAGTCTTGCCATGTGCCACAAGTAGTAGTTGCTCAAGTGTTCGTTCTCTAGTAGTAGTTTCTTGAGTGTGTCTATGATTGTGAATCAAGTTGTGAAACCAGACATCAGAAATACATTCTTTTACCATGTACCTTAAGGTGATTCTCTGTCAGTTTGGCCACGACATAAACAATTACCCTTTCAAGCTGCCATATTTAGTGATTGGAAAGTATGCACAATTTACCTTGAAACTTATTTTGAAAGTATTTTCAGTATTAAGAAACGTACACATTACCATTTGGCCATGGAAGTGTTCAAATACAGACTTCCTCTAAGTGCATTTTCTAATCACAATATTCTGTTTTCAGTGGTGAAATATGAGTCAGCGACCAAGGTCAACATTCAAATCTAGAAAAAGATGGGATGACCAAAAATCTTCCGGGCAGGTTTTGTCTGCGATTGTAAGTGCTTTTAACATTTGATGTTTATTAGTAGAAATTAATTTTTGTAAAAATGTTTTTCAGCTAGTTTAGATACACTGATAAAGGTGTTCCATGTTGATGAGGAACATTAATCCTGGTGGATTGCATTCTGGTATTGCCTGGATGGCATGCTATTGTGTTCCGGGGACATACACCTGATGACTTCCTTCTTACGCTTATTAACAACATTGCACAGCTCCATCCCAACTTAGATTAAAATAGCTTCCAAAGTTCTTGTGGGCAATTCTTTCCTTGAAATAGACTCTCTGAGGGAAGAGTAATTTTACTAAGAATAAGTATATTGAGTTGCATTGGAGAAATGTTTTTAGATTTACTTATAGTCAAATATATCTATGTATTCTGTATATTTATATTATTGAATTGAATTAGTAACAAAACTTTTCATTTGCACACACACATGCACCCCTAGGCTCAGCAGCTCGGCGATGAGCAACGTGAAGAGAAGCCACCAACTAAGAGTCAGGATGTTACTCCTGATCAAGAGAGAGAAGTTGAAGGAGCAGCTGTGGTTCAAGGTGAAGGAAAAGGGAAGAAGAATGCCTGTTGGGTGGGTGTGTGGGTGTCTGTGCACCTTGTGCATTATGCTATACAAATAACAGGAGGAAAGAAAACAATAGAAAATGACCTCAAACATTGCCTGAAAATTGGCTGGAAAAATTAAGAGTATAATTTGCAGTTTCAGGCAATCCCCCACTATGATAAATTTTACACATTTTATAATTTATGAGAAAATTGAGGATCAAGAATTGTGTTTATCAAAGAGTACTTGATTGTTAAATACAAAATTTGTATTTAATACAAAATTTGTAAAGTTGGTGTTCTCCTACCTTTTCTGTTGTTAAAAAAAAAAGTGATTTTGCTTAAAATACTTCAAACTTAATTTTCTGTACTATAATGTAGCCCAGTACTGTCCCAGGAATAGACAGTTCAGTGGAGTAGGATAGAGACTCCAGAAATGAGTCAATGAGGGCTACTGTTCCTATAGGTACATATTTTTTAATATGGTAAGTTTGATAAAAGCTAGATAATTCAGGATATTGGCATGTAGGTAGTTGATTTAGTATGATTTTTTAAAGTAATTTTTAAAATATTATAGTTGACATACAATATTAGTTTCAGGTGTACAACATAGTGGTTAGATGTTTATATATATAACTTGTGAAGCTATCTCCCCGACAAATCTAGTACCCATCTGACACCACACATAGTTATTACAATATAATTGACTATATTTCTTGGCTATACTTTACTCTCCATAATTATTTTGTAACTGCCAATTTGTATTTCTTAATCCCTTCCCCTTTTTTACTCACCCCCTACAACCTCCCTCCCAGCTGGCAACCCTCAAAATGTTCTTTGTATCTACGAGTTTGTTTGTTTTTGTTTGTTCGTTTATTTTATTATTTAGTTTCCACATATATGTGAAATCATATTGCATCTGTCTTTCTCTGTCTGACATGCCCCACTCAGCACAATACACTCTAGGTCCATCCATGTTGTTGCAGATGGCAAGGTTTTGTACTTTTATATGGCTGAGTACTATTCCATTGTATATATGTACCAATTCTTTATCCATTCATCCATTGATGGACACCCAGGTTGCCTCCATATATTGGCTATTGTAAATAATCCTACAATGAACATGTGGTTACACATGTCCCTTCGAAGTAGTGTTTTGGGGTTTTTCAGATAAATACCCAGAAGTGGATTACTGGATCCTTCTTTGTTTCTTCTTATAGCCTTTGTTTTAAAGTCTATTTTGTCTGGTATAAGTATTGCTACCCCAGTTTTTGTTTTTTCTTTTTTTGCATTTCCATTATCATGTAATATATTTTTCTATCCCTGTACTTTCAGTCTGGGTGTGTCTTTCTATCTGAAGTGAGTCTCATGTAGGCAGCATACGTAAGGGTCTTGTTTTCTTGTTTATTCAGCCATCCTATCTTTTATTGGAGTATTGAAACCATTTACATTTAAAGCAGTTGTTGATATGTGGTTATTCATACCATTTTCATATTTTTGATCTTATTTTTCTTTTTAAAGAAGACTAACATTTTTTGTAATACAGGTTTGATATTGATGAACTCGTTTAGCTTTTCTTGTTTGGGAAGCTCTTTATCCTTCGATTCTAAATGATAGCTTTGCTGGTTAGAGTAATCTTGGTTTTGTAGGTCCTTGCTTTTTCATCACTTTAAATATTTCATGCCAGTCATTCTGGCCTGCAAAGTTTCTGTTGAGAAATGAGCTGACAGTCTTATGGGAACGCCCTTATAGCTGCCCCTCCAGCCCTTGCCCTAAAGCCAGACAATTTGGTTGCTCCCTATATGTTCCTGACAACTTTCAAACTGCTGCCCCAGTGCTGGAGCTCAGAATGAGAGAGTCTATCAGAGAGTAAGTCTGTGTGTGGGCCCTTTAAGGGAATGCCTGGGATTCCAGCTGCCCTCCCTCTCACTCAGCCACAGTCTCTGCTGGTTTTCACAGCCAGAGATTATGGGGACTTCTCTTCCCAGCATTGGAACCGTGGTCTGGAGATCCTGGTGTAGGGCTGGGACCCCTCGCTCTTCTGGGAGGACCTCTGCAGCTGAAATATCCCTTGCAATTTTTAACTGCCACACGTGGGTGTGGGACCAGCTCGTTCTGAGTATCCATGCTTACCAGTCTCCAGGTGACTTCTTCTGTTTTCCTTAGTTGTAGGACTTCTGTTCAGCTAGACTTCAGGAGATTCTCAGTGATGGTTGTTCTGTCGTTTAGTTGTAATTTTGATGTGGTTGTGAGAGGAGGTACACAGTGTTTACCTACCCCGCTGTTTTCACCAGAAATCTCCTGGTTCAGTTTTTTTTTTTTATTAGTTTCAGGTGTACAAAACAACATAATGATTAGAAATTTACAGCATCTCACAAAGTGATAACCCCAACTAGTCTACTACCCATCTGACACCATACATAGTTACTACAATACCACTGACTATATACCCTAGGCTGTACTTTATATCCCATGACTGTATATATACACACACACACGCACACACACAGAGGGTGCCAAAAAATTTATACACATTTTAAGACACGTAAAGGCTATTAAATTTGTAATACTCAATATATGCCAATAACAAAAGATGGATACAAGTCATGTTTGACTTCTGCAATTACAAGAGGTGCTCAAAGTGATTACCTTCAGCATCCAGACACTTCTGATTATGGTGAACTATTTGAGCAACGTTGACCAACGTGTCCACTTGTATACATTTTTTTGGCACCTTTGGTATATTATAGTTGACATTCAGTAATTATTTTATATTGGTTTCAGTTGTACAGTGCAGTGGCTAGGCATTTATATAATCCATGAAGCGATCCCCTCGATAAGTCTAGTACCCATATGTCACCATACATAGTCTTTATAACATTATTGACTATATTCCCCACACTGTATTTTACATCCCTGTGGCTATTTTGTAACTACCAACTTGCACTACTAATCCCTTAACCGTTCTCGTCCATCCCCGCAAATCCTTTCCCATCTAGCAACCACAGTTTGTTCTCTGTGTCTATGAGTCTATTTCAGTTTTGTTTGCTCATGCATTCTGTTCTTGAGATTTCACATATAAGTGAGATCATATGGTATTTATCTTTTCTCTGTCTGACTTCACTTAGCATATGATCCTCTAGGTCCATCCATGTTGTTGCCTAGTACAGTATTTTTTAAGTGGCTTTTAAAAAGAGGTTAAATCTTTCTGTGGTTAGAAAAATCAAAAGATTAATTATCCTAAGATTAACATAAAACAGAATTTATTTCTCCCAGGTAAAAACATTACATAATTCAGGCCAGTGTTAAAGATTTCTAGAATATTTCTTTACCCCACTTCCTTTATTCTCATTGTGAAACAGTGTATTTGCTGTTATTCATAAATAATTTTATTGTGATTTTTGGTACTTTATTTTACATGGAATTTATAGAAAGTTACATATAGAGCCTTTGGACCTAATTATAACTTTAAGAAAGGAATAGGAGATGGGTGTCACAACTATAAGATTTGGCATAGCCCGACAAATCTACTCAGATAATCCTTACATTTTAATTGTAATGAAAATTTTATCCATGGTGTATACTTCGTAGAGAGTTGATGCTCACTGCTCTAAGTACACTATGGCAAAATGCAGGAATTATACGTATGATTTATCCTTAGACTGTCATTTAAAATAAAGGTTTCATAATACAAGAAAACAAATGTATAAAGTCCATTTTTAGTTGCTTCTAATGTTGCAAAAATAACTCCTTACTACACTTAAAAATGGTTAAGATGGTACATTTTATGTTTTTAAACCACAATTAAAGGTAAAGTAATTTCTGCTTTTTTTGAAGTACAATGTAGTTGTTATATATTCCTTTTAATTTTTAGTTTATAGTTCCAAAACATAAAATTTACAGAAAAGTTACAAGAACAGTGCAATTAACTCATATACTTTTTACCCAGGTTTACTGATTGTTAATAGTTTTTACCACATTGGCTTCATATCCTCTTCCCTTCCCTTCCCACACACACATAGACACACACACTTATTGATATGTTTAATATTAATGCTGAAATATTAAAAGTTTCAACTATTATCACCCTAGGTACTTCAGTGTGTATATATCCTAAGAACAAAGGAAAAGGTCATTCTCTTAGCTAATCACTGTACAAGTAACAAAATCAGGAACTTTGACAATGAGAAAATTTAATATGCATTTAATATGCAGTGTATATTCAAATTTGTTCTGATAATTTCCTTTATACCATTTATTTTAAAATCCAGAGTGCAGTCTAGGATCATGCATTGCATTTAGTTGTCAAGTGTATTTAGTCTCCTTTAATGTGGAACAGTTCTTTAATTTTTGTCATTCATGACAGTGACATTTTGGAAGAGGACAGACCAGTCGTTTTGCAGAATGTTCATCAGCTGGGCTTTTTAATGCATTTCTTAAGGACTTTTTTTTTTTTCACTCAATGTGTATTGGTATCTACTCATGCCATGTAACATGCTAAGTACTAATGAGAGACATGATTTCAGCATTGAGTTCACAATCTAGTCATACTCAAACAAATCGCTGATAAGTATAGTACAAGTACAATACAGATATGCACAAAGCACCTAAGTTGTCTGAGGGCAGTCTTGGGAAAGGAAGAGGGTAATATGACCTTGCTTTCCAGTTTCCAGTAATAGACTCCTAAAGTAATGCTCTTGTGATTCTTAGGCATTACATTTATTACCACACTAGCCTCAGGCTTTCATTTAATAACACTGAGGGAATAAATCTTACCTCCTTATTCATAGCTCATATTTTTCTTCTTAAATTGATAATCTTTTTATTTGCAAGAGCCTGCCCTGGAAGCTATTCCGCAGGAACTGGCTTATCCGAAGACTGGGCGTGAGCGTGGAGATGGTCCTGATGTCAAGGCGAAGGAACCATCAGATCCAGAGCCCACTGATAATGTGCCGGAAGCAGGTATGTGATCCATGCATGCACATTATAGAGTGTCTGTTTTGCACAATAGTATATTTTTAATATAAGGGTAACATTACTGCTACTTTAATAACAGAGTTCAAATATAAAGATTATTTGAGTGTAGTTCAGCCCTCAAATGCCTGACTTACAGATTATCAGGTACAAAAATAAATTAGATCAAAGCTATATTGAGTTATAAAATATGAAAGCATTTTTTATTTTTAGAGGTAAGAATTTTAACCAACAGCTAATAACAATTTCAGATACTTTTATAGAGATCTTTTAAATACATAATTATTTGTAACACATACCAGTTTGTATGAAATAAGCTGAGGCTTATTTGTACTACTAGCTTTACCATAATTTGTGTGATTCTAGGCAAATCCCTTAACTTATAAACCCATCTTTGCTGTTATAAAAACAGTGAAATCAAATCAGATATGTTAAAACAGGTGTAAAACATAGTGATTATTTCAGGTGTGAAACGTAGTGATTAGACATTTATGTACCTTGCGAAAAGTTACCCCAGTGAGTCTAGTACCCATCTACCCACTGTCAGTCTTAATGAGTTATTGCTCTAAATAAAATGTGGACACTATGATATAATCACCTCTAACCATGTCAAATGTGACACGAAAAGTATTTACCGTGAGTCATTAATTGATAAGATTTGAAGTTCAAAGACCATAACTGAAGTACTGCCCAAGTAATCAACTGAAGTATGTTTCACATGTGTGTTTTCCAAATTGCTAACCATTAATTACACAGCTTCTGTGAATTTAAAGGAAGCACTTGATGTTTAGGGAAGAATTATCCTGCATTATTAGTCTTCTAAATGTTTTTACTTTACATTCCTGATCCATTCCTTTAGACTGTGCATTAAAAGGTAGTTTCAGGGGCCGGCCTGGTGGCTCAGGCGGTTGGAGCTCTGTGCTCCTAACTCCGAAGGCTGCCGGTTCGATTCCCACATGGGCCAGTGGGCTCTCAATCACAAGGTTGCCAGTTCAACTGCTTGACTCCCACAAGGGATGGTGGGCTCTGCCCCCTGCAACTAAGATTGAACACGGCACCTTGAGCTGAGCTGCCACTGAGCTCCCGGATGGCTCAGTTGGTTGTCGTGTGTCCTCTCAACCACAAGGTTGCCGCTTCAACTCTGCAAGGGATGGTGGGCTGTGCCCCCTGCAGCTAGCAATGACAACTGGATCTGGAGCTGAGCTGCGCCCTCCACAACTAAGATTGAAAGGACAACAACTTGACTTGGAAAAAGAGTCTTGGAAGTACACACTGAACCCCAATAAAGTCCTGTTCCCCTTCCCCAATTAAAAAAAAAGTTACAGGTCAAGTAAGTTTTAAAAAAAGGTAGTTTCAGACTACTTTCAAGAACCTATTGAATGTGGCTAGAATGTACTCACAGGAAGAAAGATAGCTTTAAATATATATGTTTTAAAAAAGAAAAAGATAATGAGTTACATGAGCATTTAATACAAAAAGTAATAAAAGGCATCAAAATAAACAAGGGAAAAGGGAGACATGCTTATTAATAGATAAGTATGAATCATTAGGGAAAGGAACAGTAATCTAAATGATAGATTGCTCTTTTAGAAAATGTCTGTGAATAGAAGGTCCACTAGTACATAATTTTTTTTTATTTTATTTTATTGGGGAATATTGGGGAACAGTGTGTTTCTCCAGGGCCCATCAGCTCCAAGTCGTCGTCCTTCAGTCTAGTTGTAGAGGGTGCAGATCAGCTCCAAGTCCAGTCGCCGTTTTCAATCTTTAGTTGCAGAGGCTCAGCCCACCATCCCATGAGGGAATTGAACCGGCAACCTTATTGTTGAGAGCTCGCGCTCTAACCAGCTGAGCCATCCGGCTGCCCCTCTGGAAGCTCAGCGGCAGCTCGTTGTCTTCAATCCAATTGTGGAGGGTGCAGCTCACTGGCCCATGTGGGAATCTAGCCGGCAACCCTGTTGTTCAGAGCTCGCGCTTTAACCACCTGAGCCATCTGGCCGCCCCCGTAGTACACAGTCTTGAATCACACAGACAAAGGCCAAGTATACACAATAAGGAATATGAACAAGACACTAACAGATATTGAGTGTATTACATAATTATACATACATGCATATATACATACCTGTATGTTTGGCTTTTCAAGTTTTTTTTTTCTCTTTCCCTTTCCCCCATCCCTCCTTTCATTCCTCCTTTTTTTGCCACACTGTGAGAAATGGTACTGTTTCTCCTTCACAGTTTCATGTTACCTTTGATGATAATGGCTTAAAATTAGTGTGACTATATAATTTATTGTACAAATTGGAAAGGTCTTAAGCATGAAAAGAAGCAGTATTCATAGTTATAGCAGGAGTATGGATGAAAATAGACACATGATTACCCTACTTTAAACAACCACATAAGGGCTAAACTGGCTCAAAGTAAGAGTTTTGCATTTTTCCACAACAAAGCCAAAAAAATGCAATATTAGTCTTTCTAATAAGCAATGCCATGCCTGACAGTACTGTTTTAGGTATCCTATATTCAGAACATTTTTTTCCAGGTCAAAACATTTATTAAATGATTCTTCTAAATAGTTTCTTTTCTTAGATTTTTTTTTCATGTTATTTGATTGGAGTTTTACTAAAAGTGTAACATTTTTTACTTTCTACTTAAAACTACCTCTGAAGAGATGTATTGGGTTTAATCTGTTCTGAACTTGAACAGTGATTTTCTGTACCACGTGAAGAGTGGTGTGTAACGTTGTTCATGTGGCTGAGTGTCTACCTTCAAAGTCTCTATAGAGGTTTAACTGGATGTATGACAAGGGGTCATCCTTAGGGTTCTGGTTTTAGTCCATTTTATAAAACTAAAACTGTAGTGTCCTTTGTATGCTTTTAGTATCATCTAAATAAAGTTCTGCTGTGTAATGTTCCCAACTATTATGTTTATCTTACAGGGGGTGGACGTCCACAGGTTTAAACGAAGATGAGCTGAAACCATGTGGGCTGTTCTTGTGTTGGAAATTTGACTGTTAAAATTCTCTCAATAAAGATTGGCAGTTTTGTCCAAAGAAGTCTTGCATGTCTTTTGTTAAATGTATTCCTAGATATTTGATGTTGTTGAAAATTGTATCTTTTTTGAAATTTTATATTTTGTTTGAATTGGTATTTAGAGAGACAGTTTTTGTGTATTGCTTTTTTTATCCAGCAACCTTGCTAAATATGCTTATTAATTCCAAAAGTTTACCTTTTAGATCCTTTCCAATTTTCAACATACATGATCATATCATCTTTGAATAATAATTTTGTTCATGCCATTTTAAACATTAAATCTTTTCTCATTTTTAAATGGCATTAGGCAGACCTACCCAATACAGTGTTGGATAGAACTGGTGATAGTGGACCATCCTTGTCTTACCCTTTTCAGAAATAGAAAAATGTCAACATTTCACCATGATATTTACTGTACTTTTTAAAGTTAGTCTACTCTATTCCTAGTTTGTTAGAGTATTAGTCTTGAAGAAAACATTTATAGTACATTTATTGAGATGATCATCAGATTTTTTCTCTATTAATCTGTCAATGTGCTGAATTACATAGGTAAATTCCTCTGTGTAAACAAACCTTGTATTCCTGGGGTGGGGCAGAAATTTGTCATGATATATTATTCTTCTGAATAATTACATCTTAATCATTTGTTTATGATGTTTATGTATTATCTCAAGAGAGACATTAGTGTATACTTTTATTTTATGTACTGTGTTTCTTGGACTTGAGTACTTAAGTTACACTAGATTCCTAAGTGAATTGGTATGTAAAATCTCTTCTAGTCTCTGGAATGGAAGTCTCTGTAGGGCTTGGAGGAATGTAGTTCCCCTGTTCAGCTGTTTCTGGATTCCATGTCTCTTTGTAGTGCTGGACCCCACTTATAGGTGAGTGACAGGGAAGCTCCAGGTCCCCGTCACTTCAGCCTTGGTGAGGTGCCATCTTCCCCGCAAGACACCTCTAGTGACGCCGTGGCTCTGAAAGTGACCTGCTCCTGTGTCTGTGATGATATTAATCTCCCACACACAGTTAGACGTCATGTCTCTGTTAAGTGGCCTGGATAATTTCTATCTGTGTGACATGGTGGTGAATGGGCTGACCGATCCCTGAGCTGTGTACAGTTATGACAATAGCTTCATTTATTGAGTTCTTTAATAACAGGAATAACTCACACTTGATAGGGTGTGTACTACCTGTTAGTTCTTTGTGCTAGGTTCTTTATATGTATATCATGTGACCATGTCAGATCCTCACAATTTGATGTAGAGTTTTCACAAAATTGGCACTTTCTGACACAAATAAGAAGCAGATTTGGGGATTCAAGTTCTAAGTTCAAAACCTTTGCTCTTAGAGTAAAAAGCTCCTGTAAGTGTTGAATACAGAACTGATGGTGTACATGATGAATTTAGTTGTAATCGGATGTTTTTATTATATATATATATATACACACACACACACACACACGTGTGTACACACACACACACACACACACACACACACACACACACATAATATTTGACCTAAAAGGCTTTGTTCTTCCTTTGAAGGATTTCCCAATATGTAGCATGCAGACCTCACATGGTGTCTTAGATTAAATCACTGATCAAAAACATTTAAAAATAATATGCTTTTCTTACCGTGCTACAGAAAAATGTAACTAGAATAGTGAAACTATTTAGGACATTTTATGGGGAGACAGAAAAGTACGGCACAAGCCTCATGGCAAAATGCCACAACATTGCTTGCAAACAAGCTTGTCTTTTCAAAGTAGAGGTGGGGAGGTAGTAGCTGCAAATCTGTTTCTTCTACAAAATCCTTCATTGGCCTGCCAGTCACCGGATCTCACTCAGAACCCCTATTACTATACACAACGACAACAAGTTAAATTTCTTTGAGTCCCCATTTGTGTCTTCACACCCCCTAAAACCAGTTCTGAAAAAAAAAGACCCTACGCAGAATCCACCCTGTTTAAAGAAGGGCACAATAGTATAAACAGTTATTTCTCCCTCTAAAAAGAAGTTTAAAAATATTCCCTGACCCCAAAGGACTGAAAATCTATTCATTCAAAAAAAAGCGAAACTAAATGTAAGGTATCCTAGTTGGCCGCAAAATGTGTGAGCAGTCCCTAGGCCACAGAGCTGAGTTGAGAAGATTAGAACCTATGTAGAAGAGGGAAAGGAACCAGGGGTACTTGTTGAGGCAAAATTACTTGGGTTCTACCTACTCTTGTCTCCTTAAAGGCTATGGCTTGAAATAGACATGGCTTTCAATCCTGGCTCTGACACACACTGATGGTGGGAAAGGTCTCTACATCCTTTGGGACTGTTTACCCATTTCTAAATTAAGAATCACAGTATTTACACTGAATGATTGCTATGATGAATAAGTGAGATAACATACCATACATACAGTGTTTGCTATAGGGTATGTCACCCTGGCAAGACAAACAGACACATAAACAAGAACAGTTGAAGTGCAAAGGAGGGGCACAGGGAAGGAACCTGGAAAACCAACAGTGGAATGGCCATGAAGCAGAAGGAAAACAGGAGACTCGTGAAATAGGTCAACTGGACTTCCCAAATCCACTGATCACTTAGGTTCACATATTTGGTTCTGTTGATAAAAGGCTGAGGAACATTTATGCCTCACATTTATTAAGAAAACTAAAATACCCAGGCTGGCAGTGTTGTGTTTGTTTAGAAAGTATTGAGAGCCTAGTCTGTTCCTCAGCCCCTTTGTATGTAGGAAGACTAGTAAATTAGCCAATGCAGCCCTTATGTGAGCGCAGATCTCAGGAAGTAGCAGTGACCAAGACTCATTATACATGTAAAAGGCAATACACTGGTACTAGATGCTTCTGGAAAAAGGGGGGTAAAGAGCACAAGCTCCCTGTGCCTTGGATTCCCAAGACCGCCCTTAGGCTTGATCTGCTAGAAGGACTCACAGGACTCAAACTGTTATACTTAAGGTTTGGTTTATTATAGTGAAAGAATACCGATTAGAATCAGCAAAGAGAAAAGCCACATGGCGTGACATCCAGGAGAAACCAGGCACAAAATTTCTTTCTGAGGTGTCCCTTCCCAGTAGAGTTGCATGGGGACATGTTTTTATATTATCCCAGCAATGATGTGTGACAACAAATGTGAGGTGTTGCTAACCAGTGAAGCTCATCTGAGCCTTTGGTGTCCACAGTTTTTATTGTGAGTCAGTCACAGGCGTGCCGAGCTTGTGGAAATGATCCCAGCTACTCAGATCCCATGTCTCCAGAGCAAAATCGGATATTCACCATAAATCACATTGTTACGATAAACTTAGCAATCCTACAGTTACAGCATGGCCCAAAGTCTCAAGCATGCAAACCTAACAGACAAAATGTTCCAAATGCTCCTTAGAGGTTATCTGTTAGGAGCCAGCCAAGGGCCAATCCTGGAGACAGACTTTTCTTTGGAATGTACAGTGTTTGAGCAACCAAGGCCTGCTGAGCTAACCTTATCCTGTACACCCCCCCCAAGAGAACAGAAGTTTGCAAAGAGACTTCCTGTGGTCTCTTTTATAATCTATTATTTCCAGTAAACAAAATACTGGTTTAATAATAGTGTATGGAAGAAAAAAACATATTTTTTCTACTGTAAGTTCTCAACTGGGACCCCGTAACAAAAGCAGATTAACAAGAGAAAACCATACAAATTTATTTAGTAAGTTTTATATGATCCAAAGAAGTAGTTAAACCTCAGCACTCTTATGCTAGATTTGGTGAAGAGTGGACAGCCATGGGAAAATGTGATAGAACAAAAAAGGGTATGAGCTAAATGTAGTAAACTGGGGGAAACAGCAAGGCCTGTTCGTTCAAATTCCTGTCTGTGTCTTGTATCTTCAGAGATAGGGAAGCTCCTTTCCTTTGGGTGCAGGGAGGGCACCTCTCACATGAGGGTCTTATGACCTGCTTCAGGGGAAAGTCAGAAAATCGGGCACCTGTCGTTTCTCAGATTTCTTCATCTTGAAATATTTAATATTGCAAGGTGCCATATTTTGGGATAGTGTGTCCTGAACCCCGTCATTGACTGTACTTGCCTGAGTAAGTAGCATGTGTCACCATCACTCAGACAAAACAAATGAAAACCAAAACAACCTTGTCTGACAACCTGCTTGGAATCAGGCCCTGGGCTAGGCAGACTCTGAGGACAGAAATAATTCGTACAGGATATACATTCTCAAAGAATTCAGAGTTAATGAGCAAAGAACCATCCAGAAGATAATGACAGAACAAGTGTGATGACAGCAGTGGCAGGTGTTAACTAGGCGACGCTCAGAACACAGAGGAGAGCCCTGAACCCAGGTGGTCAGAATGGCTTCTCCCAGGGCATGATGTGTGTGCTCTACCTGCTGCTTCACGATAAGTACATTTCAGTCTCTGCTCATTATCCCCCTTTTCATTAAAAAAATCTTACTGCTCAATTATTTTCATTTTATATATGAGGTAATTGAGGATAAGAAAGGATAACTACCTTATTCAAGGTCAAATCACTATTCTCTGATGCAACTAGTTTTCAAGCCAGGACTCTTATAATCCCTGTGTATTTCTCATTATAACTCTTTTTCCTTTTGACATTGTCTTTTTAAGACAAAATTCACGTTCACCAAAAAACTTTCCTTTGCCCCATAAGTTATTTTTATTTAATATATCTGCAGTTTATTTTTATAGCTTTAATGCCAAATTGCTATAATATTTTTCGAAGTGGTTGTATAATTTTGCGTTCCCACCATCTGTGTAGGAGGGTTTCAGTTCCACATCCTCATAAACACGTGGGGTGGTCAGTCTTTTAATTTCAGGCATTCTAAAAGGTGTGCAGTGGTATTTCCTTGGGGTTTTGCTTGCATTTCAGCATTTTGAGCACATTTTCATGTGCTTATTTTTCATTCATACATATAATTGTCTGTTCAAATTTCCTATACTTGTTTTATTGGGTTGTTTATCTTTTTAGGATTTACTATTTTATTTTAATGTTTTGGTATTCTGAAATTTTATGGTAATACACCTTTGTGTCTCCATTCTTTTGTTCTGGATACTCATGGCCTTCATTTTTTAGGAGTATTTTTGGCATCATTTTTTTTTTTTTTTTAATTTGGTGAATTTTCTTTTTCTTTTTCTAATTAAAGTTCATTGGGGTGACAATTGTTAGTAAAGTTACATAGATTTAAGGTGTACAATTCTGTAATATATCATCTATTATCACTGTGTGCTCACCACCCAGAGTCAGTTCTCTTTCCATCCCCATATATTGAATCTCCTTTACCCTCTTCTACCAGCCCCCCCTCCCCCCCTTACCCTCTGGCAACCACTAAACTATTGTCTGTGTCTATGGTTTTGTTTCCTCATTTGTTTTTCTTGTTCTTTTGTTGTTTTTGGTTTATATACCACATATCAGTGAAATCATATGGTTCTCTGCTTTTTCTGTCTCACTTATTTCGCTCAGCATTATAATCTCAAGATCCATCCATGTTGTCGCAAATGGTACTATTTCATCTTTTCTTATGGCCAAATAGTATTCCATTGTGTATATATACCACAACTTCTGTATCCAATAGCATTATTTCTTTGAGAAATTTATCTGCCTTTTTCTTTGTTCTCAGTATCTGGAAGTTTTCTTAGTCTAATTCCAGACCAACTTTATTATGGCTTTATTTTCATTGTTTCACTCCTTTTATCTGTTTATTCAACTTTCTAGAAGATTTTCTCAACTTGTTTTTTTAAGTCTTCCACTGAATGCTTTTTATCAGCTACCTGATTTCCAAGAGATTTTTAATTTTTAAAAGAAATCGTTTTTCTTTCACTTCAATACAAATTTAAAGAAGATAAAAAGCAAAAAAACCAAACCAAAATAAAACATCTACTTTTCTTTAATTAATGGATGCCTAATACATAAGCACACAGCTTACCCCATTAAGGGCTCCTTGTTGGGTTCTGATACCAATATTATGGCAACTTCCTACAAAATGATTGGAAACTCATTCCTTCCCCAGTGGAGGAGGTTACACAGCACTGGAGTTGTATGTTGCCCACAGATTTACAAGCCCTGACATCCTCCCAACCTGACAATAACCTTTTGGAAAGGACAAAAGACCCATGGGGAACAGGAATTCTTAGGTTGTATTGACTTTGGTTGGAGTGTTTTCACTGAAATAAGCTAAACATGGGGCAAAATGTTTAGCCAGGGAAAGCTGTCTGATGTCTGCTTTTCCCTCAAATCACCCGATGACAGCCTTTGATTCAGAAATTTGGGAGACGAGGCATTCAAAGAGAAGACAGGAAATTGCAGGCAATGAGGAAAGGTAGGAATACTTTGTTTTCTTATAGAAAAAGATATATCCCTGATGTCTGGTTGGTTTAGATTGGAGTCTACCCATTAAAAATGTTTGGAAATCTTTTATTCAGGCTTTGGATCACAGACCTTTGTCAGGAGCTGTGTGACTGGGTCAGAAGCCATGCTAAAGATTGGTGTCAGACCATTCAGCTGAGGCACCGAGGGGAAGAGATACTTAGTACTTAGGCTTCTGGGATTATCATCCCAGATAAGGTAAATAATTGCACAAATTAGTCTATGTCGCCAGGACAAAGGCCTCAGGAGGACCAGAGACTGCCAGATGTGTCTGCTGGGCATCATGAAGCTGAGAGTCTTGTGATAAATTCCAAAAGGAGGTACCAGCCCCTCCAGGTTGCTCAATTCCAGAAATCTCAGGTGATTCAGGGCCAGGGGCACCTGGAATTCCAGGACTCACAGGACAAGTATTTGCAGCAGTTGTGGGTAAGGAGTCTCTTCCTCCTACATTGAAAGTGTCTGCTTTTCCAGGTGTACTGGTAATAGCCATTGCTTAGTTTTAAAATATTTATTTTTAAATTGTGGTAAAATACACATAACATAAATGTTACCATTTTAACCATTTTAAGTGTACAATTTTGTGGCATTAAGTACATTTACAATTGTTGTAAACCATAACTACCATCCATCTCCAGAAGTGTTTTTCATTTTGCAAAACAGGAACCCTCAATCCATTAAACACTAATTCCCCATTTCCCTCTGTGCCTCCATCTTTCGCTCTTCATGTTGGTAATTTGTCTTTGTTTTTCATTTGTGTTTTTGGTCAGTGTGGCTATGGTTTTACTGATCTTTCCAAGGAACTAGCTTTTGGTTTCATTGATTTTTTTGCTAGTCTTCTGTTTTTGATTTTCTTGATTTCTTATCTTTATTATTTCCATCCTTCAGCTTGCTCTAGATTTATTTATCTTTTTCTAATTTCACAAGGTGGAAGCTTAGATCATTGATGTGAAGCCTTGATGGCATGTAGGACATGCTACCCTAAAATATGGCACCTTTGCATATTCAGTATTCTAAGATGAAGGAGTTTGAGAAAACAGCAGAAGAAGGCGATCATTCTGAGCTTGTCCCATCCTTCTCCCCTGACAGGTCAATAAGACACTCATGACAGAGGTGCCTTGCATATATCCAGAGGAAAGAAATCCTTATTTCTGAAGACAGTGAGGGAACACCGAGAAGATCATAACAGGCCTTGCTAAGTGTCCCCAGTTTACTACATTTACCACATACTCCTTGACCTATCATATTTCCCCACGACTGTCCACTCTTCATCAAACCTAGCATAAAACTACTCAGGTCTCACTATTTCTTCAGGTATTCACTCCTTTATGAAGGCTTCCGTGTCATGTAAAACTTATATTCAATAAATTTGTGTGATTTTCTCTTGTTAATTTGTCTTTGTCAGTTTAATTGTCAAAGCTAGCCAGGGACCCTAAGAGGGTTAAGGGAAAGTTTTTTTTTCTCTCCTACAACTTTCTTTTCTAACATAAGCACTTACTGCCATAATTTTCCTCTAAGTACTGCTTTAGTTGCATTCCACACATTTTGTTATGTTGTGTTTAAAATACTTTCTAATTTACTTTGTGACTTTTTGATGCACCTATAGGTTATAAGTACCTTTAATTTTCAAACATTTGGGAAATTTCCATATATTTTCTGTCATTGATTTCTAGTTTAGTTTCATTATAGCCAGAAAATATAATGTAGATTATTTTAATTCTTTTGAATTTAAGATTTTGTTGTGACCCAGAATATGGTCATGTGGATACTGACTCTCCTGCCTCCTTCTTTCACTGATAAGGATCCTTCTGATCCTACACAGGGGCAATCAGATAATCCTGGATGATTTCCCCATCTCAAGATGCTTAATTTAATCACAACTGCAAAGTCCCTTTTGCCATACAAGGTGACATTCACAGGTTCTGGGGATAAGAACATGAACATTTTTTGGGGGGGTAAAATTCTGTGTACCACACCACCTTTCCTCCCACCAAGCCCTTGTGGTGACTGTCACTGTCCCCAAATTGGTCCACAGAGGTGGACAGATGGGGAAGTAGGAAGATCCCCATCCCACAAAGGAGAAAAATACAAGAGTTGATAGCCACTAGGAATAATACTGACAATTAAAAAAAATTCATTATTTATTTTTAATTAAATTTATTGAGGTGACATTGGTTAGTAAAATTATATAGGTTTCAATCGTACAATTCTATAATACATCATTTATATACTGCATTGTGTGTTCACCACCTGATGTCAATTCTCATTTCATCACCTGATGTCAGTTCTCCTTTCATCACCATATATTTGACTGCCTTTACCCTCTTCTACCACCTCCCCTCCGCACTTACTCTCTGGTAACCACTAAGCTGTTGTCTGTGTCTGTGAGTTTTTGTTTGTCTTGTTTGTTGCTTTCAGTTTTATATCCCACATATGAGTGAAATCATATGCTTCTTGACTTTTTCTGTGTGACTTCACTTAGCATGATAATCTCAAGATCCATCCATGTTGTCACAAATGGCAGTATTTCATTTTTTCTTATGACTGAGTAATATTCGATTGTATATATGTACCACATCTTTATGCAGTCATCTATCGAAGGACACTTTGATGTTTCCATGTCTTGGCCACTGTGAATAATGCTGCAATGAACATAGCGGTACATATATCTTTACAAATAAATGTTTTCTAATTTTTCGTTAGATGCCCAGAAGAGGGATTGCTGGGATGTATGGTAACTCAGTTCTTAATTTTTTAAGGAACCTCCATACTGTTTTCAATAGTGGCTGTACCAATGTACATTCCCACCAGCAGTATATGAAGGTTGATTTTTCTTCACTGCCTTTCCAATACTTGTTATTATTTGTCTTGTTGATAATAGCCATTCTAACAGGTGTGAGGTGATATCTCATTGTGAATTTGCATTTCCCTAATAGCTAGTGAAGCTGAGCAGTTTTCATGTATCTGTTGGTCGTTTATATGTCATGTCTTCTTGGGAGAAGTGTCTTCTGCTCTTTTTTTTTAAAATTTAATTTTATTAAATTTATTGGGGTGACAATTGTTAGTAAAATTACATAGATTTCAGGTGTACAATTCTGTATTACATCATCTATAAATCCCATTGTATGTTCATCACCCAGAGTCAGTTCTCCTTCCATCACCATATATTCGATCCCCCTTACCCTCATCTCCCACCCCCCACCCCCCATCTTTTTTTAATTGGATTGATTTTGTTGTTGAGTTGTATGAGTTCTGTATATACATTGGGTATTAGCCTTTTATGCGAGGTGTTGTTTGCAAGTATCTTCTTTTGTTCAGATGGTTACCTCTTTGTTTTATTGATGGTTTCTTTTGCTGTGCAGAAGGTTTTTAATTTGCTATACACCCATTCATTTATTTTTGCTTTTACTTTTCTTGCCTTTGAGGTCAAATTCATAAAATCCTCTCTAAACCCAAGGTCCATAATGGTAGTGCTTATGCCTACTTTTATTCAGTTTATTGTTTCAGGTCTTATATTTAGCTCTTTGATCCATTTTGAGTTAATTTTTGTGTATGGTGACAGCAGTTTCATTCTTTTGTATGTGGCTTTCCAATTTTCCCAGCACCATTTATTGAAGAGGCTTTCTTTCCTGCGTTGTATGTTTTTGGCTCCTCTGTAAAAAAGCATGTGCCTATATACAGAGGGTGCCAAAAAAATGTATACACATTTTAAGAAAGGAAAAAACTGCATTAAAATTGTAATACTCAATATATACCAATAACAAAAGATGAATACAAGGCACATTTGACTTACAAGAGTTTATCAAAGTCGTTACCATCAGTGTAATTTTAATACAGTTTTTTTGTTTCTTAATGTGTGTATACATTTTTTTGGCACCCTCTGTACATGTGGATTTATTTCTGGGTTCTCAATTCTATTCCATTGGTCTGTGTGACTGTTTTTCTGCCAATACCATGCTGTTTTGATTATTGTAGCCCTGTAGTACAAGCTAAAGTCAGGGAGTGTGATACCTCCAGCATTGTTCTTTTTTCTTAAGATTACTTTGGCTATTCGGGGTCTTTTGTGGTTCCAAACAAATGTAATGGTTTTCTGTTCTATTTCTTGAAAAAAATGCCATTGGGATTTTGATGGCGATTGCATTAAATCTGTATATTGCTTTGGGTAATATGGCCATTTTAACTATGTTGATTCTTCCAATGCATGAACACAGAATATCTTTCCATTTCTTTGTGTCTTCTTCAATTTCTTTTAATAATGCCTTGTAGTTTGCAGTATATAGGTCCTTTACACCCCTTTGTTAAGTTTATTCCTAGGTATTTTATTCTTTCTGTTGCAATTGCAAAAGGAATTGTTTCTTTCATTTTCCCCCCTGAAATTTCATTATTAGTGTATAGGAATGCAATGGATTTTTGCACATTGATTTTGTATACTGCAATTTTACTGTATTTATTTATTGTTTCTAGTAACTTTTTTTGGTGGAGTCTTTAGGGTTTTCTACATAAAGAATCATGTCATTGCAAAAAGTGACAATTTAACTTCATTCCCAACTTGGATGCCTTTTATTTCTTTCTCTTGCTCTGGCGAGGACTCCAACACTGTGTTGAATAACTGTAGTGAGAGTGGGCATCCTTGTCTTGTTCCTGATCTTACAGTAAAAGCTTTTATATTTTCAATGTTAAGTATGTTCAGGGTCATAGAGAGCGCACCTGCAGCCTGAATCCTCCCCTCTCCCGAGATCCTCAGTGAGCTCTAGGCTGTGTCCTTGGCACCCATCTCAGCTTTCCTCCCTTCCCTCCTTCCCTGTTAGCCCCAATTTGCCCATCTGCAGATGTTTTGATGCATGGATCTCTCAGATGTGTTTGTGTGTTGTGCAGGGAATATTTTGTTGAATTATAGTTGTTTAACTTGTAACTTCAAGGGGAGGGATCAAGGGGACCCATCATACCGCCATGCTTCTGACATCATTCCAATACCGACAGTGTTGATCATAATTTATCATTTACTCTAGGCCTGCCATGTGCCAATGCTTTGCATGGATTATAGGTGCCATTGTCACCACTTTACAAGTGAAAGTCTATGGTCCAGCAAGGTTATATGATTTGCCCAGTGTCATGCAGATGGGAAGTAGTGGAGGAGCCAGGGTTAGAACTCAGGCTTTCTCCACAGCCTGTGTCACTAGCCACTGCCTCAAGTTATGACAGTGACTCCCAGAGGGGTCAGGGTAGACCTTTTCAGAATGGATAATTTATGGAACTAGAACTGTAGGATGGATTTTAGGGTGTGTTAGTGGCCAAATCACTACTATTTATAGACATACAGAGAGGTTGTTTGGCTCCACCACTCTGATCTTCTTTTTCTCTCTTCCCTTCCTCCCTCTCTTTCTCTGTCTCTCTTGCTCTCTGTCACACACAGAGCATGGCATCTTATATATGTGGTTTAATCTACATAGCTCAGGGCACTATGACCCTCAACACACATGGGCATGCCTTACACAAAGCTCCACAACCTCATCCCTTATTAAAGTGACCTTAGTTGTTGAGGGTGAGCAGGAGCCAGCCAGGGAAGAGTGGGCATCTGTGAGGGGTAGGGGTGGGGGTGGGCAGCAGAGTGTGAATGGTGCAGATATCTGTACTTGGATTTCTGGACACCTCAACACATATATTCCCAAATCTCCCCTTGCCAGCCACCAGGCCTCCACTTCCACCCCAGGGGCCTCTGAGCCTCCTACCCCATCCTATTCACCACACCTCAGTTATACCCTCTCATTCCCATTTGTGTTCTCTCTCCCAGCACCCAGGCTGGCCTCAGAGGACCCCCTCAGGACCCTCCCTGCTCCCTGCAAGCATAGAACCTTGTACGGGACAGACCTCACTGCTGCCCCACACAGGGGTCTGTCATAAAATCCCTGTCAGGGCAGAACTGAAAATCTCTGGAATCCAGGTGAAACTCCAGACCCAGACTGGGAATCCATGGTGGTTCCCCCAGGGCTGGTGGGGGAAGAAGAGGGTTTCTGAGAGGAGAAGCTGGGGTGAGTCTCCTGTCAAGAGGAGGGATGACACAGTGTGGGGCTGTGCCTTGGAGAACAGGGAAGGGACCCTTAGAGGGACAGGGTAGCGTGAACAGGAGGAGTGCCCCAGCTGTAGTCCTCATGGGCTTTGGCATCTGGCCAGGCCTGCCCTGCCCTAGCTGGAGCACTCTAACCTTCTCTGGGCCTGAGCATCCTCATTAATAACAGGAGTGACAGGGTTTTCTTCCAAGGGGCTTAGTAAGGATTAAGTGAGATGGCATCTAAGGAGTGCTTGAAATAAAAAAGGAGGAAAGCCATAAAAAAGGAGGAAATTCTGCCATTTGCAACAACGTGGATGGACCTTGAGGGCATTATGCTAAGTGAAAGAAGTCAGACAGAAAGATAAATACTATATGATCTCACGTATAGGTGGAATTAAAAAGCAACTCATAAAACAAAAGACTGGTGATTAACAGAGGTGGGGGTGTGGAGGCTGGGGAATGGGTGAACGGAGTCAAAAGCTACAAACTTCCAGTTATAAGATAAATAAGTTCTGGAGAGCTAATGTGCAGCATGGTGACTGTAGTTAACAATACCATATTGTGCACTTGAAAATTGCTAAGAGCTTAGATCTTAAATGTTCTCATCATGAGAATAAAATTGTAATTATGTGAGGTGTATTTCTTTTGTAGTCATGATTTACTCTGTTTGATATTAACAGTTCCTGGTCAGTACCACAGTCTGTCCCTTGTCTTGTTTTGGCAGAGAAAATGCAGCTTCTCTATTCCCTGCTTTGAATTACATAGTCTGTTTGATTTCTTTGTTGGCCATCTGGTGATGTCTATGTACACTGTCATCTGTTCAGTTGTCTGAAACCGTGTTTGTGATGGAAAAATTGTTGGCTTCACAGAAATCCACGAGCCAATCTCCTGCTTCATTTCTGACCCCTAATCAAAATTTTCTGCCAAGATTTGATTCTGTTTTATTTCTTTTTTTGTATTCCAATCACTTACAATTATCAGCAGGACTTGTTTTTGCTTGTGATCAGTTTCTTTTTGGATACATACTTGCATAAAAGCTTTCAATTTCATCCTCAGCCAACATTACATGAATTTATACAATGTCATATGCCAATTATATCTCAAAGCTGGAATAAAAGAGAAGTGCTTAGGACACTGCAAAGCAGATAGATCTCTAATTACCTGAAACAAAGTTATTCTTTAAATTTAAAGTTTCATAACATTTAACCATATCTTATCAAATCTCAGGTGCTATAGATTGTGTGTGTGACACCATTACTTTAGGTAACCTTTAAGAAAGAAAGGATGTCGCTTTCTTATCTCAGTGACTGTTAGATGCATTCCTGATTTTAGATATGTTGAAATGTAAGAAAAAGGCATTTTAGAATGGATAAAAATATGGTATTTGTCATTGTTATTTTTATAGTTACTTTCTGTGCAATGTATTGTTCCTAATTTTGTGTTGTGATAGAATCTTTTCAAAATATTTCATTAAGAACAAAAGTGTTTTCTGATCTTATGGAAAATTTGACATGACTGTATGGAGTCTGAATGGAGTCCTGGCCCTTCAGCTTCTCCTAGCTTTCCAGAAGGATCTTTCTGGGGTCAGGTGCACAGAAACTCACACTGCATGCTGCGCACACTGAGGGCATTCTGGGTGCCCACTTCAGGATCTACCAATTATAGCATCTGCTCAGCGATGCCCACACAATGTTAGGTACATCTTGAGTGCTGGAAACATGGCTGGAAATACAGGCATCACACAAATTCTCAGGTGTCACACAGTCTGGTGAGGAAGGTTGACATACATACCTTCCTCAGAAAAAGAAAAAGAAAAGGCACTTCAGTATTTGGTTATAAGGATGAAAATCTGGATCCAGATGGCTTTGGTTTAAATCCTGGCTCCATGATTTCCCAGCTATGTGACCTCTGGCAGTTTACAAAACCTCTCTGTTTTTCAGGTACCTCATTTATAAAATGGAGAAAACAACTGTACCTACCTAATTATGTGATTGTGAGGACTATTACATGAGTTAATATTTATAAAGAACTTAGAATAGGTCCTGACATATAATAAATATTCCATAAGTGCTTGCTAGTGAAAATATTTTAAAGCATTGAACTTGAAGTGCACCCCATGGAAGTTCAAGAAGGGACACGGGAAGAAAACATAATAGTCCATGTGTAAAGTAGAGATGATAACAGCACTATGCTCCAAAGTTTATTGTGCTTATTTCATTACATCATAAAGTGTGGTCATACAGCTAAGTCCCCATTCCTCAGTAGGGGGCTTGTCCCTCCTCCATTCTGAATGGCACATCTGTTAATGTGGCCCCAGGCTCCAAGATTTCCCTGTGGCTCCCAATGGTTCCTTCCCAAATTGGCACGGAACCCCCTTTCCCTGCCATACAAGGTCCCAACTGGATGTCCGGCCCTCAGTCTTGGCCCTGTCAGGGTCACTCCTGGGGGCCCGACTCCCCTCAGACAGGATCTGAAGATTCTTATCCTCTCATTGTCAGTCTGGATGAGCTCATTGTATCTTCATCCAAATCATAAAGGTAAATGTCAGCCCACTGCATTTGTGAATGAATGAATGAAGCTGAAAGGAATGGCTCATCCTTTCCCAGACTCCTGAGCCAGTTCTCCCCATGCCCACTCCTCTGAGATAGCCCCGGGAGTGGTGTGGGGCCAGATCTGAGGTGAACATAGCCCAGGCCACACTCTCCCCACAGGGATCAGGCCCTAGTCTCTTGGAGTTGGACACTTTCTCTGCACATACATGTTCTACCTGCTTTTCCCTGTTAACACTATGTCCTGTAGAAGGCGCTCTTCTTTGTCCTTGAGGGTACACACAGGTCCTACTCATTTTGTATCATGTCCAGCAGGAACTCTGTGGTATAACATGAACACTGATTATTAATTTCACCCTAACTCACTGGCTATAAATGGTCATTTAGAGTCTCCCCCATCCTGTAATTTGCTTGTACCATCTTTGCGCACACAGCTACCATGTTTCCCCAAAAATAAGACCTAGCCGGACCATCAGCTCTAATGTGTTTTTTGGAGCAAAAATTAATATAAGACCTGGTCTTATTTTACTATAATATCAGACCCGGTCTTATATAATATAATATAATATAATATAATATAATATAATATAATATAATATAATATAATATAATATAATATAATTAATATAATATAATATAATATAATTAAAATATAATATAATATAATATAATATAGTATAGTATAATATAATATAATACTGGGTCTTATATTAATTTTTGCTCCAAAAGATGCTTTAGAGCTAATGGCCCAGCTGGTGCCTTTCCTTCCCGTTTGTCTACTCCCTCTCTCCAGAGTGCCCTTACACATTAGGAGCTATTCATAGCTCTTTCCCTAAGTCTCCTCTCTCCTTGGGCAAGATGGCTTTGGCCAATGGCGCCACAGAGTAGACCTTCCAAGGACAATGGCACTTAACACATCTGGACAGCATTCATGATCACACCTTGATGAATGATGCCATCTTACTGAAAAGCACTGTCTGTATGCCAATTTTAGGACAGAAATTAAACTCTAAACCCACAAAAACACATTGCAAGTCAGTAGTGTCATGAAAAAGGACTACATCATTAAAACATTTGCATATTGTAGCTTAAATTCAACCATAGTAGGACATTTAGCTGTTTCTGGGGGATAAGGTTGCTTAACAAGAAACTGAATGTTTCTTTTCCCACCAGGAGCCCCATTACCACTAATTTCTAAGAGCCAATCTGTTATTAGCCTCAGCAAACTAATAATGATACTCAGTGAAGCTGTGATCGCTTCAGGGTTTTACTCTGATGGTATCCTTTCTATTCCTTGAAAATCACATTTGTCATAATTACCTCTCTTGTGTCCTTTCCTTAATGCCGATGACTTTGCAGTTAGTGTTGAAGGGGCCATCACACCTAACCATCCATCAAGTTGTCAGCAAGTGTGCCTACCCAGGCTACCTTTACTATTGTCTATCTCCGAGCTTTTTGCTTTATTTCACAGGTGCTTTGCTGCCTTTTCATGCATAGGATCCCTTCATGACTAGGTTCTAGGAAACACAGAGAAATTTGAGTGTAAGAAACGTTGCTCACCAGAAAGTTCTTCCTACTCACAATACACGTATTTTCCTTACCTCAGCCCCTCACCCTTGGCTTCCCTAGTCAAACTCTTGTTCCCTCCCCCAACTCTGTGTAGCCTGGTTTTAGATGCCAGTAGATGAGATGACTGAGTGCATCACAGTTAGACTGATGTTCTCCCCGTTTCTGGCATTCAGTTGTAACAGCGGTCTCTGTTTCCAAATTAATGGCCTACTGTTGTCAGAACCCGAGTCCTTCTGCTTTGATGTTGGGCAATTCACATGTAGCCCTCAAGAAAAATGGGGTGATGTTTGCTATGTGCTTCTGTCTGTTTGGCAGAGGAACAGCACCCCAGTGACTCCTGGCACCTTGTGTCTTAGGAGCCAGAGACCTGACTGACAGGAGGAGCCTGCTGAGTGTTGAATTTGGAGGCACCCATCTCCAATTCAGAAGCCTCTCTGTCAGAAGCTCAGATCCTAAATCCCTCAGAAATCTCAAGCTGCTTTAATCATCCAAGCTTGCAATTATGATACTTTTTAATTCCTCTTTAGCCCATTTATTCTAAGCTACCGCAGCACAATGGCATGACTCCTGCCGTTCATAAGAGAGACCTAGGCACACAGCAAGCATCAGGCAGATGTGGGAGCAGAGCAAACTTTGTAAATTGCCGGCTGACTTCTGACTTCCACTTCTGTGTGTGGGTGAGGTCAAGATATTAAGACAGAGCTGGTTAATGTTGGGGGAGGATTGGAAGAAAAGATGGTGGTCGGCACATTTACTCCTCCTTGTGAGGTCCTGCCCCATTCTCCTGGGCTCCCTCCTTCTGTCTCTCAAAGCATCCATAACACAGTCCAACATGCTCTCAGGGCAGGAAATGACCTAGAAAGCTGAGCTGGGTAAAGCTATACCTGGGAAGGAATTGCTTAAGGAAATTTTGCCCCTCCGGAATATTTGCACTGTAACAGTACACTTGTGAAGATCAAAAAGACTTTTTTGGGCATATATTTTTTAAAGTGTAGAAAAGTTTTTATTTTGAAATAATTATAGACTTACAGGAAATTTTGTAAAAGTAGTATAATTTCATCCTTCACTCAGCTTCCCCTAATGATGACATCTTACATAGCAGTAGTATAATATTAAAACTAGGAAATTGACATTGTTATATTACTCAATTAGACTACAGACCTCATTCAGTTTTCACCATTTTTTTAAAAAAAAACTAAACGTGTGTGTGTGTGTGTGTGTGTGTGTGTGTGTGCGCGTGTGTAGTTCTATGCCACTACCAAAATCTGCATACAGAACCGGTCCATCATCACACACAAAAAAACCCTCAGTTACCTCTTTGTATTCACTCTACCCCCGACTCTTCTCCAGTTTCTCTGTAACCTCACTAGCATTTGGTATCTATATTACAATGTTATTGATATGTTAGGGCTTAAGTATGCCATTTTATTATATTTACATTGTCATAAATATTCAGTTAACACTGAATATTGCTTTAACCTCAAATCATGTTATAACTATGCTGGGAAGGTGTTGGAAGGGAAACTTTTGTGTGGAGAATACTGGAAGAAGAGAGGTAGTCTTCACCTCAGGGATGATGTAGATGCCTGATCACTGCACTGTACACCTGAAGCTGAAGCTGAACAATAATGAATGCCAAGTATAATTATATATATATATATATATATATATATATATATATATATATATATATATATATATGTATATGTATGTATGTATATGGTTACAGGAAGCGGAGTATAGCATTAGGAATAGAGACAGTGGAAATGTAATGGCTGTGTGCGATGTCAGAGGGGTAGTGGATGGGGGGAGGGGGGTTCACACAGTGTGAGGGATATAAATGATAAACATCTAAGTATTGCTTTGTCTTGTGCACCTGAAACTAATTAAAAAAAAGAAAAAAAGTCAAAGAACTTGAGACAGATAGCAGTGATAATTATTAAGTGCTAACGTGTTGTAAACGATATTGTTACATGGTTAACTTTTTTAAATCTTGCCATTCTTTTTTTTTAAATTTAATTTTATTAAATTTATTGGGGTGACAATTGTTAGTAAAATTACATAGATTTCAGGTGTACAATTCTGTATTACATCATCTATAAATCCCATTGTGTGTTCATCACCCAGAGTCAGTTCTCCTTCCATCACCATATAATCTTGCCATTCTTAACAGAAAATGTGACATGGCTGTTAAGTAGAGCTGTGATCTCTAGCTTTGGAATCAATATACCCAGAAAAATCATGTTTGAGAATATTACTTCAAAAATTTTCTGCAATAACAAAATGTTAACAAACATGAAAAAAATAAAAGTATAGTACATAAAATTGTTGTCAGTAAATAATACTTGATAATAATAATAAACAGCTATGTTACTAGTTTATGTATTTATTATAGTTTGCTTTTTATCATTATTTTAGAGTGTATTCTTTCTACTTATAAAGAGAAATTTGCTGTAAAACTATACCATGTTATGCCAGTAGTAGCCTCATACATCTAGTGCTCACGGTAAAAAAAGAAAAGAGAGAGAGAGAGAGAGAGAGAGAGAGAGAGAGAGAGAGAGAGAGAGAGAGAGAGGTAGGTCTTCATCTTCCATAGGAGGAAATCAACTGATAGTAAATAAAATTGAAAATAAATAAGAAATATCAGTATAATAATAATTGTGGAGGCAAACACAAGTAAATAATTTAAGGAAACACTAGTTAAAAAGGTTGAATGTAGTTGCCCCTGGGGAAAGAACCTCAGGGATAGGGAGGTGTAAAGTAAGAAATTGCTTTTTTAAAAGGCTTTGTAGTAAGTACCTTTTGACTTTTAGAACTTTATAACTATATTACTTGATAAAAATATAATTAATAAATCTAAATAAAAAAACCAATTCTTTTTTAGTACAGTTTTTGTCAACCCTGGCTACCCATTGGAATTGCCTACGATGACTTTTTTTTTCTAGGACAACTTTTTAAAAAATATTAATTTTCAGGTCCCACCTTAGACCAATCAAGCTGGGTCTGGAGCTCACGCCTGAGCATTCAAAAATTATTTCCCAGGATTTTTGAATGTGTATCTGAAGTGCACAATTGCTGGTTTAGAACATGTATTACCAGTAGACTTTAGGTAGAATGTTAGTGGCAGTGAAAAAGGTAAAACATGAAGCTCTTACTATTTAAAAATCAACCTTACTGGAAATAAGGTAGCTCAGACACTTTTGGATGGCCTTGCTTGAGAGAAATCAAACACAAGCTAACTATGTGTACATGGTGAAGCAGAGAGTGCTAAACGGACATTAGAGCTGCAATTTATAGCCTTTTGGGTTTACCTCATGTGATTAAAACTACCCCAAACCTATGGCAATTATATTTTATAAGTCTGTAGAGAGAATAAAAGCAGAAGAGAAGGGAAAAAGGAAAACATAATTCCTAAATTTAGGGTATTTTGAAATAGTTTATTAAACAAAGTAGCCTGTGATACCTTCTCCAGTCCTCTATTTGGGCCTCCAGCAACATTTGGCAGTCATAACTAATGGAATCAGACACCAAGACAGAAGATATTGAAGCTGCATCTTTAGAGGAACATGGGACAATGACAAGAGACCAAAAGAAGGTCCATTTTGTACAGGTGTCCAGAAGGATGTACATTCAGGAAGGCTACAAGTTAGAAGACATGCCTCAATTATCACAAGAGATGACTAGAAAGTGTACCCCTAAAGAGAATAATAGCGTGTTTTACAACTATATAATTTAATATTGTAGTATATTCACAAAGTTGTGCAACCATCATTATCTAATTCTAGAATGTTTTCACCATCCCCCAAAGTAATCCTGTACCTATTAGCAGTAATTCCCCATTCTCCCCTCCTCCTAGGGTCTGGTAACCACTAATCAATTTTCTGTCTCTATGGACTTTCTTATTCTGGCCATTTCATATAAATGGAATCATACAATATGTAACCTTTTGTGTTTGGCTTCTTTCACCCTGTGTAATGTTTTCAAGGTTCAACCATGTTGTACCATGTACCAGTACTTCATTTTTTTTTATTATGGCTGAATAATATTTCATTGTATAGATATACCACATTTTGTTTAACCATTCATTTAGGCTATTTCCATTTTTGGCTATTGTGAATAATGCTGCTGTGAGCATTTGTGTACAATTTTATTTTTGTGGACACATGTTTTCATTTCTTTTGGGTATACATCTAGGCGTGGAATGCTGGGTCATGTGGTAATTCTATATTTAACTTTTTGAGGAACTTCCAAACTGTTTTCCACTGCAACTGCATCACTTTACATTCCTATCAGCATTGTAGGAAGGCTCCCATATATCTACCTCTTCACCAGTACTTGTTATTTTTGTCTTTTTAATTATAACTGTGCTAGTGGGTGTGAAGTAATAGCTCATTGTGGTTTTGATTTACATTTTCCCTGATGACTAAGGCTGTTAAACATCTTTTCATGTGCTTTTTGGCCATTTGTATATCTTTGGAGAAACATCTATTCGGATCCTTTGACAAATCACCATTTTTGTTGCAACCTGCTGGGCAGGCCAAACCATAATGTTTGTAGCAATTGGGCCCAAACCATCAAGACCTCATCAATAACTGCCAGGTTTCCTTTTTGTGGCCCCAGCTTCCAACTCTGGACTGTCCATAGAAAGCCAAATCTTCTCCCCAAACCTATCACATCATGTGCCCCATTTCTAATTAGTCCATTCCAACTTCCACTGTCAACAGTCTCTGAGCAGGCCTGAGAGACTGAATATACAAATGCACAGTGGCCAGACCGTATATAAAACATAACATTTTGACCCACAACCTGCAGCAACCTGCCCAGGAAACCAACCCCTTATCTATAATAAACAACCCAGGAAGCTGGACTGCTACAAGTCAGACTTGCAGTAAGCCAAATTGCTATCTCTCTTGTGACAATCCTGGAAGCTAAACAATAATTTCTGTAATAATCAACACCCAATGGCAAGGACTTGATTAAAAACTAACAGCTTCACTAACTTTTGTCCCTGCTTCCACCTTGGACCAACAACAGAAAACCACACATGCACCCCTGGATGCCTTACTTCAGGTTAGCCCACCTCTAGCTTACCCAGGCCGACAGCCTCTAATCAGGGCACACCTGAAACCTTCCCCTTTTTTCCACTAGAAAGCTTTCCCATTCCCCTACCTACTTTCGAGTCTCTGCCAAACACAAGTGCTGGTAGCTGACTACATTGCTATAGCAAGTTCAGAATAAATAGCCTTTGCTTTTCTCATTTGGTTGGTCTTTATTTCCATAGGGCACATATGAAGTCTTCCCCCTTTTTTCACTATAAAGCTTTCCCACTGCTCTGCCTGCCTTTGAATCTCTGCCAAACATAAGTGATGATGGCTGACTCCCTTGCTGTAACAAGCTCTGAATAAATAGCCTCTTTTTGTTCTCATTTGGGTGGCCTTTGCTTATTTCCGTAGGAGGGTTGCCAGATAAAATATAGGATGCCCAGTTAAATTTCAATTTCAGATAAACAACAAACAATGTTTAGTAAAACTGTGTTCTAAGTATTGTGTAATTGTGATTTGTTAAATCTGGACTCCTGAGCATATGTAAAAATGTAAGTCCACACAGAATCCTCAGAGATGGGTATCAGATACTGGCTTTCTTAACACAAGACACCCAAATAATTCTGCTCAGCTGAGCCCTCTGGTTTCCTGAGTGTCCATTAAATGACATTTCTATTTTCTGTTTTGTTTTGTTGTGTTTCTGTACCAGACCAGATTTTACCCTCTGTGACCTGCGGGTGACCTGCGGGGTCTCAGCTCCCGCTCCCCACATAAGAACGCAGGATGTGGCTAGGCCAAAAAGGAACACCCACGGAGCCAATAGGTAGGGGAGTCATACCACTATAGTCTCACTGCAGTCTGGATTCACACGACGTGTGACCTGCTGTCCCCTTTTCTGCCTGACAACCCACCGACTCCACTCGACTCACCAACCAGCGCAGCCGTGGCAGTTATATCAGTGGCCAATTGGCTAACCGGCTACAGCTGACGGCCATCTAGTACCCGAGCCAGCACCTTTCCACGTGAGGCCAAGAGCCTGGAAACTGCTTTCTGGGGCTCTGTCCCCACACCCTTCAATCAATATATGCTTTGATTTGTGTTTATCAAGCTAGAGGACTGTGAGGACTGAGCTCCAGAAAGCAGTTTCCAGGCTCTCGGTCTCACATAGACAGGTGTTGGCTCAGGTAGTAAATGGCCATCAACTGTGATTGCATGGCCATCAGCTGTGGCTAGTTGGCCGTCAGCTGTAACCAGTGAGCCAATGGCCACTAATATAACTGCTGTGGCTATGCTAGCAGAGAGGAGAAGAATGGGGGCTAGCAAGAAGATGGCGGCTGGGCTGGCAAGCATGGATGGCGGTTTGCGGACAGTGTGGATCCAGCCTCCAGTGAGAGTATAGTGCCGCCAGAGAGAATATAGTGGTATGACTCCCCTACCTATGGCTCCGTGGGTGTTCCTTTTTGGCCTCACCATATCCTGTGTTCTTATGTGAGGAGCGGGAGCAGAGACCTCGCAGGCCTCCCTGCATGACAAGGACTTTCAAATCATTGTCTAGGTTTTAGCGCCAGACAATACAAGGCATTTCATTCTAAGAGCCCTTTGCTCCATGTGTGTTAATCAGAACAATTTCAAGGGTCTATCGCTGCCAGTTTCCTCTGCTCTTCAGAGTATTGTTAATTCAGTAGCCCAAATCCCTGGAGACTCATGCAGACTTCATTGCTGATTTATTTCTGTCCTGACCAGATGGCTCCAGGTTCCTGTGACTGTACTGGAGTCTTTTGGATTATCCTGTTTATCTTGTCCAGTGCTCAAGGTAAGGGGTGATCCTCACGAAGCACGTTTGTCAGCAAGATAAGCTATTCACTACCATGGCTGCTTGGATGCCACAACCAAAGTTATGAAATTTAATATATGTTTTTGTAAACTCCATATTAAAAGCTGAAAAAAAAATTGTTTATCTCTGGTGCAGCCAGTAGAAGGGCAGCAGCTGGCAGGACTCAGCAGAGGAGGAGGGAACGCTACAGGGGGCTCTGAAGGCCCCTGACTGAGCCCTTCTTCACCTTTATGGAGCTGACCATGAAAAAGATGAGCAGAATATCTTTAATGAAACTAATAAACATGCAAAGGAAAATGTGCTGTTTACAGAAACAATAAATCAAAACTGACAAATGCAATGTTTCACTGTGAGATTGAGGAATTCAATTCATCCAAAGGAAACACTTGGCTTTTGTTGAAAAATAATCCCCGTACATTCTCACACAATGAAACCTCTTATATCAGCCCAGACTAAAGCTGAATACACTCTGGTTAGTGTAGGTTTTGAAACCTTGAGAAATATGCAGGAAGCCACCCGATACAGAGATGTGTGGCATTTGGGCTTACACACACGTGTGTGTGTGTGTATATGTGTGTGCACACATACGCATGCAAGCACATGTACATCAGAATATGTACAATCCAGAAATTATGAATTACCATTGTCAGGAGTTTTAGCTACCAAAAATATTTATTGTTCAAATTGCTATAAGGACTCACAATTAACAGATTTTCAGATTGTTGGTTCTGATTCCTAGATCAGCTCCTCTTATGGCCTCCCCAGGCAGTGCAGAATCCAAGTAGACTCTAAAAGCAGGGAGAGCTACTTGGCCTCTATCTTGGAGAGCCCAAATCAAGAATTTCTGACTTTTAGGGTCTAGTTAGCCTACTGTGTACCTTTTTAATGTATTCTTTTAAAAAGATTTTTATTAAAATATAGCTAACATACAATATTTTATTAGTTTCAGGTGTACATCATAGTTATTCAACAGTACCCACCTGACACTACACAGAGTTATTACCATGTTATTGATTATATTCCCTATGTTAAAAAGTGATCACCATGATAAGTCCAGCAACCATCTGACACTGTACCACACTGTCACAATATTATTGACTATATTTCCTATGATGTATATTACATCATCAAGACTTATTTGTTTTATATCTGGAACGTTGAATCTCTTCTTCTTTATCTTTTCTCCTGTTTTTAAATTTTTCAATTAGAATTGGCATTGAATATTATTTTATATTTATTTCAGGTGTACAGCATAGTGGTTAGACGTTTATGTAATTTAGGAATTGATCCCCCTCACTAGTACCCACCTGACACTATATGTAGTTATTACCATATTATTGATTATATACCCTATATTTTACATCCCCATGACTATTTTGTAACAAACAATTTGTATTTCTTAATCCCTTCACCATTTCACCCTGCCCCAACCCCCATCTCATCTATCACCACATAGATCTAGTACCCATCTGACACCATACATAGTTTCTACAATATTATTGACTATATTCCTTATGCTATGCCCTACATCCCCATGACTACTGGGTAATAACCAATTTGTGCTTCTTAATCTCTTCCCCTTTTTCACCGACCCCCAACCCCCCTCTCATCTGGCAATCATCGTACATATCTATTACAATTCCATTGACTCTATTCCCTATGCTGAACTCCATACTCCATGACTACATACATATTAAATTATAGTTAGCATATAATATTATTCAGCTTCAGCTTCAGGTGTAAAACTCAGTGGTCAGGCATCTACACTGTCCATGAAGTTGTCTCCCTAGTAAGACATGTACCCATCTGACACCCTAAAAATATTTATAACATTGTTGATTATATTCCCCAAACTATCTTCCATATGCCCGTGGCAATATTGCAGTTACCAATTTGTGCTTTCTAGTCCCCCTCCCCTTCTCCCTCATCGCCACCCCTCTCCCATCTAGCAACCATCAGTTTTTTTCTTTATATCTATGAGACTATTTCTGTTTATTTTGCTCATTAATTCAGTTCTTTAGATTCCACATATAAGTGAGATCATACGGTATTTGTCTTTCTCTGTCTGACTTATTTCACTTAGCATAATGTTCTCTAGGTCCATCCATATCATTGAAAACGGTAAAATTTCATTCTTTTTTATAGCCTAGTAAAACTCCATTGTATAAATGTACTATAGTTTCTTAATGCAGTCATCTACCGATGGGCAGTTGTTTCCATGTCTTGGCTGCAATAAACATAGGCAGCTCCACTATCTTTTGATTGGAGCATTTAATTCATTTCCATTGAAAGGAATTGTTGCTAGGTATGCAGTTATTGCCATTTTATTATTCATATTTTTGATCTTTTTTTTTCATCTTAAAGAAGTCCCTCTAAGATTCCTTGTAATAGTGGTTTGATGGTGATGAACTCCTTCAGATTTTTCTTGTAGGGAAGCTCTTTATATGTTCTTCAATTCTAAATGACAGCTTTGCTGCATAGAGTAATCTAAGTTGTACGTCCTTGATTTTCATCACACTGACTATTTTGTGCCCATCAATTCTGGCCTGTGAAGTTTCTGTTGAGAAATCAGCTGATAGTCTTATGGGAGTTCCCTTGTAGGTAACTAACTCCTTTCTCTTTCTGGCTTTTTTTAAAATTAAAGTTTATTGGTGTGACAATTGTTAGTAAAATTATACAGGTTTCAGGTGTACAGTTCTGTATTACATCATCTATAAATCCCATTGTGTGTTCACCACCCAGAGCCAGTTCTCCTTCCATCACCATATATTTGATCCCCCTTACCTTCATCTCCCACCCCCCACCCCCTTACCCTCTAGTAACCACTAAACTATTGTTTGTGTCTGTGAGTTTTTGTTTTTCATTTGTTTGTGTTGTTCTTTTGTTGTTTTTGGTTTATATACCACATATCAGTGAAATCATATGGTTCTCTGCTTTTTCTGTCTGACTTATTTCGCTTAGCATCATACTCTCAAGATCCATCCATGTTGTCACAAATGTTCCTATATTATCTTTTCTTACTGCCGAATAGTATTCCATTGTGTATATATACCACAACTTCTTTATCCATTCACCTATTGAAGGACATTTTGGTTGTTTTCATGTCTTGGCCACCGTAAACAAAGCTGCAATGAACATTGGAGCACATGTGTCTTTATGTATAAATGTTTTCAGATTTTTTTGGATAGATACCCAGGAGAGGGATTGCTGGGTCATACAGTAATTCTATTCATAATTTTTTGAGGAACCTTCACACTGCCTTCCATAGTGGCTGCACCAGTCTGCATTCCCACCAACAGTGTATGAGGGTTCCTTTTTCTCCACAGCCTCTCCAACACTTGTTACTATTTGTCTTGTTGATGATAGCCATTCTGACTGGGGTGAGGTGATATCTCATTGTGGTTTTTATTTGCATTTCTCTGATGATTAGTGATGTTGAGCATTTTTTCATATATCTATTTGCCATTTGTATGTCCTCTTTGGAGAAATGTCTCTGCAGGTCCTCTGCCCATTTTTCAATTAGGTTGTTTGTTTTTTGTTGTTGAGTTGCATGAGTTCCTTGAATATTTTGGATATTAGCCCCTTATCGGAGGCACTGTTTGCAAAAATCTTCTCCCATTCAGTTGGTTGCCTCTTTATTTTGTCGATGGTTTCTTTTACTGTGCAGAAGCTTTTAAGTTTCATATAGTCCCATTCATTTATTTTAGCTTTTACTTCCCTTGCCTTTGGGGTCAAATTCATAAAATGTTCTTTGAACCCAAGATCCATAAGTTTAATACCTATGTTTTCTTCTATGCAGTTTATTGTGTCAGGTCTCATGCTTAAGTCTTTGATCCATTTTGAATTAATTTTGGTACATGGTGACAGATAGCAGTCCAGTTTCATTCTTTTGCACGTGGCTTTCCAATTCTCCCAGCACCATTTATTGAAGAGGCTGTCTTTTCACCATTGTATGTTTTTGACTTCTTTGTCAAAAATTATCTGTCCATATTTATGGGGGTTTATTTCTGGGTTCTCAATTCTATTACATTGATCTATGTGTCTGTTTTTCTGCCAATACCATGCTGTTTTGATTATTGTTGCCCTGTAGTACAAGCTAAAGTCAGGGATTGTGATACCTCCAGCATTGTTCTTTTTTCTTTTTTCTTTTTTTTTTTTTAGTTTCACGTACACAAGACAAAGTAATACTTAGACGTTTATCATTTATATCCCTCACACTGTGTGAACCACCCTCCCCCCATCCACTATCTCTCTGACATCGCACAGAGCCATTACATTTCCACTGTCTCTATTCCTAATGCTGTATTCCACTTCTTGTAAGTACACACACACACACACACACACACACACACACACACACACACACACACACAAATATAATTATAGTTGACATTCATTATTGTTCAGCTTCAGGTGTACAGTGCAGTAATCAGGCATCTACATCATCCCTGAGGTGGTCTCCCTAATGAGACAAGTGTCCATCGGATACCCTACAAAATCTTTACAACATTATTGATTACATTCCCCAAATTAATTTTCAAAACCCCGTGGCCATCTTGTGGTTACTGACTGTTTTCTAATCCCCTCACCTTCCCCCTTATCCCCACCCCCTCCCATCTAGCAACCCTCAGTTTTTCCTCTATGTCTCCAAAACTGTTTCTGATTAGTTCATTCACTTATTCTTTTCTTTAGATTCCACATATAAGTGAGATCATATGGTATTTGTCTTTCTCTGTCTGACTTATTTCACTTAACATAATGTTCTCTAGGTCCATCCATGTTGTTGCAAATGGTAAGATTTCTTTCTTCTTTATGGCTGCGTAATACTCCATTGTATAAATGTACCACAGTTTCTTAATCCAGTCATCTACCGATGGGCATTTCGGTTGTTTCCATGTCTTGGCTATTGTGTATAGTGCTGCAATAAATATAGGAGTGCATAACGATTTTTGAATTAGAGTTTTGGATTTCTCCGGATAGATACCTAGGAGTGGAATTGCTGGATCGTAAGGTAGTTCCATTTTCAGATTTTTGAGATACCTCCATACTGTTTTCCATAGTGGCTGCACCAATCTGCAATCCCACCAACAGTGCACAAGCGTTCCCTTTTCTCCACATCCTCACCAGCACTTGTTGTTTGTTGATTTATTGATGATAGCCATTTTGACTGGGGTGAGGTGGTATCTCATTGTGGTTTTTATTTGCATTTCTCTGATGGTTAGTGAGGTTGAGCATTTCTTCATATGTCTGTTTGCCATCTGTATGTCCTTTTTAGAAAAATGTCTCTTCATGTCCTCTGCCCATTTTTTAATTGGGTTGTTTGTTTTTTGGAGTTGAGTTGAGTGAGTTTTTTATAAATTTGTGATATTAACCCTTATCAGATATATCATTGGCAAATATCTTTTCCCATTCAGTAGGATCCTTTTTGTTTTATTGATGGTTTCCTTTGCTGTGAAAAACTTTTTAGTTTGATGTAATCCCACATGTTTATTTTTTTACTTCCCTTCTGAGGGGATATATCAGTAAAAATCTTACTCCGGGTGAAGTTTCTTCCTATATTTTCTTCTAGGAATTTTATGGTTTCAGATCTTACATTTAAGTCTTTAAGCCATTTTGAATTTATTTTTGTATATGGTGTAAGGAGGTGGTCCAGCTTCATTTTTTGCATGTGTCTGTCCAGGTTTCCCAGCACCATTTATTGAATAGACTGTCTTTACCCCACCGTACATTCTTGCTTCCATTGTCGTAGATTAAATGGCCATATAGGCATGGATTTATTTCTGGACTCTCTATTCTGTTCCATTGAT
This sequence comes from Rhinolophus sinicus, assembly GCF_036562045.2. NCBI lineage: Eukaryota > Metazoa > Chordata > Mammalia > Chiroptera > Rhinolophidae > Rhinolophus > Rhinolophus sinicus. Next base: position 40,044,494 of record NC_133768.1, read on the forward strand.
CTATGTGTCTGTTTTTATGCCAGTATCATGCAGTTTTGATTACTGTAGCTTTGTAGTATAATTATATGTCACATATGTTATACCTCCCACTTTGTTCTTATTTCTCAAGAGTGTTGAGGCTATCTGGGATCTTTTATGGTCCCATATAAATTTTAGGATTATATGTTCTATTTCTGTGAAACGTCATTGGTAGTTTGGTAAGAATTGCATTGAATATGTATATTGCCTTAGGCAGTATGGACATTTTAACTATATTAATTCTTCCTATCCATGAACATGGTATGTGTTTCCATCTATTTGTATCTTCTTTCATTTCTTTCTTCAGTGTCTTATAATTTTCTGAGTACAGATCTTTTACTTCTTTGGTTAAATTTATTCCCAGGTATTTTATAGTCTTTGGAGCAATTGTAAATGGGATTGCTTTTTAAATTTCTCCTTCTGATGTTTTATTATTGGTATATACAAATGCAACTGATTTCTGAATATTAATTTTGTATCCTGCTACTTTACTAAATTCATCTATCAGCTCTAATAGTTTCTTGGTGGAGTCTTTAGGGTTCTCTATTATCATGTCATCTGCATATAATGACAATTTTACTTCCTCCTTACCGATTTGGATGCCTTTTATTTCTTTTTCTTCTCTGATTGCTGTGGCTAGAACTTCCAGCACTATGTTGAATGAAAGTGGAGAAAATGGGCAACCTTGCCTTGTTCCTGATCTTAAGGGGAATGGTTTTAGCTTTTCCCCATTGAGTATGATGTTAGCTGTAGGTTTATCATATATGGCCTTTATTATGTTGAGATATGATCCGTCTATTCCCACTTTCTTAAGGGTTTTTATCATAAATGTCTGCTGGATTTTATCGAATGCTTTTTTCTGCGTCTCTTGATATGATCAAGTGATTTTTATTTTTCATTTTATTAATGTGGTATATCACATTAATTGATTTGCAGATGTTGAACCACCCTTGCATACCAGGGATGAATCCCACTTGATCATGGTGTATGATCTTTTTAATGTATTGCTGAATTCTGTTCGCTAATATTTTGTTGAGGATTTTTGCATCTATGTTCATTAGAGATATCAGCCTGTAGTTTTTTTTTGTGGTGTCTTTGTCTGATTTTGGGATCAGGGTGATAGTGGCTTTGTAAAAAGTGTTTGGGAGTCTTCCTCCTTCTGGATTTTTGGAAGAGCTTGAGGAGAATAGGTGATAATTTTTTTGAACGTTTTGTAAAATTCACCTGTAAAGCCATCTGGTCCAGGGCTTTTGTTTGTTGGGAGATTGTTGATTACTGATTCAATTTCCTGGTGGTAATCAGTCTATTCAGGTTTTCTGTTTCTTCTTGAGTTAGCCTTGGAAGGTTGTATGCCTCTAGAAAATTGTCCATTTCTTCCAGATTGTCAAATTTGTTGGCATATAGTTGCTCATAGTAATTTCTTAAAATTTTTTGTATTTCTGTGTCTGTTGTCACTTCTCCTCTTTCATTTCTGATTTTATTAATTTGGGTCCTCTCTTTTTTTAATGAGTCTGGCTAAAGGTTTGTCAATTTTGTTTATCTTCTCTAAGAACCAACTCTTGGATTCATTGATCTTTTGTATTGTTTTTCTGGTTTCTATTTCATTTATTTCCGCTCTGATCTTTATTATCTCCTTCCTTGTACTCCTTTGGGCTTATTTTGCTGTTCTTTTTCCAGATCCCTTAAGTGTGAAGATAAACTGTTGATTAGTGATGTTTCTTGTTTCTTTAGGTAGGCCTGCAATGCTATGAATTTCCCTCTTAGGACTGCTTTCGCGGCATCCCATAGATTTTGGGTCATCGTGTTTTCATTTTCGTTTGTCTCGAGATATCTTTTGATTTCTTCCTTGATCTCCTGGTTGACCCATTCATTATTTAGTAACATGTTATTCAGCCTCCATGAATTGGTGTGTCTTCCAGTTTTTTTCCTGTAGTTCATTTTTAATTTCATAACACTGTGGTCAGAGAAAACAACTGGTATGATTTCAATTTTCTTAAATTTACCAAGACTTGTTTTGTGGCCTAACATATGGTCTATCTTGGAAAATGTTCCATGTGCGCTTGAGAAGAACGTGTATTCTGCAGCTTTGGGGTAAAATGCTCTGAAAATATCCATTAAATCCAAGTGGTCCAATGTGTCATTTAAGGCTGTTGTTTCCATATTGATTTTCTGTCTGGAAGACCTGTCTCTTGTTGTCAGAGGTGTGTTGAAGTCCCCTACTATGATATTGTTACTGTTGATCTCTGTCTTTTTGTCAGTCAGTATCTGTTTTATATATTTAGGTGCTCCTATGTTGGGTGCATAGATGTTTACTAAGGTTATGTCCTCTTGTTGGATCGATCCCTTTATTATTATATAGTGCCCATCTTTGTCTTTTAATATGTTCTTCATTTTAAAGTCTATTTTGTCAGATATAAGTATTGCAACTCCAGCTTTTTTCTCATTTCCATTTGCATGAAATATCTTACTCCAACCCTTCACTTTCAGCCTGTGTGTGTCTTTTGATCTGAGGTGAGTCTCTTGTATACAGCATATACAAGGGTCTTGCTTTCTTATCCACTCAGCCACCCTATGTCTCTTGATTGGAGCATTTAATCCATTTACATTTAAAGTGATTATTGATAGGTACATAGTTATTGCCATTTTTAAATTTGTAGTTAGATTGTTTTCATCTTTCTTCTATTTACAGAAGTCCTTTTAGTATTTCTTGCAATGCTGGCTTGGTGGTAATAAATTCCTTTAGCTTATTCTTTTCTGGGAAGCTCTTTATCTCTCCATCAACTTTAAATGATAGCCTTGCTGGATAAAGCAATCTAGGTTGTAGGCCTTTGTTTTCCATCACTTTGAGTATCTCCTGCCACTCCCTCCTGGCCTTCAATGTTTCTGTAGAAAAGTCATTTGATAGTCTTATGGGAGTTCCCTTGTATGTAACCCTCTGTCTTTCTCTTGCTGCTTTTAGGATTCTCTCTTTGTCTTTAACCTTTGCCATTTTAACTATAATGTGTCTTGGTGTGGACCTGTTTGGGTTTATCCTGGTTGGAACTCTCTGCACTTCCTGGGCTTGTATGTTGGTTTCCTTCATCAGGTTAGGGAAGTTTTCGGACATTATTACTTCAAATATGTTCTCAATCCCTTCCTTCCTCTCTTCACCTTCTGGTATTCCTATGATGTGAATGTTGTTGCGCTTGATGTTATCCCAGAGGTCTCTTAAACCATCTTCATTGTTTTTTGTTCATTTTTCTTTCTGTTGTTCTGTTTGGGTGATCTCTGCTAACCTGTCTTCTAAGTCGCTGATTCAATCCTCTGCTTAATCTAACCTGCTGTTAATTCCTTCAAGTGAGTACTTTATTTCAGTAATTGTGTTCTTTAGTTCTAACTGGTTGTTCATTATGATTTCTACATCCTTCTTTATGTCGTCTCTAAGCTCCTTAAACATTCTTATCATCAGTGTTCTGAACTCTGTCTCTGATAGGTTGGTTACCTCTGTTTCATTTGGTTCCATTTCTGGGGGTTTCTTCTGTTCTTTTATTTGGGACATGTTTCTTTGTTTCCCCATTCTGGCTGACTTTCTGTGTTTGCTTCGATGTATTAGGTAGATCCCCTAGAGTTCTTAGTTCTTGCTGGGTTATCTTATGTAGTATATGGACTTTATATTTGACTTGCGTTACTCCGTTCTTCTCCTCTGCGTGTGCTCCAAAGGTGACTCTTGTGTTGTGTATATTGTCCTGTTAAAGAAGATCTTTAATTGCTTTTCGCTTGTGAGTAGGTGGGGCTAACTCCAAGGCTGACTAGTTGTGAGACTTGGCTCTGCCCACCGCAGGGTGTTCCGCTGCGTGAGGGTTGACCACTTAAATGTGGCTTGGCCTCTATGGGCTCTTGTGCCTGTAGAGAATTCCCTCTGGATGTGTCACTTGTAGGTCAAACCCGGCAGTACTCTGGGTTGGTCTGGAGTTGGCCTCTGGGTATGTTGAATCTTGTGCCTCTTATGCTGGGCCCTTAGTATTATAATATGTGGCCATACCATCTGTCCTGAGGCACTGTGTGGGATCCAGTGATGGTGTTGGGGACAAACCAAGACAAAAAGTCTCTTCCAGGACCTTGGTTTCCTCACAGCCCCTGTGTACATTTTTTTCATGCCACTTAGTATTTACAGCACCACCAAGGATCTCTAGTGTGAAACTATCTCCCAAGAACCAGCAAATTCAGCATCTTGGAGGCAGAATGCGATCTGCTTTCTGGCCAGGTTCTGGGCATCAGCCTCCTAGTGTCTCAGACACTTCAATAGGGCAAACACTCAGGGAAGGCCTCGTTCTTTTTTCTTAAGATTACTTTGGCTATTCAGGGTCTTTTGTGGTTCCAAACAAATCTAATGATTTTTTCTTCTATTTCTTTAAAAAATGCCATTAGGATTTTGATGGGGATTGCATTAAATGTGTATATTGCTTTGGGTAATATGGCCATTTTAATTATGCTGATTCTTCCAATCCATGAGCATGGAATGTCTTTCCATTTCTTTGTGTCTTCTTCAATTTCTTTTAAAAATGTCTTGTAGTATTCAGTATATAGGTCTTTCACATCCTTGGTTAAGTTTATTCCTAGGTATTTTATTCTTTTATCTGCAATTGCAAAAGGAATTGTTTTTTTTATTTCTTTTTATGAGATTTCATTGTTAGTATATAGGAATGCAGTGGACTTTTGTATGTTGATTTTGTAGCCAGCAACATTGCTGTATTCGTTGATTGTTTCTAATAGCTTTTTGGTGGAGTCTTTAGGATTTTCTATATATAGCATCATGTCATCTGCAAAGAGTGATAATTTAACTTCTTCATTCCCAATTTGGATGCCTTTTATTTCTTTCTCTTGCCTGATTACTCTGGCGAGGACTTCCAACACTATGTTGAAAAGCAGAGGTGATAGGGGACAGCCCTGTCGAGTTCCTGAACATAGAGAAATGGGCTTCAGTTTTTCACTGTTAATTATGAGATTAGCGGAGGATTTGTCATATATGGCCTTTATTATGTTAAGGTATTTTCTTTCTATACTTAATTTATTAAGTGTTTTAATCATAAATGGATGTTGTATCTTGACAAATGCTTTTTCTGCATGAATTGATATAATCATATGATTTTTGTCCTTTATTTTATGTAATGTATCACATTGATGGATTTGCAGATGCTGAACCATCCTTGCGCCCCATGGATGAACCCCACTTGGTCATGATGAATAATCTTTTTAATGCATTTTTGTATTCCATTTGCTTGAATTTTGTTTAGGATTTTTGCATCTGTATTCATCAGCGATATTGGTCTGTAGTTTTCTTTTTTTGTGCTGTCCTTACCAGGTTTTGGTATCAGGGTAATGTTGGCCTCACAAAATGAGTTAGGGAGTACTGTCTCTTCTTCAATGTTTTGGAAGAGTTTGAACAGGATTGGTATCAGGTCCTCTTTGAAGGTTTGGTAGAATTCACTAGTGAAGCCATCTGGTCCCGGACTTCTGCTTTTGGGAAGGTTTTGGATGACTGATTCAATTTTGTTACTGGTGATCAGTCTGTTTAGATTTTCCAGTTCTTCATGGTTCAGCCTTGGAAGGCTATATGTTTCTTAGAACTTGTCCATTTCTTCTAGGTTATTGAATTTGGTGGCATATAGTCCTTCATAGTATTCTTGGATGATCCTTTGTATTTCTGTGGTGTCCGTGATAACTTCCCCTTTTCCATTTCTGATTTTGTTAATCAGTGTCTTCTCTCTTTTTATCTTAGTGATTCTAGCCAATGGTTTGTCAACTTTGTTAACCTTTTCGAAGAACCAGCTCTTCGTCACATTAATTTTTTTCAATTGTCTTTTTGTTCTCTATTTCATTTAGTTCTGCTCTGATTTTTATTATTTCCTTTTTTTTGCTGACCTTGGGTTTCACTTGTTCTTCTTTTTCTAGTTCTTTAATTTGAAATGTGAGGTTATTTATTTGGGATTTTTCTTGTTTCTTGAGATAGGCCTGGAATGATGTAAATTTCCCCCTTAAAACTGCTTTCATAGACAATGGGATTTATAGATGATGTAATACAGAATTGTACACCTGAAATCTATGTAATTTTACTAACAATTGTCACCCCAATAAATTTAATTTAAAAAAAACAAAAAAAACTGCTTTTGCTGCATCCCAAAAATTTTGGTAGGATGTATTTTCATTGTCATTTGTTTCTATGTATCTTTTGATCTCTCCTCTAATTTCTTCTTTGACCCAGTCATTCTTTAAAAGTATGTTGTTTAATCTCCATGTATTTGTGGTTTTTCCTGCTTTCTTTTTGCAGTTGATATCCAATTACAAAGCCTTGTGATCAGAGAATATGCTTGGTATGATTTCATCGTCTTAAATTTGCTGAGGCTGATTTTATGTCCCAATATATGGTCTATCCTTGAGAATGTTCCATGTACACTAGAAAAAAATGTATAGTCTGATGTTTTAGGATGATGTGCTCTATATATGTCAATTATGTCCATTTCATCTAATGTGTCATGTAGGGCTAGTATTTCGTTATTTATTTTCTGTTTGGATGATCTCTCCATAGCTGTCAATGAGGTATTTAAGTCCCCTAGTATAATTGTGTTTTGGTCAATTTCTCCCTTTAGTTCTGTTAGTAGTTGCTTGGTATATTTCGGTGCTCCCTGATTGGGGGCATACATATTGATGACTGTTATGTCTTCTTGTTGTACAGTCCCCTTTACCATTATGAAATGTCCATCTTTGTCTCTTGTTACCTTTTTCACCCTGAAGTCCGTTTCATCTGATATCAGTAAGGCTACACCTGATTTTCTCTGGATACCATTTGCTTGGAGTGTGTCGTGCGGGGGACCCTGCTCGCTGCACCATTTGTCGTGTGGGACGGCCTGCACGGTCTCTGCTCCCGCTCCCCATACAAGAACGCAGGATATGGTGAGGCCAAAAAGGAACACCCACGGAGCCATAGGCAGGGGAGTCATACCACTATATTGTCTCTGGCGGCACTATACTCTCACTGGAGGCTGGATCCACACTGTCTGCAAACCGCCATCCACGCTTGCCAGCCCAGCCGCCATCTTCTTGCTAGCCCCCGTTTCTCTCCTTTCTCTCTCTTCCTTCCCCTTAGCGTAGCCACAGCAGTTATATTAGTGGCCAATGGCTCACTGGTTACAGCTGACGGCCAACTAGCCACAGCTGATGGTCATGCAATCACAGTTGGCCATTTACTACCTGAGCCAGGCACCTGTCTATGTGAGGCCGAGAGCCTGGAAACTTCTCTCTGGGGCTCCGCCCCCACACTCCACCCCTACAGGCTCTCGCCTCACAATCTACGCGACAAGCGTCTTCCGCGAGGGGACCTGTGCGAGGAGCCTGGGGGTGAATGCAATATCCTGGACACAGCCAGGCTCTCTGGGCACAGCCAGGGTTTCTCAGGGCACCACCAGTGCTTCTGGGCACAGCCAGACTTCCTGGACTTCTTAGGGTACCACCTGTCTTCCCGGACACAGCCAGGGTTTCTCAGGGCACCACCAGTACTCCTGGGCACTGCCAGACTTCCTGGACTTCTTAGGGTACCACCTGTCTTCCCGGACACAGCCAGGGTTTCTCAGGGCACCACCAGTACTCCTGGGCACAGCCAGACTTCCTGGACTTCTTAGGGTACCACCTGTCTTCCCGGACACAGCCAGGGTTTCTCAGGGCACCACCAGTACTCCTGGGCACAGCCAGACTTCCTGGACTTCTTAGGGTACCACTAGTTTCCCCGGGCACAGCTAGGATTTCTCAGGGCACTGCCACTTTCTCTGGGAACAGCCACACTTCCTGGACACAGCCAGGGCTTTCAGGGCACTGCCACTCTCTGTGGGCACAGCCACACTTCCTGGACACAGCCAGGGCTCTCAGGGCACTGCCACTCTCTCTGGGAACAGCCCGACTTCCTGGGCACAGCCAGGGTATCTTCAGGGCTCAGCCAGACCTCTCAGCGCACTGCCACTCTCTCTGTGCCTCTCAGGGTACCCTGCTGGAACAACAGCGACTCACAATCAAGGTGCTTACATATTCTCAATGGCGGCCAGTCAAGAAACAAAAGCAAATATCCCCCAGTTCCACTAACAACAATTCCCAAACAAACAGTCAAGCGGTCCATTAAATTAGGGATGGAAGGCAATTCCCCATAGTCCATAGTCATTCACCAGGGCTGTCCTGGGGGTGAGGGATGACCTTGACCTCACCCTCATCTCCCACGGAGGACTCAGCAAGCGTTACCTCCTGGGACTATAAGTCCTGCATCCGGGCTGCCTGAGCAGGAACTTCCCCGGCCCACAGGGCTGCAACGACCTTCGCTTTCTCCGGCCTGTGCTGGTTGGGGAACCGTCCACATCTTTCCACCTCTCCACGGGGCTCCATCTCTGCAGCAGCTGCATGGCTTTTCCTGTGCTGGTGGGAGAACCGTCCACGTCCTCCCACCCCTCCACGGGGGTCCAGCTCTCCGGCAGCTGCTCCTCCTGGTCTTCCTGAGACTGAGTGTTCATGCACACAAACTGCTCCACCGTCCTTTGGAGAGCTTTGGCCGGCACCATACCCTGCTCGCTGCGCCATTTGTCGTGCGGGGGACCCTGCTCGCTGCACCATTTGTCGTGTGGGACGGCCTGCACGGTCTCTGCTCCCGCTCCCCATACAAGAACGCAGGATATGGTGAGGCCAAAAAGGAACACCCACGGAGCCATAGGCAGGGGAGTCATACCACTATATTGTCTCTGGCGGCACTATACTCTCACTGGAGGCTGGATCCACACTGTCTGCAAACCGCCATCCACGCTTGCCAGCCCAGCCGCCATCTTCTTGCTAGCCACCATTCTTTCTCTCTCCTTTTTCCCCTTCTGCTAGCGTAGCCACAGCAGTTATATTAGTGGCCAATGGCCAACAGCTGATGGTCATGCAATCACAGTTGGCCATTTACTACCTGAGCCAGGCACCTGTCTATGTGAGGCCGAGAGCCTGGAAACTTCTCTCTGGGGCTCCGCCCCCACAGAGTGTCAATTTCCACCCTTTCACTTTGAGTCTATGCTTGTCCTTGTAGCTGAGATGTGTCTCTTTGAGACAGCATATGGTTGGGTGTAGTTTTTGATCCAATCTTCTACTCGGTGCCTTTTTGTTGGTGAGTTCAGTCCATTTACATTTAATGTGATTGTTGATATGTGAGGATTTCCTATCATTCTGTCTTTAGTTTTCTGGTAATATTGTGTCTCCATGGTTTCTTTGCCTTTTTGTTGTTGTCTATTATTTCTGTGTGGTGGTATTCTATGATGTTTTCCTCTGTTTCTTCTTTTATTACAGTATATATTTCAGTTCTGGATTTTTTTTGAGTGGTTACCCTTAAGTTTATGTACAAGAAAGTTTGATGTTTAGAGTATTCCATTTTCTTCAGCATGCTTACTTTCTCCATTAATTTTTGCTCCAAAAGACACATTAGAGCTGATTGTCCAGCTAGGTCTTATTTTCAGTGAAACACGGTAGTTGAGAAAAGGGCTCACAGAATTCTAACTCAAGTTTGGTCAAGGAGAGAGAGTCTTCGTCACTTCGATATGGAAGAACTAAGCAGATGTTATAACAGTTTCAAAGGAAAAGTCAAAACAGCACAGATTAACATGAAGTAAAGGAATATTGAGATGAATTGCAATGTCCACAAAAATGGTTTTGCCACAAGGGGGAGGAAGTTACTTAGAATTACTAACAAACAAGACAGAATTTACATATCTATCAGTTACCTACAGTTTACAAAGAATTGAAAAGTAGCTCAAAGACAATGAACAGGGCTGGAACCCAGAAGGACATGCTATAGATGATACAGAGTTTTCCACTGAAATCCAAAAACTTCTCTACCAGCAGCTTCTAGCAAGGTGAATGGAGGGGTGAAAGGGAAGTTAAAGAATAGGAATTGATGAAGAGGAAGAAGTCAAAAGTTTAATCCATTTGGTTGGGCTCAGAATATGATCAGCATGAGATGCAGTGATTTTTTTCAGGGTGAAAGAGAAGGTTTGATTTCAGATTCTCTAAATCTTTAATGCATGGAGTTCCCATGTGTGCATATTTGATCCTAACGGCTTTAGGATTTCTCTCAGCTGCTTCTAGCTGCTTCTAGTTCTTGTGGCTACAGACCTTTTCACTGAGCCAGGTCTTCTCTGAAGTTGTTCATTATGAGTTTTTGAAAACTTTGGATAGCTTTGAACTGTATAGGGGGATGGGGAAAAAGATGAGAAATTTGGTATATTTTATCTTTCTGTGTTGGCTTTTATTATTTATTTATTTATTTATTTTTATATATAACAAAAATGGGACCATACTTTAGTTGGTATTGTGTGCTATCTGTTTGTGAGGACAGATTCCCAGAGAGCAGTTTCTGGGTTCTCGACCTCACGTGGAAAGGTGCTGGCTTGGATAGTAAATGGCCATCAGCTGTGACTAGTTGGCCATCAGCTGTGGCCAGTTAGCCATTAGTCACTAATATAACTGCCGTGGCTATGCTAGCAAGGGGGGCTGGTTGGCTGGCAGAGAAGTGGACAGCAGATTGTGGAGCCTGCTTCCTGTGTCTCCAACCCAGCTCCTAGCAAGAATATAGTGGTATGGCTCCCCTATCTATGGCTCCATGGGTGTTCCATTTTGGCCTCACCATATCCTGTGTTCTTGTGCGGGGAGAGGGACCAGAGATGCCGCATGACACTTTTTCACTTGATCTTATTTAGTGAGCTTTTTTCTTTTTATTAGTTTCAGGTATACAAAAACAATGTAATAGACATTTAAACCCCTCACACAGTGATAACCCCTCCTCCAATCTACTACCCCTCTGACATTGTATATAGCTGTTACAATTCCATTGACTCTATTCCCTATGCTGTACTCCACATTTTGTGATTATATTGTTGGCTTTTATTTTAAAATAACTCTGTACTCCTTTAAAATATTCCCCTCAGAACAGTTTTTCTGAGGGCAAAATTGCATACACTCTGTATACTTTCTTTTTCTTCAATTTAATGGCTACAAGTTTGCTCTGGTTTGTCAAAAGGAGTAGTCAGAGCTTCAGGAACCACCTGTTGGAGTAGAGGGACCAAGTCACATAGGTGGGGTCCCTAGGGGGTACAATAAGGTAAGAGGAGGAATGGACATTCAGGTAAGCATGGTGGCAGGGCAATGGGGATGTTGAGGGAGACATAAAAGACGAGAGCTAGGAAAGCCCATCACATCAAATGGTTTAGTCAGGAAATGGGAGCCAAAATTCCATTTCTGCTAGAATGTGCCCTTGCTAATTTTGCTCAAAAGCTTCCTGAATGCAGCTATAAAGGAGGAAAAGGGTTTCCGTAACCTTCTTAGGGTCCCAGGCTGGGTCTGAAAATTAAACTGCCAAAGACAGATTAATAGGAGAAAAGCATATACATTTATTTAATATAACTTTTACATGTGTTAAAAAACAAAATTCAACTGAGTACTTTTGAAGATTTAATTGACTGTTATTCAATGTTTTGTAAGTTGGGCAGTGTCTAATCAAGCAGATAGAAAGGAGCTTTGAGGAGCTTTACAAAATGGAAGGCTTTTATGGGTAAAAGAGGGCAGGGACAAGGAAAGAGCAGATTACCTCATCTTTCTTTGGGGGATGGAAGGAGTCTATCCTACCTCTCTACTGCTGACCAGGAAATTCCAGATTGACAGGTTTAGGATTACAGTCCTGGGAGAGGGTGAAACTACAATCAGGTTAGGTATTAAGTCTTGGTTTGATGACGTGGCTTAGCACAAGTGACTCCATTTTGAGCCTGTTGTCTTTTTTTTTTAACACATGCCATGGGAAACTTCATAAGGAAATGAAGACCTGAAGAAACACTGAATATTTTTATGCCAGGTTTCATGAAGAGTGGACAGTTGTGCAGGAATATAAGAAAGAATATGAGGTAAGTGTAGTCAGTTGGGTGAAACTTAGCAAGGCCCGCTAGGATTTTTCTCATTGTCTCTTTGTTTTTGGAGATAGGGATGCTCCTTTCCTTTGGGTATAGGCAGGGCACCTCTCACATAAAAGTTTTATGACCTGTTAGGGGAGAAGAATTGGAGACAAGGGGAGAGTGACCTTCCTGCTTCTGCTGTTTTCTCAAACTCCCTTTAGTATAAAATATTCAATATGCGAAAGTGCCATATTTTGGGGTAACATGTCCTGATCCTCATTACAGCCACGAATCTTTGTTCTCCTTTATATTAAAAAATAATTTTTATTGAAAAATAATCTTTTTTTTGAAAAGTAATCTTTATAATTTCTTCTACAATAGAATTCCCACAGAAACCTTAACTTTTACAGGATTTCAAGGGATATTTATGAACACTCATTGGGTTATTTTTAAAAATGAGATATAATTGACATAACAGTGTGTAAGTTTAAGGTATACAGTGTGTTGATTTGATCCATTTATATATTGCAATATGATTGTCACTGTAGCCTTAGCTAACACCTCTATCCCATCATATAATTATCATTTCTTTTTTGTGGTGAGAACATTTAAGATTTAGTCCTTAGCAATTTGAAGTATATAATAGTGTTGTTGACTATAAGCAGTATGCTGTGCATTAGTTCTCCAGAACTTACTTATCCTACATAATTGCAACTTAGTACCCTTCTCCCCAGTTTCTGCTCCTCCCAGCTCCATGTAACCACCATTCTACTCTCTGTTTCTACAAGTTTTGCTTTTTTAGATTCTATATGTAAGGGAGATCATATAGTATTTGTCTTTCTCTGTCTGACTTATCTCACTTAGCATAATGTCCGCAAGATTCATCCATTGTTTTTGCAAATGGCAGGATTTCCTTCTTATTCATGAGTAAGTAATGTTCAATTTTACATATATATATATATAAATTTTCAGCCAAGGGTCCAAAAGGAGGTGACACTCCACATTTATAGGTGAAAAAAAGAAAGAAAAGGATATTCTAGAGGAAAAGTCATAAAGTCTTAGAAGAAAAAAAACAGCATTAGTATGGGAACAGAGCCAGGAGAGCAGTTTCCAGGCTCTCAGCCTCACGTAGAAAGGTGCTGGCTCGGGTAGTAGATGGCCGTCAGCTGTAACTAGTTGGCTGTCAGCTGTAACCAGTTAGTCATTAGCCACTAATATAACTGCCATGGCTATGCTAGCAAGGGAGATTGGTTGGTTGGCCGAGAAGCGGACAGCGGATTGAGGCTAGCAAATGGGGTTAGCAAGCATGGATGGTGGATTGCGGATTGTGTGGCTCCTGCTTCCTGTGTCTACAACCCAGCCGACAGTGAGAATATAGTGGTATGACTCCCCTATCTATGGGTCCATGGGTGTTCCTTTTGGCCTCACCATATCCTGCATTTTTGTGTGGGGAGTGGGACCAGGGACCCCTCATAACAATTAGCGCGTAGGGAGAACTACAGAGAATCCAGTACAACCACTAAAATAAATCATGGAACAGGTGGTTTCTGGAGATGGTAGTGAAAGCTGGGGTAGCAAGGCCCTGGAAGTTCTTGTGTGCCAGGTTTGGGCGTTCGCTTGTAGCTAATGAAGGATTTTTCTGGCTCTACTGTGGAGGAGAGATTTAAGGGGGCTGTATTGGTTATCTACTCCCCTGGATCCACTTTCTGCTCTTTCTCTGCCTTGCTCTGCGCCCAAAAGGTGGAGCCCTCACAGATTACATCATCTGGCCTCTCAGAGTTTTGGTTATCTATAACTGTATAACAAACCACTCCAAACCTGGTGACATAAAGCAAATAATAATTTCTTCTTCTTATATTTCACAGATCTGGGGGTTGATTGGGCTCAGGTAGGCAGGTCTCAGTTGGGGGTGTATCATGCAGTCTCATTCAGAAAGCCTACTGGTGCTGGAGGCATCCTGAAGGCTTCCTCGCTCACTTGTTTGGTGGTTGTGCTGGCTGCCAGATGGGACCTCTGCAGGAGATTTTGCCAGAATACAGCTTACACATGGCTTCTCCAGGTGGCTTGGGCTTCCTCACCGCATAGTAGCTGTATTCCAAGGGCAAGCATCAGAGAGAGAGAGAGAGAGAGAGAGAGAGAGAGAGAGAGAGAGAGAGAGAGAGCCAGGCAGAAGCTGTATTATTGCCTTTTATGGCCTAGCCTTAGAAATTATGTGGCATTATTCCTACCGCATTCTATTTGTCAGAGGTGAGTCATTAAGGCCAGCCCATATTTAAGTGGAAGAGAAATAGATTCCACCCCTGATGAGAAGTCTGTAAAAGAATTTGAAGATACTTTAAAACCACTATATCCTCTAACTTCTGCTTCAATTTGGACAATGCATGTGTGTATATGGGGATTGCAAAGTGGGCACCAGCAGAATAGAGTGTGATTAGAGACAGTTTGCAGGTATTTATCTGTCCATCTCCTTATTCCCTCCCTGTCTGGCTGTGGATCCATCATGACTGGGGTTCTCTACCTGCAGCCACAGCTCCTGTCTGCTGGCCTTTCTTCCACTGCTCCAGTTCTCACTAGGTTCCACTAACATTGCTTCCCCCCCTTTTCCCCTTCACATTCTAGGGATGGTAATGGCTTCTCCCTGTTGCTGTTCCCTGGGTGTCTTTTGTCACCCTTAGTGGGTTCCTTTAACTCTGCCAAAACCTCTATGAATAGCCCATTAATTCAACTCTCTAAATGTAAACGCTTTGAATGACTCATCTTTTTTATTCCTATGACACTGACTAAATCAAGGGGCCAAAATGAATGTAGAGAGACTAGTTGGGAGTATGTTATAATAGTACAAGTGAGAGAGGATAAGAGCCTGAGAGTGGACTCTAGATGGATTACTAAGGTAAATTTTTAAAAACTTTCTGATGGATTATAGATTATAGGGAATAGGTACAGTAAATAAAATCCATAAGGGGTCAATTTCAACAGGGGCAGACAGAAAATTAGGACAGATCAGGCAATTATCAGAGGTCAATGTTTTGGAGGTCACAGGGCAGAGGTGATGACCCCAAGAACCAGAGATGCACATAAGCACTGATCCTAAGGCAGAGATTGTTTGGCTCAGTCTTGTCTTGTTAGATTTGCAAGAATTAAATGAACTAAGTCACACAAAAGTCCTCTGAATATTGTAAAACACTATATATGTGTGAAATCCAATGGGAACTAGTATTAACAATGATAACAATTACTGTAATTCTTTCTGGGTATTTATATATCTAGATTAATAAATCTGGATCATATGCAGAAGGGAACTGGAGCTCAATTGAAGAAGTGATACAAATGGTATTTCCCCATGGCTCTTCTGGTTAAACTGGAGAGATTCTGTAATTTAAGATCCACTCTTTCCCACAAAAGCTCATTCTTGTGTCACTGTCTACTCACTGTCACTACGTACTGTTCTTCACCTTTAAGGAAGGGGACAAAAATGCAGATGATTTTCCACAATCGTGTTACGGTCCTTGCGATTTCTAAATCTCATTCTATGGGGTGGATACTGCCTTTGAGGGATGGTGATTAAGCAATTTGACAGTGTATTCAGGAGGAACTATGGGTTGGTCCAAGGTGAACAATCAAGGAGATAATGCAGATATGTACAATTCAGTTAATACCCCCAATCCTTATATTTTTAATTGTGATAAAATACACATAACATAACATTTATCATTTTAATTATTTTTAAATGTACGGTTCAGGAGTGTAAAGTACGTTCCCATTATTGTGCAACAGATCTCCAGAACTTCATTTTCCCAAACTGAAACTCTATACCCATTGAGCACTGACTCCCCATTTTCCCCTCCCTCCAGCCCATGGCAGTCACCATTTGACTTTCTGTCTATGAATCTGACTACTCTAAATTCCTCATTTAAGGGGAATCATAACAGTATTTGTCCTTTTTGACTGGCATATTTCACTTAACAAAATGTCCTTAAGATTCATCCATGTTGTAGCATGTATCAGAAGGGGTAAGGGGGGTGGGGGTGGGGGGTGGGAGATGAGGGTAGGGGGGATCGAATATATGGTGATGGAAGGAGAACTGACTCTGGGTGGTGAACACTCAATGGGATTTATAGATGATGTAATACAGAATTGTACACCTGAAATCTATGTAATTTTACTAACAATTGTCACCCCAATAAATTTAATTAAAAAAAATAATTTCTTTTCTTTTTAAGGATGAATATTCCATTGTATGTATATACCACATTTTGTTTCTCCATTCATTCTCTTTTTCCTTTTTTTAAATTAAATTTATTGGGGTGACAATGGTTAGTAAAATTATATTGGTTTCAAATGTACAATTCTGTAATACATCATCTATAAATCCCATTGTGTGTTCACCACCCAGAGTCAATTCTCCTTCCATCACCATATATTTGATCCCCCTTACCCTTATCTACCACCACCCCTCCGCCCTTATCCTCTGGTAACCACTAAACTATTGTCTATGAGTTTTTGTTTCTTTATTTGTTTGTCTTGTTCCTTTGTTGCTTTCAGTTTTATATCCCACATATCAGTTAAGTCATATGGTTCTTGACTTTTTCTGTCTGACTTATTTCGCTTAGCATAATAATTTCAAGATCCATCCATGCTGTTGTAAATGCCAGTATTTCATCTTTTCTTATAGCCAAGTAATATTCCATTGTGTATATATACCATATCTTCTTTATCCAATCATCTATCAAAGGACATTTTGGTTGTTTCCATGTCTTGGCCACTGTGAGTAATGGTGCATTGAACATCTGAGTACATATATCTTTACGGATCAATGTTTTCAGACTTTTTTGGGTAGATACCCAGGAGACGGATTGCTGGGTCATAGGGTAGTTCTAGTCTTAATTTTTTGAGGAACCTCCACACTGCCTTCCATAACGGCTGCACCAGTCTGCATTCCCACCAACAGTGGATGAGGGTTCCTTTTTCTCCACAGCCTCTCCAACACTTGTTACTATTTGTCTTGTTGATGATAGCCATTCTAACTGATGTGAGTTGATATCTCATTGTGGTTTTGATTTGTATTTCCCTAATACCTAGTGAAGTTAAGCATATTTTCATATATCTGTTTGCCATTTCTATGTCTTCTTGGGAGAAGTGTCTGTTTAAGATCTCTGCCCATTTTTAAATTGGGTTGTTTGTTTTTGTTGTTGAATTGTATGAGTTCCTTATATATTTTGTATATTAATTCCTTATCAGAGGTGCTGTTTGCAAATATCTTCTCCCATTTGGTTGGTTGCTTGTTTGTTTTGTTGATGGTTTCTTTTGCTGTGCAGAAGCTTTTTAGTTTGATATAGTTCCATTCATTTATTTTAGCTTTTTTTATTTTTCTATTTTAGCTTTTACTTACCTTGCCTTTGAGGTCACATTCATAAAATCCTCTTTGACATGGAGGTCCATGAGTTTAGTACCAATGTTTTCTTCTATGCAGTTTATTGTGTCAGGTCTTATGCTTAAGTCTTTGATCCATTTTGAATTAATTTTGGTACATGGTGACAGAGAGCAGTCTAGTTTTAGTCTTCTGCACATGACTTTCCAATTTTCCCAGCACCATTTATTGAAGAGGCTTTCTTTTCTCCATTTTATGTTTTTGGCTACTTTGGGGAAAATTATCTGTCCATATTTATGTGGGTTTATTTCTGGGTTCTCAGTTGTATTCCATTGGTCTGTGTGTCTGTTTTTCTGCCAATACCATGCTGTTTTGATTATTGTTGCCCTGTAGTACAATCTGAAGTCAGGGAGTGTGATAACTCAAGCCTTATTCATTTTTCTTAGGACTACTTTGGCTATTTGGGGTTTTTTGTAGTTCCATACAAATTCGATGATTTTTAGTTCTATTTCTTGAAAAAAATGCCATTGGGATTTTGATGGGGATTGCATTAAATCCGTATATTGCTTTGGGTAATATGGCCATTTTAACTATGTTGATTCTTCCAATTCATGAATCCAGAATGTTTCCATTCCTTTGCATCTTCTTCAGTTTCTTTTAAGAATGTCTCAGTTTTCAGTGTATCAGTCCTTTGCATCCTTTGTTAAGTTTATTTCTAGGTATTTTATTCTTTTTGTTGCAATTGCAAAAGGAATTATTTTTTTTTTTCATTTCTCTTTCTGAGATTTCATTGTTAGTATATAGGAAAGCAATGGACTTTTGTACGTTGATTTTGTAGCCAGCAACTTTACTGTATTCGTTGATTGTTTCTAATAGCTTTTTGGTGGAGTCTTTAGAGTTTTCCATATATAGCATCATGTCATCTACAAAGAGTGACAATTTAACTTCTTCATTCCCAATTTGGATGCCTTTTATTTCTTTCTTTTGCCTGATTTGTCTGGCTAGGACTTCCAACACTATGTTGAAAAGCAGAGGTGATAGGGGACAGCCCTGTCGTGTTCCTGAACATAGAGCAAAAGGCTTCCGTTTTTTTTTTTTTTTTTTTGCTGTTAATTATCATACTAACTGAGGGTTCGTCATATATGGCCTTTATTATGTTAAAGTTTTTTCCTTCTATACCCATTTTATGTAGTGTTTTAATCATAATCATTCTCAATGGACACTTGGGTTGCCTCAGCCTTTTGGCTGTTGTGAATAATGCTGGTCTCGGCACTTTTATAGAGTCTTTATCCCAAGATTTGTGTGTAATGCATTTTTGGTCTGTGTTCAAGTGTGAAGTCTCTGAAATCTTTGAGGGTCTATATCCCAAGTTATAACTCTGAGATATTTGGAGTCTTTTTCTGGGTGTGAGGTTTTAAAACCCCTTTGTGGTCTGTGTTCCAAGGTTTGAGTCTGAGGTAATTAGATTCTGTATTTAGTGTATGTAGTCACTGAAATCCTTCAAAGTCAGTGTTTCATGGTTTAGGTGTGATTTATTTGGAAGGTCTGGGTTCAGAATCTGAAGTCTTAGAACTTTTAGAGACTCTGTCCAAATTTGTTTTTGAGGCATTTGGTGTCTGAAGTCAGGGTGTGAGGTTCTTGAACTCTCTGCATATCCATGCCCCAAAGTTTGAATCAGATATGTGGGATTTGTGTTTAGGGTTTGTAGTCTCTGAAATATTTGAGATTATGTGTTTCAAGATATGAGTCTGAGGCATTTGGGAATCTGTGTTCAAGGCCTCCTATCATTAAACTTTTGAGGCTCCGTCCAATTGTAATGGTTTACATATTTGAATGTTTGTGTTCATGGTGTGAAGTCTGGATACTTTAGGGTTTGTGTCACAGATTTGAGTCTGAGATATTTATGAGACTCTTGAAGGTATGAGGTCTCTGATGTTTTAGACAGTCTGTGTTACAACTGTGGGTCTAAGGTATTTGGAGTCAGCTTCCAGGAAGTGAGGTTTCTGAACTCTTAGAGATTCTATCCCAAGATTTGAATTTGCAGTATTTGGGGTCTTTTTCAGTGTGTAAGATTTCTAAATGCTTTGTTGGTCTGTGTTCCAAGGTTTAACTCTGAGGTATTTAGATGTTTGTGTCAGGGTGTGAGGTCCCTAAATTATTTGAGGATGTGTGTCCCAAGGTTTGATCTTAGTTAACTGGAGGGGAATCTTAATTTATGTGGTATGTGGTAAGTGAACTCTTTGAGTGTCTGTTACTAGTTTTTTGGTACCTGGCCTTCGGTGATTAGGGAGAGGAATAGTGGTCTGGAGTGTGACAGCCTGATAGAGGAGGTAGTTGGGGTGTGGTCTCTGGATTGGTTGGTTTGCATTTTAAAAGCACTCTCTTGGGTGAGTTATTTACTATTTCTAGGACTTGACTAACCCTGGGAGGGACAGTCTTTCCAGAGTCAGCAAGTTCCCAGATGTCAAAGCATCAGAATACAGAAAATAAAAGACATGGTTAATACAACATCTCTGAAATCATTGAGGGTTTGTGTCTCAATGTTTGAGTCTGAAGTATTTGGAGTCTTGCTATTGGTGGGAGGTCTCTGAATGCATTGATTGTCTGTGTCCTGTGGTTTTAGTCTGAGTGTTTATAGTCTGTGTTCAGGGTTTGAGATATCTGATCTCCTTGAGGATTTGTGACCCAAAGTTTGGATGTGGGGTATTTGGTGGTCTTTGTTCAGGATGTGAGGTCTCTGAATTCTTTGAGGGTCTGTGTCCCAAGTATTGAGTCTGAGGTATTTGAAAGTTCATGTTCTTGGTGTAAAGTATATGAACGTTTTGTTTTGAGTCTGAAATATTTCAGGTTTTTCATTCAGTGTGCAAAGTCTCTGAACTCTTTGAGGGTGTTTGTCCTCAAGAATGAATGTGATTTGGGGTCTGAGTTCAGGGTTTGTGGTTCCTAAATGCTTTGGTGATCTTCGTTTCCAGGTTTGAGTTTGAAGTACCTGGGGGTATATGTTTCAGAGTATTAGGTCTCTGAGCTCATTGAGGGTCTGTGTTCCAAGGTTTGAGTCTGAGGTATTTGCAGGGTTCTTATTCAAGATGTGAAGTCTGAAATCTTCAAGAATCTGTGTTTCTCACTCTCATTCAAACATCTTACATTCCTCTCATATATGACAAATTTATTTCAGATGTCAGAGGTGTAACAAATTCTGTTGCATAGAGGCTGAAGAAAGGGCTTGCCTATCAGCAGCTTTATCTTCTTATGGGGTCTGTCTTCCTTTCTCCTTCCACCTCAAGTGCAGTCTATCTTTCCTATCTTCTATAGTACTAGGTCTCATCTAATGATGGTACCTTCACAGAGTTTCTGCTAACTGACTATATGCCCTAGACTGATGATGTATGTATTAGGCAACAACAGAGTTTATTCTTGGCAATGGTCTAAAATGTTTATGTCCCACCCCTCAAATTCATATGTTGAAATCCTAATGCTATTACTAGGTGAGGCTTTTGGAATGTACTTAACTCATGATGGAGGAGCCCTCATGAGTGGGTGTATTGCCTTATAAAAAAGGATCCAGAGACATCTGTAGCCTCTTCTACCATGTGAAGACACAGCAAGAAAACAGCCATCTGTTAACCAGGAAATGACCCCCACTCGACCAAGTTGGCACCTTGATCATGGACATCCAGACTCCAAAAATGTGAGAAATTAATTTCTGTTGATTATAAGCTACCCAGTCTGTGGTATTTTGCTATAGCAACAACAACAAAAAAAAAGACTAAGCATTGTCTACACTGGTGTCCTTCTGAGAGTGAAAGTGGTGGTATTAATAGTTTCACTGGAATGATATACATTGAATGGTTGTTTCCCCCCCAAAACTCATATGTTTAAGCTTAGTCCCCATTGTGTTAGCATTTGGAGGTGGAGACTTTAGGAGGCAATTAGGTCATGAGGGTAGAATTCTCATGTGAATGGGATTAGCATCCTTATAATAGAGATCCCAGAGAGCTCTGCCATGTGAGTAGACAGCCATCTAACCAGCAAGTAGGCTCTCACCAGACACCAAACCTACCAATACCTTGATCTTGGACTTCCCAGCCTACAGAATGATGATAAATAAATTTCTGTTGTTTATTTTAAAAAATCTGTGTTTCTAAGTTTATGTCTGAGGTAATTTGGGGGTCTGTGTTCACAGTGCAAGGTCTCTGAAATCTTTTAAGGTCTATTCCAAGATTCAGTCTGAGGTATTTCGGTGTCCATATTCCAGGTATGAGGTCTCTAAACTCTTTGAGAGTCTGTGTACCAAAATTTGATACTTGAGTATTCATGTTACTCTGGTCAGGGTATGAATCCTTGAACTCCTCAAAGGTCTGCTTTTCAAGAGTGGAGTCTGAGGTGCTTGAGAGGTCTGTGGTCACAGTGTGAGGTTCCTGAAAATGTTTGAGGGTCTGTTTTCAAAGATTTGAATCTTAGGTTTTTGTGGTCTCTTTTCAGGGTGTGAAGAGCCTGAACTTTTGATCTGTGTACCAGGTTTTAAGTCTTAAGTATTTAGTGTGCTCTGGTTAGGGTGTGAGTTCTCTGATCTCATTGGAATTCCATGCACCAAAGTTTGAGTTTGAGGCAATTGGGGGTCCATGATCAGGGTATGAAGTCTGAATTTTTAGAGGATCTCTTCCCCAAGGATTGAGTCTGAGGTATTTTGTGAGTCCATATTCAGGATATGAGATTTCTGAAATCCCTCAGGAGTCTGTTTTCTAGTGTTTGAGGTTGAGGTTTTTGGGGTTCTATGTTCAAGGGATGAGTTCTCTGAACTTTTAGAGGTTCTATATACCAAGTTTTTTTGAATTATTAGGGGCCTGAGTTCTGAATGTGAAATATTTGAACTCTTTGAGAGTGTGTATCCTAAAGTTTGAGTCCGAGGTGTTTGGGGGTTGAGTTTCAAGGTATGATGTCTCTGCACTCCGTAGTGCTCTGTTTCCCAGTATTTTACTCAGATATTTTGGTGTCTGTGTTCAGGGTGTGAGGTCTGTAAATTCCTTGAGGGTCTGTGTCCTCAGATTTGAGTCTTAGTAGATGGAGGTCTGTTTTCTTGGCATGAGGTCTGAACTCTTTAAATATCTGTCCCAGGGTTTGAATGTAATGTATTTGGAGATCTGTTTTTAGGGTGTAATGTCTGTGAACTCTCTTATGGTCTGTCCTAATGTTTAAGTTGAGATATTTGTGTATCTTTGTTGAGGATGTGGGGTTTTTGAACTTTTTGAAAGCCTGTGTCTAGTAAAGGTCTGTAAAATAAGAATGGATCTAAAAAGGGCCCAGTCTTCATCTGAGGGCTTTCCTATCTGTCTCACATATATTTCTCTGCTGAATTATGAAAAATACCTACCAAAAATGGGAGAACACACCCATTGGAGCAGCACAGAACCACTCTGAAGCCCTGACTGCCACCCCATGGTGTAATCTTAGGATTTGATCCATATGACAGGTTCCTCTGAGAACTTAAAACACCAATCAACATTGGAGTCTCTGGCATCTTGAGGTTAATTCAGGGTTGGGTCCCAGACAACCAAGAAGCCATCTGAGCTCTTCTCCTTAGCAGATTGTGGACTAATGATTTGTGTGGGCACAGCCCAAACTGAGCCAAGAGAAAAATCAACACATTTAACACCTTAGCTAAAGCCAAAGCCTACTGTTACATGGAAATGTCCCGATGAATGCTGAGTCTAGTCCGGATAGCCCAAGTGCTTGACATCCAGGAGGTATTCAATACATACAGGATAAATGAGTGAATCTGAGGAGCAGCAGAGTATGGGGAAAAAGCTCTTATTTACCAGTAAAGGGCTCTGAGCTTACAGTCTAGCTCTGTATATTACATCTTGTGTAAGTTAATTCATGCCTCTGAGCCTCAATATCTTTTTTACCTGTAAAACAGACACCATAATACCTATCAGACAGGTTTATTGAGAAAGTGTGGAGATGGCTTATTCAACAAATGGAGGCCCTAAGGACAGTGCCAGGACCAGAGCAGAGCTATGCTAAAGGTCACCGTTATGAATAAATTATCGCAACCCATGTTGCTAAGCACTGCTTTGCCCATGGAGGCCATGAAAGTATGGCAATCACTTGGTCAGTGCTTTGCACCCCTGCACTCTTGCACTTTCTAGGGCTGGCATCTCTTCTGGTGGCATTTGTCTCCTGGAGCACCACACTAAAATTGACCAAATGATAACTAGTCTCTTCCAAGATCAGCTATCATCATTTCTGAAGTAACTCCCACAGTCAGGTCACTGTGCATATATTATTTCTAATTCTTACAATAGTAAAATAAGGTAGGGATGTGAGGTCCACTTAGAGATTTGGAAAGTGAGCTCAGAGAGACTAGTCACGTAGCCCCAAGTTGCATAGCCCATAAAGGACCACTACAGGTAGAAGGGTTGCATCAAAACTCTAGCATATTCATAGCAGATGCCATCTCAGAGGAGAGCACAAAACACCCAGGAATAAGTTCATATGTTTCAGCTAGTATGTGGAGCCCCATCTTCAGAACTAGCCAAGACTGAATGAATCAAGACCTGTGAGAAACAATGCAGTGTCAATAGAATGAAGTGCACTTATTTTTATTTTGCTGCTTTCAAGATTTTCTCTTTGGCCTTGGCTATCAACATTTTTACTGTGACAGGATTTCTTTGTGTTTATCCTACTTGCAGTTTGTGGAGTTTTTTTGATGTGCTGATTAATTGTTTGCATGAGATTTAGGAAAATTTCAGTGGTTACTTCAAATAATTTTTCTGTTCATTTCTCCCTCTCTTCTCCTCTGGTGCTCCCATTATATGTATTTTGGTGCAATTCATTGTGTCCCATAGGTCTCAGACTCTGCTCATGTTTTTTTTTTTTAAATTTTATTTTATTAAATTTATTGGGGTGACAATTGTGAGTTAAATTACATGGATTTCAGGTGTATGTTTCTGTATTACATCATCTATAAATCCCATTGTGTGTTCATCACCCAGAGTCAGTTCGCCTTCCATCACCATATATTCGATCCCCCTTACCCTCATCTCCTACCCCCCACCCCCCTTACCCTCTGGCAACCACTAAACTATTGTCTGTGTCTATGAGTTTCTGTTTCTCATTTGTTTGTCTTGTTCTTTTGTTGTTTTTGGTTTATATACCACATATCAGTGAAATCACATGGTTCTCTGCTTTTTCTGTCTGACTTATTTCGCTCAGCATTACACTCTCAAGATCCATCCATGTTGTCACAAATGTTCCTATATCATCTTTTCTTACCACCGAATAGTATTCCATTGTGTATATATACCACAACTTCTTTATCCATTCATCTATCGAAGGACAGTTTGGTTGTTTCCATGTCTTGGCCACCGTAAACAAAGCTGCAATGAACATTGGAGCACACGTGTCTTTATCTCTAAATGTTTCCAGACTTTTTGGGTAGATACCCAGGAGAGGGATTGCTGGGTCATATGGCAATTCTATTTGTAATTTTTGAGGAACCTCCACACTGCCTTCCATATCGTCTGAACCAGTCGGCATTCCCACCAGCAGTGTATGAGGGTTCCTTTTTCTCCACAGCCTCTCCAACACTTGTTACTATTTGTCTTGTTGATGATAGCCATTCTGACTGGGGTGAGGTGATATCTCATTGTGGTTTTGATTTGCATTTCTCTGATGATTAGTGATGTTGAGCATTTTTTCATATGTCTATTTGCCATTTGTATGTCCTCTTTGGAGAAATGTCTCTTCAAGTCCTCTGCCCATTTTTTTTTTTTAATTAAATTTATTGGGGTGACAATTGTTAGTAAAATTACATAGATTTCAGGTGTACAATTCTGTATTACATCATCTATAAATCCCATTGTATGTTCATCACCCAGAGTCAGTTCTTCCATCACCATATATTCGATCCCCCTTACCCTCACCTCCCCCCCCACCCCCCTTACCCTCTGGCAACCACTAAACTATTGTCCGTGTCTATGAGTTTCTGTTTCTCATTTGTTTGTCTTGTTCTTTTGTTGTTTTTGGTTTATATACCACATATCAGTGAAATCACATGGTTCTCTGCTTTTCTGTCTGACTTGTTTCGCTCAGCATTACTCTCTCAAGATCCATCCATGTTGTCACAAATGTTCCTATATCATCTTTTCTTACTGCGAATAGTATTCCATTGTGTATATATACCACAACTTCTTTATCCATTCATCTATCGAAGGACATTTTGGTTGTTTCCATGTCTTGGCCACGTAAACAAAGCTGCAATGAACATTGGAGCACACGTGTCTTTATCTCTAAATGTTTTCAGAATTTTTGGGTAGATACCCAGGAGAGGGATTGCTGGGTCATATGGCAATTCTATTCGTAATTCTTTGAGGAACCTCACACTGCCTTCCATAACGGCTGCACCAGTCTGCATTCCCACCAACAGTGTATGAGGGTTCCTTTTTCTCCACAACCTCTCCAACATTTGTTACTATTTGTCTTGTTGATGATAGCCATTCTGACTGGGGTGAGGTGATATCTCATTGTGGTTTTGATTTGCATTTCTCTGATGATTAGTGATGTTGAGCATTTTTTCATATGTCTATTTGCCATTTGTATGTCCTCTTTGGAGAAATGTCTCTTCAAGTCCTCTGCCCATTTTCAATTGGGTTGTTTGTTTTTTTGTTGTTGAGTTGCATGAGTTCCGTGTATATTCTGGATACTAGCCCCTTATCGGAGGCACTGTTTGCAAAAATCTTCTCCCATTCAGTTGGTGGCCTCTTTATTTTGTCAATGGTTTCTTTTGCTGTGCAGAAGCTTTTAAGTTTCATATAGTCCCATTCGTTTATTTTAGCTTTTACTTCCATTGCCTTTGGAGTCAAGTTCATAAAATGCTCTTTGAACCCAAGGTCCATAAGTTTAGTACCTATGTTTTCTTCTATGCAGTTTATTGTGTCAGGTCTTATGCTTAAGTCTTTGATCCATTTTGAATTAACTTTGGTACATGGTGACAAATAGCAGTCCAGTTTCATTCTTTTGCACGTGGCTATCCAATTCTCCCAGCACCATTTATTGAAGAGGCTGTCTTTGCTCCATTGTATGTTTTTGCTTCTTTGTCAAAAATTATCTGTCCATATTTATGTGGTTTTATTTCTGGGTTCTCAATTCTATTCCATTGGTCTATGTGTCTGTTTTTCTGCCAATACCATGCTGTTTTGATTATTGTAGCCCTGTAGTACAAGCCAAAGTCAGGAAGTGTGATACCTCCATTATTGTTCTTTTTCTTAAGATTGCTTTGGCTATTCAGGGTCTTTTGTGGTTCCAAACAAATCTGATGATTTTTGTTCTATTTCTTTAAAATATGCCATTGGGATTTTGATGGGGATTGCATTGAATCTGTATATTGCTTTGGGTAATATGGCCATTTTAACTATGTTGATTCTTCCAATCCATGAGCACGGAATGTCTTTCCATTTCTTTGTGTCTTCTTCAATTTCTTTCAAAAATGTCTTATAGTTTTCAGCATATAGGTCTTTCACATCCTTGGTTAAGTTTATTCCTAGGTATTTTATTCTTTTTGCTGCAATTGCAAAAGGAATTGTTTTTATTTCTTTTCTGAGATTTCATTGTTAGTATATAGGAAGGCAATGGACTTTTGTGCGTTGATTTTGTAGCCAGCAACTTTACTGTATTAGTTGATTGTTTCTAATAGCTTTTTGGTGGAGTCTTTAGGGTTTTCTATATATAGCATCATGTCATCTGCAAAGAGTGATAATTTAACTTCTTCATTCCCAATTTGGATGCCTTTTATTTCTTTCTCTTGCCTGATTGCTCTGGCAAGGACTTTAACACTATGTTGAAAAGCAGAGGTGATAGGGGACATCCCTGTCGTGTTCCTGAACGTAGAGCAAAGGGCTTCAGTTTTCTCCATTAATTATGAGATTAGCAGAGGGCTTGTCATATATGGCCTTTATTATGTTAAGGTATTTTCCTTCTATACCCATTTTATTAAGTGTTTTAATCATAAATGGATGTTGTATCTTGTCAAATGCTTTTCTGCATCAATTGATATAATCATATGATTTTTGTCCTTTATTTTGTTTATGTGATGTATCACATTGATGGATTCGATGTTGAACCATCCTTGTGCCCCGGGGATGAACCCCACTTGGTCGTGATGAATAATCTTTTTAATGCATTGTTGTATTCGATTTGCTAGAATTTTATTTAGGATTTTTGCATCGGTATTCATCAGAGATATTGGTCTGTAGTTTTCTTTTTTGTGCTGTCCTTACCAGGTTTTGGTATCAGGGTAATGTTGGCCTCATAGAATGAGTTAGGGAGTACTGTCTCTTCTTCAATTTTTTGGAAGAGTTTGTGCAGGATTGGTATTAGATCCTCTTTGAAGGTTTGGTAGAATTCACTAGTGAAGCCATCTGGTCCCGGACTTTTGCTTTTGGGAAGGTTTTGGATGACTGATTCAATTTCGTTACTGGTGATCGGTCTGTTTAGATTTTCCAGTTCTTCATGGTTCAGCCTTGGAAGGCTATATGTTTCTAAGAACTTGTCCATTTCTTCTAGGTTGTTGAATTTGGTGGCATATAGTCCTTCATAGTATTCTTGGATGATCCTTTGTATTTCTGTGGTGTCGTGATAACTTCCCTTTTACGTTTCTGATTTTGTTAATCAGTGTCTTCTCTCTTTTATCTTAGTAAGTCTAGCCAAGGGTTTGTCAATTTTGTTAATCTTTTCAAAGAACCAGCTCTTTGTCACATTAATTTTTCTGTTGTCTTTTTGTTCTCTATGTTATTTTGTTCTTCTCTGATTTTTGTTATTTCCTTTCTTCTCCTGACATTGGGTTTCACTTGTTCTTTTTTTCTAGTTGTTTCAGGTGTAACATGAGGTTATTTATTTGGGAGTTTTCTTGTTTCTTGAGATAGGCCTGTAATGAGATAAATTTCCCTCTTAAAACTGCTTTCGCTGCATCCCAAAAATTTTGGTAGGATGTATTTGCATTGTCATTTGTTTCTATGTATCTTTTGATCACTCCTCTAACTTCTTCTTTGACCCA
Organism: Rhinolophus sinicus; assembly: GCF_036562045.2. Taxonomy (NCBI): domain Eukaryota; kingdom Metazoa; phylum Chordata; class Mammalia; order Chiroptera; family Rhinolophidae; genus Rhinolophus; species Rhinolophus sinicus. Next base: position 40,072,857 of record NC_133768.1, read on the forward strand.
GTCGTTCTTTAAAAGTATGTTGTTTAATCTCCATGTATTTGTGTTTTTCCGCTTTCTTTTTACAGTTGATATCCAATTTCAAAGCCTTGTGATCAGAGAATATGCATGGTATGATTTCAATCTTCTTAAATTTGTTGAGACTGATTTTATGTCCCAATATATGGTCTATCCTTGAGAATGTTCCATGTACACTAGAAAAGAATGTATAGTCTGATGTTTTAGGATGAAGTGCTCTATAAATGTCAATTATGTCCATTTCATCTAATGTGTCATTTAGGGCTACTATTTCGTTATTTATTTTCTGTTTGGATGATCTATCCATAGCTGTCAATGATGTATTTAAGTCCCCTAGTATAATTGTGTTTTGGTCAATTTCTCCCTTTAGTTCTGTTAGTAGTTGCTTGGTGTATTTGGTGCTCCCTGATTGGGGGCATAAATATTGATGACTGTTATGTCTTCTTGTTGTACAGTCCCTTCACCATTATGAAATGTCCATCTTTGTCTCTTGTTATCTTTTTCACCTTGAAGTCTGTTTCATCTGATATCATTATGGCTACACCTGATTTTCTCTGGGTACCATTTGCTTGGAGTGTCAATTTCCACCCTTTCACTTTGAGTCTATGCTTGTCCTTGTAGCTGAGATGTGTCTCTTGGAGACAGCATATGGTTGGGTTTAGTTTTTTGATCCAATCTGCTACTCTGTGCCTTTTTATTGGTGAGTTCAGTCCATTTACATTTAGGGTGATTATTGATATGTGAGGATTTCCTGTCATTCTATCTTTAGTTTTCTGGTAAGGCTGTGTCTCCATTGTTTCTTTGCCTTTTTGTTGTTGTCTATTATTTCTGTGTGGTGGTATTCTATGATGTTTCCCTCTGTTTCTTCTTTTATTTCAGTATATATTTCAGTTCTGGATATTTTTTTAGTGGTTACACTTAAGTTTATGTAAAAGAAAGTTTGATATTTAGAGTATTCCATTTTCTTCAGCACGCTTACTTTCTTCATTGCCATTATCCGGTTCAGGCCTTTACTCTCCCCCTTTTTGAGTTTTGGTTGCCACAAATTGTCCCTGTTGATGGTGGTCGAATAGCCTCCTTTAGTATTTCTTGTAGTGCAGGTCGTGTATTAGAAAATTCCCTCAGCTTCTGTATGTCTGGAAAGGTCTTTATTCCTCCTTCATATCTAAAGGATATCTTTGCTGGATATATTATTCTTGGCTCATGATTTCTCTCTTTCAATAGTTTGAATATTTGGTTCCACTCCCTCCTGGCTTGTAGAGTTTCTGCTGAAAAATCTGATGATAATCTAATGGGCTTTCCTTTGTATGTTACCGTCTTCTTTTCCCTGGCTGCCTTGAGGATTCTTTCTTTGTCGTTGATTTTAGACAGCTTCAATACAATGTGCCTTGGAGAAGGCCTGTTTGGATTGAGGTAACTAGGTGTTCTATTTGCTTCTTGGATTCGAGGTCCAGTTCTGTCCACAAATTTGGGAAGTTCTCATCGACAATTTGTTTGAATATATTCTCTGTTCCCTTCTCTCTTTCTTCTCCTTCTGGTATGCCCATTATTCTTATATTGCTCTTTCTGATGGAGTCAGAAAGTTCTTGTAGAGTTCTTTCATTTCTTTTAAGTCTCAAGTCTCTTTCTTCTTCCATCTGTGTCATTTCCAGGTTTCTATCTTCGATGTCACTGATTCTTTCCTCCATCTGGTCAACTCTACTACCTAAGCTGGTTATTTCATTCTTAATTTCTTCTATTGAGTTCTTAATCTCCAGAAATTCTATTTGGTTCTTTTTAAAATTTCAATCTCTTTTGTAAAATGCTCATGCTGTTCTTTGATTGTGTTTCTGAGTTCATTAACTGCCTATCTGTGTTTTCTTGTATCTCGTTGAGTTTTTCAGAACTGCAATCTTGAATTCTCTGTCATTTAAGTCACATATTTCTGTATCTTTAAGTTCCTTTTCTGGAGATTTTCACTTTCTTTCTGAGCTATCTTGTTGCCTTGGTTATTCATGGCAATTACTGGTTTACTATTTCTCTTCCTAGACATCTACAGGAGTGGCTTGTGCAACAGGTCGATAGGAAGCGTTCTTTCTTTTGTTTTCCAGTAATTTTTGGTAGAATGTTTTATTTTTTCTCTGACTGCAGCGTATTTTTGTTCTCCCACACGGTAGTGCTATGTTTTCTCTGCACTATTTCAGCTTCTCACACAATAAGGGGATTCCCTGGGAGATGGGCTTCTCCTCTGTTAATAGTTCTCCTGGGTCACAGGGCGCAGTGTCCGTGTGGGTATGCGGAGAGCTTTTGAAGTTCCAAAGCTCTTCCTGCACCAGATTCAGAGTCTGTATGTTTCAGCAGTTCTGTTTCCTCCTGCTGGGATCCGCCCAGATAGGTGGGGCCAGGGGCAGGGTGAGTTGTGAGTGGTGGCCCAGAGCAATGGCTGCGACCACCACCACAGCCAGTCCTGCTTCCACAGCTCCCTCCCCTTTGCTGGACTAGTTGGGCTGCGAATCTGTGTCTGCGGTCCACAGTTCTCAGAACAGCAAATGTTCTGTTCTTTTGATCTGACACTGCTACTGTTCCGTTTCTAGCACCGGGCAGGTGGGGATGGGACGAGCTCTGGGAGGGTAGGGAGGGGGCAGCTAGTCTCAGTGCCTAAGGCTTCTGTTCTCTGCTCGGCAGTGAGGGCTTAAAGCACCGTTTTCAGCCATCTTCCCTCAGCCTTTTCTCTGAGGTCTCTGTCATGAGCGTTCGGTTCAGCCATGTTATATGCTGCCCCCTCATTCCTGTTGGCCATAAACGGAGACCTAGCAGTCCGAATTCTTCCCTCTTCTGCAACTGCGGTCATTCTGGGATGCAGCGAGCTCGGAGCCCTGAGCTAGGTCTGCGTCCTGTGCCTGCGCGGCTCCGTCTCCGCACTTCTCCCTTCCCTCCTTGCCCACTCACGCAATTCGCCCACCTTTAAGTGAATTCAGTAGTGGGCCTCTTTGTCTTGCCTGTCTGCTGTGCAGGGAGTCCTTTGTGGAGTTATTGTTGTTCGATTAGTTGTAAATTCCAGGGGAAAAGCTCCGTAAAGCTCTGTAAAGCAGGGAGGTTCACCTAACGCCACAATTTTGATGACTTCCTTACGTCTCTTTTCTACTCAGCTGTAATCTCATTTGGTTGCTGTGTTTGGCAGGGCCTGGAGGTAGTGGTGTGAAGTGGTAAGTGTCCTGGATCTGGAGGAGGAAATATGGGTCAGCATTGGAACTGTGGCTCAATTGGCTGGAACCACAGAGAAGTCCCTCAGCCTACTTGGTTTCCACTTTATTCCCTGTCATATGGACGGGTAATATTTAATCTACCTTCTGTGAGCAATACCAACCCTTGTTGGGAGGACCAAATTAAATAACAAATGTGAATTTGGTTGAAAATTTAACTCGATAAACAAATGAGGTATCTGTGATTAAAACTGGTTTGCTATTCAATGAGTTTTCAAGGGAAGAAATACCGCACAATTCCTGGTTAAGAACATTGGTTGGGGTCAGTGGTATTTAAAACAAACAAATTTATTTATTTAAAGTTTATTGGGGTGACAATTGTTAGTAAAATTACATAGATTTCAGGTGTATAATCCTGTATTATATCATCTATAAATCCCATTGTGTTTTATTTGTTTATTTATTTTATTTTTAAAGTTTATTGGGGTGACAATTGTTAGTAAAATTACATAGATAAACAAACAAATTTTATTAGATTATTTTTTAGAGCAGCTTTTGGTTCACAGCAAAACTAAGTGGAAGGTACAGAGAGTTCCCATATGCCTCCTGTTCCCCACTCCCCCAACTTCTCCCATTATCAACATCCTGCACCAGAGTGGTGCATTTATTACAAGGAATAAACCTATGTCAACACATTATCACCCAAAGTCCACAGTTTACATCAGGATTGACTCTTGGTGTACATTCTATGGATTTGGACAAATGTATAAGGGCATATATTCACCATTATAGTATCAAACAGGGTAGTTTTGGTGGTGGTAATTTTTACCTTGTCTTCTTAGGTGCAGTGTTAGCTCCATTCCTGAAGGATTGATCTGAAAACCTCAAAGATGATTAAAAATGCTGTTGAAATCCCTAAAAGTTGGAGAGGGTCTGCTCATGCTACCCATCATTTTCCCTGGCTAGATGACATGACCTCTAGGAGGCATCTGCACTGGTTCAAAGGGTGCTTTTCTGAAATCAGCAGAGCAAGTTGGTTAGCATCATTCTTTCACCAGAGAGGTCTGGAAGGGGCTGCAGCATATGGCTGCGCAGGTTGTGAATCATGTAATTCCAAGGGGCGCTATTCACATAGGCTACTGTGTAATGATGCTCCTTGGAGTTGGTCAATGCTGAAGCCCTGATTCTGGGAAGAATGTAAAAGAATCTCTTTAGAAATTGTTAGCCCTATGTTTAACCAGGCTGTGCTAAAATCAGATTCTTATAGTTAAGGTCATTTTTAGATTCCCCTATGTCCTGAGAGTGTGAAAAGCAGTTTACTATAAATCATTTGCTTGAGGTAAGAGTTATTGATCATCTTCCTGTGGAACTGCTTTCTTTATCCATAGTCTTTCTGACACAGAGGAATGGAAAGACTCTGACTCAATGTTTAGAACTTCAAACACGGTGGCCCCAGATGAAAGATGCATTTATGGGAGGGTGCTGTTAGGCCCAAGTCATACTCTCATGAGTGGCTGCCAATTCCTCCTTCCAGGATTTTCCTTCTCCCAGGGTTGCCATAGGGTAGAAAGTACAAGGCTTTTGATTTTTAATTATGAATATGCTTTAGGATGTATGGTTATGTTTCATTTTCATGATTCTTCTATTTCTCATTGCCACCAGTAGCTGAGAGCTGATGACACTGAAATTATGTTATCAAATTTAATGCCAATGACACTCATTGTGTCATTAATTAAATTTCACTCACTTAACTCATTAGACAAAATGCAAATGTGGAAAAATGCCTTTTAATGTTTTTTTCTTGTTTATAACTGCCAGTAAAAATTCTTCATTAAGCCTTCAGCAGAAAGCATTTCATAAGCTGGCTTTTCCTTCATCCTGAGGACTCAGTAAGATAAATGCCCTTTTTACTCCAAACTTAATAAAGGATGACTGCTGACTGATCACTTCAGTCTGTCTACACAATCTGCATTTCTTAGATCATTGCCAGAGCCTTGGCCATATTGTTATCTTAGCTAGATTAGGGCTACAGAGACCAATAAAAGTGGTGGCTTTAATTTTTCTCCTTGAAGAAAGCATCATAAAAGAATAACAGTCACACATACTTTGCAAAATAAGGCAACAGGTTTGACATGTTATTCGAAGAACTAACAAGACTCAGAATACCTTGGTCATGCATTTTAGTAAATAAAATGGTCTAGCATTTTGTTTAGTTTGTGTATTTCAATTATTATTTTTTAATCATTGATTCCTGGACATAGGTTCTCTTCACACTTTCGCTGCTGTATTTGAAGTCATCTGTGTCCCTGTTGCTGGATCTCCTCTTCTTCCTGTTCTACTTACCTTGCTAATTTCTAAGATTCCCAAGCTTCCAATGCATGGCCAGGGAGCACGTAGGAGGCCACTGAAGGTCCTTCGAACCAATTAGCATACAATGTCCTGTAGAGGGAGCCTGCAGACAGCTGTGCTGGACTCTCAGCTATCTTCTGCCTCCACAAAACCTTTTCATATACACAAAGACTGGAAATTGCAATATCTAAATGACCGTGCAAGTAGCCATTTCTTTCTTTTTCTTAAAGGCACATCCTGAAACACTTATATCAAGGGGGGAACATATGTGCTTTTGTTTTTCTTTTAAAAGCACTGCTTGTTCTCTGCCCACCTCCACCAACTCCCTCACATTCCCAACATCATCTAATCATCTTTAAAATACAAATGCTCACCTCCCCAAGGAACAAGAGGCGCCAACGAAAAACAAAACAGAAGGGGAAGATGCCAGGAAAGGCATTGACACCCTAAAGAAGATTTTTTTTTCCCCTTGGGAGAACTGATCTTCCAGGAAAACAAATTAAATTATCGTTTTCATCTTTGTACCGTGACATCATTAAAAGTGCACATTATGTACCAATACCCCTTGCTTTGTATTCATAACCTTAAACCAAAATGAATCTGTTGTCACAGGGAGTTAGCACATTTGTTAATGGCAACTAACCAAAAACTTGAATTGTGTAAGAAAAGCAGTTTTGGGTACAAAAAACAACAGGGAGAATTGCCTAGTGGTCATGGAACATTCTTCTCCCACTGGCAGAGGAATAACTCCCCATTCTCTATTTCTGGGAGCTTCTGCTCTGCTGTCTGAAGCGAGATTGAGTGCCTAAAGAAGAGAATCCTCAATTAATATGGAGCAAATCCTTGTCTCATCAATGCATTCATTTAGCTTATGAGCATTTATTAAGCACTGATTTTGAGTCTAGACCTTACCATATATTTTTCCATTCATACACTTATTGGGAATGTATGACTTGTGAGTATCTTCTGAGCAGTCATTCATAGAACGTTCATGGTCACTGTCTTTGGACAGCTTTTAGTCCTGTCATAGAGAAAACAAATCAATAGCAAAGCATGTGACACATGTGACCGAAGAGGGTGCTATACGAGTACAAAGAAGGAGTCCCAAGTGCAGCCTTGGGAAATCAATGAAGGTGAGAAGGTGGTGCCTGAATCTAGGAGGACTGCATACAGCAGGCATAGGTTAGCCTGGCGAAGAAAGAGGGTAATGCCATTCCAGGCAGAGGGAACAGCAGTGGAAAGACCTAGAACTGTATTGTGAGTATAGAGGGCATGGAAAGTCAATGCAAAGCCATTGAAGAATTGTAGGGAAGAGTGATCTGATCAGATTTGCATTTTAGAAAGCTACCTCTAGCTTCATCGTGGAAAGCTGACTATAGAAAGACAAGCCTGGAAGCAGAGAAATGAACTTAGCAGTCTTTACATGGTGGTGGCTGGCTGGAAGGTAAGAAATGAATCAGACTGGCTGGATGATTAAATGTGGAGAAGGGGCAGATGTGGGAAAGACAGAAGTCAAAGGCAGAGCTTCTGCCCTTCAGGAGCTCACAGAATGCTTGAGAAGCATAACCTGTAAATGCAAACCTTGGACATTTCAGGCAGTTTAGCATAGCGGAAAGAATCTAGCTTCTGAAATCAGCCAAACTTGCCTTGTATTCCTGTCATACCATTGACTGGCCACATGGTAGAACACTTGGTCACTTGAACACATTGTATCTCAGTCTCCTTATTACCTTATAGGTGGTTATGAGCTTTCATGTGTGAAAAGCATGTGGCATCTAACAGATGCTCTATAAATACTAGTAAAGGTTTCTATAAAATAATGATCATAATTATTACTATAATACTAGAAAAATAATACCAGTCATTATTATGTAAAACCATTAAAATCAAATATGGGTACATGTATATTTGGGGGTGTGTCAAATATATGTTACAGGATGTTTTTCTGTTAAAAGATTCTGAGGATGAGAAAACTCCTATTGCACAATTAGGAAACCAAATAGAAATATGCATCATGTTTCTGAATGTCTCTGGGCAATGGGTTCCACACCTCCCTGGATCAACATTTTATCCGTATGATGGTCAGGAAGTTCTTCCACATATCTGACTGCAATCCCTCATGCTGCATTTTAGCCTGTTTGCTTTTGCCCAATTCCCTTAGACGTCTTCTTACTGTTCCAAGTGTAGTTATTCTCTTGTCAGGGAGTAGTTTATCGATATTGTCGCTCTCAGACATTCTTGAGCTGGGACTAACAATAATGCTCTGACTTCCTATCTCTACTTAAAGAATATGTTGACTTTGTTGCCTGGAATTGGCGTTGTCTTCTCTATATTCCTTGCTCATCACTTTTCTCTTTAGAGAAAATATTACCACATTTTATTTTTCAAAACATTCCCTTCTCTGATGGAAATGTTCTGGAATTAAATAATGCCAATGGTTGCACAATATAGTGAATATACTAAAAACTACTGAATTGTACACTTTAAAATGGTGAATTTTATGTTATATGAATTATTTCTCAATAAAATAAAATAAAAAGCTGTGGTTTACAAAGATGCTCCCTTATCCTTCAGATATCTTTTTAGTGGCCTAACTTGTGTTTGTCTCCTGGATCAATATATGTGACCCTTGTTTCTGTCTAAAACATTGCCCACGCCAGTATCTAGAGAAACCATTCTAGATCCTTGATCTGTGGAAATATTTATTCCCACTTTATAGATGGGAACCTGAGGCAAGAAGAGGTGCCTGATTGACCCAGAATGACCCAGCTGCCAGACACCCACCCAGAACCGATCAGACAGCACGAGCTGGCTGCTGCAGGCAAAGTGCACCTGGCAATTTCTCTCTTTAGAATGTCCCCAACCTCCTTCTTCAGGGGGACCTTCAGCCAGCCTTTGTTCTCTTTTACTTTTCTTTCTTGTGACCAAATTTGCTTCTGACAAGGTGTACTTTTGACGTGAATTTCAGAGAAGGTGCTACTGTTCTCTGGAAGATTTCTGTTTAAGTCCTTATCTGTATTTAGGAAGTGGAAGGGGTTGTTCACCGTAGAGGAAAGCAGGCAGTAATAAGCTGGTGGGGAAGCTCAGGAAGGGAATGATCTGGGTCCTCCCCAGAGCTCTTCCAGGGCTGCCACATAGCTGCCATCTATTCTGTTTCTACCTAAAGCCAACCACCCATCTGCATGACTCCATTCTTCCCTTCAACTATCAATGATGAAGGCTCCACTTGCTCAGTGTGTGCAACACTCACAGTGTATGAGGCCGTCTGGTCAGACCTTAGGCCAGTTATTCTGAGCCTCAGTATCTTTGTCTGCAGTCTGGCCACAGCGATCCCTATTTTATAGGACTGAATGGAAACAAGTGTGGAGTTTCCAGTGCAGCGTAGTGCCCCGGTCACAAGGTCTTATAAATACCCTTTCCTCCCTGATTCTAAATCAAAACCTCTGAGCATGGCCCATGTTTTCATTGAAGTTTCTGCTTTCAGTCCTAGTCTCTGAGGCATTAAGAAAGGAAGGAGAGAAGGAAGGAAGGCAGGGAGGGAGTTTGGGATGGGTGCAATTTGTAATGAGTCAATGTGCCACAAGAAATCTTGAATTTGCTGCCTGTATTAGGTTGAGTTGTATCCCCCCAAACGATATGTTCAACTTCAAACCCCAAAACCTGTGAATGTGACCTTATGTGGACATGGGGTCTTTGCAAAAGTTATGAAGTTAAGATGAGATCATCCTGGATTTAGGGTGAGCCCTTAATCCAATGGTTGATGTCCTTCCTTATAAGAGAAAAGAGGGGGAGGTTTGTGACACAGAGAGATGGAGGAGAAAGCCTTGTGAACATGGAGGCAGAGACTGGAGTTAGGTTGCTACAAGCCAAGGAATGTCTGGGGCCACCAGAAGCTGGAAAAGGCAAGGAAGGATTCTCTCCTGAAGACCTCAGAGGGAGCATGGCCCTGAGGACACTTTGATTTCAGACTTCTGGCCTCCAGAATTGTGAGAAAATGAATTTCTGTGGTTTTAAGCCACCAAACAATAATTGGTTCATTTGTTAAAGGAGCTATAGGCAACTAATACATTGCCTGAAGGAAGGGCAATTATTCATGTGTTGACATGTCCAGAGACAGTAGCATGCATGTTGCTCATGCATTCCCATGTGGGTGTGTCTAGAGCATCAGGAGAGGCAAGAAGCCTTCCAGCAGCCATCTGGTCTCTCCGGCTCAGGGCAGAGCTGGCACCTGCACATGGATGGTCTCACCCCATGCCCAGATTGCACGTGATAGATTTAGTAACTGTGATGCATTATATGGGGGGCATCTGTGCACCTCTTTACACGTAAGCAGAATAAACACACAGCTTTATAAATGTTCTCCCAGAAAGGTCTGACCTGAAGCACAACGACAGATGTGGTCATTACATCTCCCCAGGAACACAAATTGCCAGTTACCACAGTGCTAAGCAGCAGCTGACAACTTTCTTATTTGAGCAAAAGATTTCTTGAAATTGCTTTTGAAGAAATAGTACCAACATTAATTTCCTTTTATGCATTGCCGCTATCAATTGAAATGGAAGAAGAAAGCCATTACCAGTTTTCATAAATAGATAGATAGATTTATGATTTCCTCCCAGGACTTACAGAAACAAATGTAAAATTGCAGTACTAAGTGTACATACTTTGAGGGGAGGACAAATAAGAACAAAGCCCTGCAGACTCACATGGACAGCTTTGTGTCTCTGCCTGCAGGGCTGTGGGTGTGTGTGCGTGCCGGAGGGAACCCGAGGTGGCCACCTCTTCACAACTTCTGTCCCATAGACAGTTGCTTACTTCACCCCTCATCAGTAGAATAAAATTATTTGAAATATATATCAAGAAAAAGTGCTAAAATGCAGTGGGCTCACATAGCAGCAATTTATGCCTACGAGACTCCTCAGCCAAAATCAACAAGGAGAGAGCTGGGCTGCTGTCAGTCATAGCAGCTCATTGTCTACACGCCAAAGGCAGTGCTACAGAGGCAAGGAATGTCTGTGCTCTCCTGTTTGCTGGAAGCCGCTTTGGTACCTCAGCTCTGAGGTTTCCTTTGAAGAAAGAGGGAACGGAATGTGTGAAGAGGGAACAGTGAATTCAACCTCCTCTCCTAAGCCGAGCTAAAGTGCCCACTTTCCAAAATGATCCCACCTGACATGTAGTAACAGGATTCAGTCCATCACTCTCAGAGGAGTTTACCAGTCCTGCCTCTGTCCAAACACCAGGAACCAGAGCGGAATACCCACCTTGTTTTCTCACACAGGACTGTGGGTAGAACTCAGCCTGGACATGCTCCCATTGAGTGCCTTTTAATGAAGCAAACTATTGCTTGCTAATAAGCAGGAAGTAGATCTGTTCTGTATTTTGCCATCTTTAACCAATCCTTGCATGAGTTTCCAAAATTTCATTGAAGAGAAATGTTTGGACAAGATTGGGGATGGAACTCAGGCTTCTCTTTGAATTTCTACTTGGATGGAATCAAGGAAACCTGAATGCCTTCAGAGTTTTAACCTTGTCCATAAAATGCATGACAATTCTCTCTCTCTCTCTCTCTCTCTCTCTCTCTCTCTCCCCCTCTCCCCGCCCCTGTGTGTGTGTGCACATCCATGTATGCTCATCCTGGAGAGCACAGTGAATGCTTAAGTACTTATATCTGGTCGTTGATGATACAAGATGGCTTAAAGACTTGAAATTTTTCACGCATACAAATAATGTATTTGTTCGAGTTGGAAGAAATATGGTAAAGAGCCAAAAAAATAACTGAAAGAACGAGGTTGAAAGAATTTAGAGTGTGTAGCTCAGGGAGACTGCTGTTAAGGAGAGTTGGGAATGTACCTCTGCCCAAGGGCTGTAAATCCCCAAAGAGGAAATCTGTAGGGTAGTAAGAGGGCACTACAGAGGAGGAAATGGGCAGAAAGGTGTTAATCTTGGTCAGCTCAGGCTGCCATAACAAAATACTATAAAATGAGTGGCTTAAACATGAGAAATTAATTATCTTACTATTCTGGAGGCTGGGAAGTCCAAGATCAAGGTATAGGCAGGTTTGGTTTCTGGTGAGAGCCCCCTTTCTGATTAGCAGACTGCCAGCTTCTTACTGTGTGATTACCTGGCCTCTTCTTTGTGAGTGCTGAGAGGGAGGGAGAGCAAGCTCTCTGGTATCTCATTTTACAAGGGCGCTAATCCATCAGATCAGGGTCCTGCTCTTAGGACCTTATTTAACCTTATTTGCCTTCTCGTAGGCCCCATCTACAAATATGGTCACATTGGGGGTTAGGGCTTTAACTATAAATTTAGGGGAGACACAGTTCAGTTCACAGCAGAATGGAAACTACAGTTGACCCTTGAACAACATGGGCTTGAACTGCTGAACTGCACGGGTCCACATATATGTGGATTTTATTCAATAAATATATATTTGGCCCTCTGCACCCCCAGGTTTCACATCTGCAGATTCAACTACCCATGGATCAAAAACAGTATTTTCGATCCATGTTTGGGAATCCAAGGATGCAGAGGACCAACTGTATGTGTATACATTGCTCTGTACCACTTTATACAAGGGACTTGAGCATCCATGGATTTTGGTATCTGTGGGGACAGGGGGTCCTAGAACCAATCCCCCGCGAAAGCTGAGGGACGACTGTAGTTAAATTTTGGGGGAGTCAAAAGTTATACATGGCACGGGGTTGGGGTCAAGGCTCCAACCCCCATGTTGTTCAAGGGTCAACTGTATAGGCAGTGGGACAAGCTCCCAGTTAATCTGTGGGGACAATGACTCCATTCCTAGGGAAATAAAAGCTGATTGAGCTGGTCCAGTTACATAATATGCTATAGGCAGGGCCTACTCCTGGCCCTTTGGACATGTGAGGAAGGGAAGGGCAGACTAAAAGCTGTAGTTTGCTTGGGAAATGACATCATTTGATGAATGCTTTAATCCGGCAACCTCTCTCCCCCTCCTAATGGAATACTAGTATATTCTTATTAGATGAATACAACTAGGTTAGAAAGGAAGGAAGGAAGAAGAAGTTGGAGGTAGTAGGACTATAGGGTTGTGAGCACAATGCCCTGTGGGAAAAATGAGGAATGAGAGGCAGAGCTTTCTCTTGATCATGCAAACCGTTACTGGTAATTTCTTCTGGTCAGCAAAACTTCTGGTATCACGACTCCAGGTGACTATGTAATAACCAGTCTAGAAACAGAAGTAGAATTGTTAGGTTTTTTTTTGTCATTTGATTTAAAAGCCAAAGGCTATTAACCATGTCACTAAGAATTATAAAACCTTTATGAAGTACTCATCAAAGTACTGAACTGAACGTGTGATGGAGAGAAGAGCTGGGCTAATTTAAATCCTTACCAGACCTGTCTTCGAGAGGTAAAATTAGATATAAAAATTATAGCAGCAAAGACTCCTGTGGAAGCCACCACACCCAATGCTGTGAGCTCACAGAATAGCCACTGATTTTCATCTCCCTGGTGACTGAATGGGAACAGGCAGTGACCAAAGGGAAAGCAAAGAAAGGTTCCTCTCTTACTATGATTGTATAGATCTCATGGGCTTTTCAAAATGGCATGTGGGTCAGTGTTTCCTGGAGCCTGAACTAGCATACCTTCCTTCTGGCATCATAAGAACAATCTCCAGGCTTGGTAGAAGCCCTTGAACTTCTTGCTTAGAAAAGTCAGAAGCCAATGAATATTCACATCCACATCTCACTTTCACCCTGATTTACTAACCTGATCCTTGCCAAATTAGGCCAAAAAGAAAGTAGTTACAACCTTGATCTTCCATTTTTAGACAAGTACCAACTTGTACATTAAGAGCTATACAGTTTTTTTGTGAATTTATCATTGGGACACAGAATTGGTATGTATCTCCAGGTGATCCTCTTCTCTTAGCATGTGTATTTATATATTTATATATAAAGGTTAAATCATTTATAATGATAGATACATCTATATATCTATATCTATCTACATCTATCAGTTGCTGTGATGGACAGAAGGAGGGAAAGAGAACCATATTCATCAGTTTCTGTTACATCATGGTAGAACATAAGGCTGCAACGTAAGTTCAATCCTGTTGAAACCCAGCTGGTCTGACCTTGGGAAGGGCTTCTTCTCATTGGGTCTCAGGGCCTCCATCTGCAAATCTGGAGAATGAATTAATCTTTACTAAAGACCCAATGCAATCTTGTGATTCTATAATTGTAAGTACAGTATTAAGATGCTCTTCCACACTTAGGCTGCCAGTTGTAGAGTGTATTCTGCCTTCATTTCCCAACGTGGTGATGGGAAATTTGAAGCCAGGCAAGATTGTGACAGGCCCAGAGCAACTGGTGATGGAATCTCACTTCCAATTCAAGGCTTTGGTTCCTGGCTTCCTGCTGCATTAACTGCCATTTAGGATGGAGTTGGCATCATATTGGCCTATTCTAAATGCCATTCTGCATGATACCATTGACTGGGAAGAAACGTTACACTATGAAAATATTTTGCAGAGTCTTCTCAGTGAGATTTATACTCTCTAGGCATATGTAGTATTGTTTTATTTAGTTCCTGCCTATTACCAAATATTTGAAACAGTTTACACTAAAAACATAGTAATAACGATCTTAATAAACCAGGAGGAAGATTTGGGCAGATAAGTCTCTGAGAAGCATCCCCAGACTAATGGCTAATGAAAATACCTCCCGCCTTTTATGTCTCCTTTCTTTTCCCTTCTCCCTCCCTTCTTGATTTCTATGGTTTTCTCTTTTGTTGTGTTCTCTTTTCTATCCCTTTTTTTTCTTTTCCATCTATCTAGTTTAAGGCTAATTGAGCCAGGTTTCTGAAACTTAAAGCCAAAAGCTTCTGAATGAATACATCATTTAATTCTCATGGTAACTCATTAGATATGAACTAGTATTACCCCCATTTTACAGATGAATAAAAAGGGGCACAGAAGGGTTGAAACAATTGCCTAAAATCACACAACTGATAAATATATGGAGCTGGGATTTTGACCAAGAAAATCCACCTCTTACATTATTTTGTACACCTGAAACTAATTTTAAAAAAAAAGAAATTCTGAATCCAGTAGCTACACTCTTAAACATTATAATATATACTGATAAATGTGAAGTCAGATTTTAAACTAGGTATGTTTGACCTAAACCCCATTGATCTTGAATTCTAGACTATACTACCTGTGATAAAAATGATCATCTTGACAATAATAGTAATTATTATTGCTTATATTTATTGGGTTTCATAGTGTGCCAGGATTAGTTTAAATATTTGTAATAAATTGACTCACTTAATCTTCACAAAACCCTATGAGGTGGGTACTACTATTAACCACATTTTAGAAATACTCATTTCTATTCATATTCATAAACTGAGGAACAAGGACTTTATTTGTAAGAATTTTTTTATTGTGATATAATTCACGTACCATAAAATTTACCCTTTCAAAGTATAAAATTTAGTAATTTTTAGTATATCCACTATGTTGAACAACCATCACCACCATGTAATTCTAGAACGTTTTCATTATCACCAGAAGAAAGCCTGTACGCATTAGCGGTCACTCTCCATTCCTCCCTCCCCCCAGCCCCTAGCAACCACTAATCTGCTTTCTGTCTCTATGGATTTGCCCTTTCTGGACATTTCATATAAATGGAATCATACAATATGTGGCCTTTTGTGTCTGGCTTCTTTCATTTAGAATAGAGAAAAACAGCTACCGTTTATTGGTTGCCATGACTACTACCTCCTAAGCACTGTTATCGGGAGCTCTGTGTGCATTATCTCTAATCCTCCTAATAACCTTGTGGTACAGTAGAACTATTATCTACCTTTTAATGAGGAGACTGAGTCACAGAGCTGTTCAGTAACTTGCATAAAGTGTGACAGCTCATAAATGACAGAGTTTAAATGCAAACCCAGATCTATCTGTGTCCAAATCCCACACCCTTTGTGCTCCATCCATCTGCCTCAGGGTCACAAGTATGTGGGCTAGTGATGTGATGGTCTTGAAGCCAGGGCAAAGGAGCCAAGATGGCCTGCTGGTGGTGGAAAGTACAGCCCCAAGTTCTCCTGGATTTGGTGCCTAGAAATGGGGTGGGGTAGCGGCACCCCATCCTGAGTCTGGGCTCTATATCTCAGCAAGTTTGTCTGCTGAGGTCCTGCTTGACCTGTTCTCTCTGGAGCTCTCTTGAGGCCCTAGGTGCGCTCTTCCATTTCACTCAGTTTGGATGTGTAGGTTGAGGAGCTTATTGCTGGAATTTCTGTACTTCTTCATCTGGCTTTGGGTTACACATGGAATTATGATGAAGCAAGTCAAGACTTCTAAGGAGGGAAGAAAAAAATCAATGGAATTTCTTCAAGCATTCCCCAAAGTCTGCAGCTTAGGCACATTTCCTTCTGGGGCTCACTGAATAGACACAAACTTCCCTTCTGTGCGTGGGCACCAGAGGCTGATAGCTCACATTTGCTTCCACAAGAGGAGGTTTTGGAGTTGCCCAATGGATTGGTGCACAGAGACTCATTTATACTGTTGATCTAAACGGACACTGTCTCCCAACGTAAAGTTCTACAAGGTGTGGCCTGGTAGGATCTGGGATAATGTACATAGAAAACAGAGGATTATGTCTAATTGATAAAGCTGAGATTTGCACTGTGCAGGGGTGGTAGTTATTCTTTGATGGCTTTGGAAGATTTCATATAAAAGAGAAAACCGTATCTCAAAGAGCAGACTCCTAGAATGATACAGCTGACCCTCAGACTAAGCATGAGTATTCAGCCCTTCTTTTTGAGACAAATAAATTTACCAAGTCTAGGGAAGGAGTGTAGCACAGAGCTGGAGTGCATTTGGTGTCTGTGGGTGCCAATGGGACAGCCTACATGGGTCATGGTGATCTGGCTGCTTCACCTGGTGAAGCCTTGGCCCCAGTGGTCCCTGAATTTCAGTGACACACAAACATATCAGGTGGTACTCATTGTATCAGAGACTCTTTTGGCCCTTGGTACTGCCACATCACAGGCTCTTTTTTGTGAAAATGTGCCCTCTGCAGGGTGGGCTCTGGTCACTACCCAGAACACTGATGATGATGATGATGATGGTGATGATGATGATGGTGATGATGATGATGGTGATGGCAATGATGACATTATCTCAGAAACCCTGAAGAATGGTGGAAGTGGCTTGTGCTCTAGTGATTTGCAAGGATGTCTTGGGGTACCAGACCCCCCCCCCCGGTGCCACCTCAAAGTCACTCATCTGATGTGCCTTCTTCTCACTTTAAAAAACCTATAGGGCAGCCTTACAGGGAGAGAGGAGACAGTGCAGGTTCACAGAGCAGAACCAAAATACCCAAACCTACAATTAGCTTCCCCATTGGCCAGCCCCAAGAGCTCTTACTTATATACTATACAAAAGCAGATGTCTACACTAGAGCTTGTGGACTATGAAGAATTAAGCAGTGTTTTCCATGCTGTGTATATAAGAAGGCACAGAAACGGATACTACTTATCTAGAAATAGTGCCTTCCAAAAGAGTTTGTTTCAATTATTTGGAAAATGCAGGTCCAACCAGCTCATTTCTTCAGATTGCTGAACGGACTTACTGCTACTGTAGCTAGAGGTCTTTAAGGGTCACTGCTGAGTTCTTAGAGGAAGTGGGAAGCTGGCAGAAAAGAGTGTCTGGAGGGAAACCTTTGTCTTTTGACATTGGGGACAGTGTGTCTCAGGCTCCCCTTTTTAATGTTTTATCTTGAGATAATTTTACACTTACAAAAGGGTCGTGAAAATAGTACAGAAAATTCCTTCACCCAGCCTTCACCTAGTTTCCCCAGGTGTTAATATCTTGCATAACCATAGAATATTTGTCAAAAGTAAGGCATTAGCCTTGATACAATGTTACTAACCAAACTACAAAATTCATTCAGATTTCATCAGTGTTTCCATTGAAGTCCTTTGTTCCAGGATTCCACATTGCATTTGTCATCTTAATCATGTCATGTCTCCTTACTCTCCTCCTGTCTATGACAGTTCCTCAGTCTTTCCTTGTCTTCCATGACCTTGACATTTTTGAAGAGTAGTGGTCAGGTGTTTTGCAGAATGTCCCCCAATTTGAATTTGTCTGATGTTTTCTCATGATTAGAACAAAATACAAATTTCTCATGATTAGATGGAAATAGATTAAAGTTAGGGGGTCCCTTTATGGGCTAAACTTAAGAAAGGAAATTACTTTTCTTTGGCCTCCTGCATCCTCCCTCAATGTTCTCTGTCCATCTCCAGTCCTCTTCTCTCTACCCTCAGTGGCCAAGATTTTATGAGCAATTGCTCTGTGTCCAATTCAATAGTGGAGGCATGGGGCACTGCAGAAGAAAAGTGCCTTTTTTTTCTTTTCATTTTCTTTAAAACAAGTGTCCTCAAACTCTAGGAAGGAATTCCAGTCTCCTACATTGAGACTACAAGGAGACAGCACAGTGCTCCTTCTGAAACGATTTGAGCAGAGGGGCAGTCCCTCTTGCAGTTGAAATTCATTATTATTTATTGTGTGAAAAACAATGATGTCCCACTAGCAAAATATTAAACTTGCAATGTTGTACTTAATTCTGGGGAAGCTTCCTGAGGTTGCCTTCCCGACTGGGTGGTAAGATGTTTTATCTCACAGGTTCTGATATTTCTTACTTTTGGTGAAGGGAGAGACAGTAACTCTTAATTTTCTGGAGTTTCCAGAAAGATGAGAAGTATTATGAAATCATCAGCATTGTAGCTCAGAGCATGATCTTTCCAATTTATGCCACTGGCTAAGATTTCTTATCTTTTTCTGATAAAAGTGTGGGGCTTTTTTTCATATCTCTGTTGAGCATCAAAGCTAGATGTTCACAGTCCTGCCATTATACACATAGATCACCGAGGCCAGAGAGGCAAAAACAACCAATTATTCAATCAATGAAATCTCTATTGCCCATTTTCTAGGTGCTCAGTTCTCTACTGGTTGGTATAAGGGCATATAGGTTTATAGGGCATGATCCTTATCCTTAAACAGCTTAAATATCTAGCATGGGAGTGATTACTACTCCATTTAAAGTGACAGTGACCAAGGCAGGACAGTGTGTTATGGTGCTGACACTAAGTGTCATAAGAATTCATAGACGAATCCAGTAAAAGCTCAGAAAGGCCTTAAAGGGGAGAATATTTAAAACTGAACTGGATCTTTAACAATTGATAGGATTTGGACAGATAAAAAGCCAGACTGTGGAAGGCCCAAAAAGCCAAGCAGAAGAGGTTGAAGGATATGGGGCAAATGAATGACATAAAGAAAGTAGTGTCTACAGAAGTTTAATCTGCCTAAGATATACAGTGGGACCAATTGTTGCAGGCTGCAGTCATTGCCAGGCAAGTGTGACGTTTATTCTGGGCCTCCAGAGGCATCATCAAAGCAAGGTGGTCCACTAGTAAGACTAGGAATCAGATAGGAAAGGAAAACTGTTGTAAGGAGCAACAACAGTTTGCTGTTGTGGGAGAGACTTTCGGGGGTAAATGTATCTCTGAGTGTCTCTTAAATTTTAATGGAAAAAGTACATTGGTTAACATTTTTAAAGTACTTAATATATACTAGCCATTGCTTTATATGCTTTAGTTCACATAACCTCTTTTCTATAGAGGAGGAAACTGCGGCTTGAAAAATAAGTAACTTCTCCAAATTCACAGGGCGAGCAAATAGCAAATAGTTTCCCAAATAGGCCTGTTTGATTTCAAAGCCCCTATCTGTCCTGACACCCTACCCACAGCTGCATTATTTCTACGGTGTTATATGTTAGAGCTGGAGGGACCTTTGGATTCTAGTCCAAATTCTTTTTTAATGAAGAGCCAGCCAAAGCCCAAAAGAGGGAGAGTGGCACACCTGATTCCTGATCATTTAGCTCTTCTGCAAAATCTTGGTGCCTCTGACACTAGGTGTCCTGGTGTAAGGGGTGGGGTATCTGGTCCTGAACACTCTGTGACTTGGGGGAACTCTCTCTAAAGGAGCTCAGGCTTTAGACTTTGCTGATTAAAATCAGGGTCCTCACATCCTTTGGTGATTCCTCCCCCTCCAGTTCTGACTAGAGATCTGCTTCAGGAAGAGGCCAAAAGGGAGACTTTCCTAGCAAGAGCCCAGGACTGCACACAGGAGCCCATGTACCTAGAGCTGGGAAGTCAGTGGTAGGATGGTGGGCATAGTTGCCATCCCACCTTCATATTTTGATCCCCATGACTATGAAGGCTTTTATGTTTGGACACGCATCTCTTATAGCATGGCTACTGTGTATCCTTGGGAAAATTCCTTACCCTTTCTGAATATCAGCATTTTCATTTGTAAAGTGAGAATAGTGATCATTCTTGCCTTTTTAGAGTTATGGGTGTGAGAGTGAAATAGCGTTGGTTAAGTACACAGAGTAGGCTATGAATGAGTGAAGCTCTCTGAAATACTTGGGCAGGATACGCAACAGCTGATAGAGTGGCAAGAGCATTTCATTTGGAAGCAGACGACATTGGTGATGCACTCAGGATCTAACTTGGGTGTGGTCTTGGGCAAAACACATAGGTTCTGGTTGTACTCTCTCACTTGAAAACTAAGGAGTTCATTCTAAATGGAGGAAATAGTAATCATTAAGAAGGCACATGGCGGATTGACGTCATAGAAATGGCAGAGTGAGGTGAGCCTCTTGAAATCTCCCTTGGAATTTACAACAAATTGAACAACTATAACTCCACAAAGGACTCCCTGTGCAGCAGAAGGCAAGACTAAGAGACATGCAACTGAAATTATCTAAAGGTGGGCAAATTGGGCAAGTGGGGGAGGAGGGAAGAGGGAAGAGTGGAGACGCGGGGCTGCGCTGGCCACAGTATGCAGACAGGAGCTCGGAGCTCTGAGCTACCTGCATTCCAGAGATACCATAGTCCCAGGAGAAGGAAGAACTCAGACTGCTAGCACTCCTTTTATGGCCCACAGTCGTGCTTGAGGTATCAGCATATAACACGGCTGGACCCAACGCTCACGGCAGAGACCTCGGAGCAAAGATTGATGGAAGAAGGGTGAAAATGGCAGTTTAAGTCCTCACTGCCAAGCAGAGGATGGAAGGCATAGACACACAGAAACTAGCCACTCCCTACCGACCCTCCCAGAGCTCGCTACACCCCCACCTTCCCAGGGCTAGAAGTGTAACAGTAGCAGTGTCAGATCAAAAGAACAGAATATTTGCAATTCTGAGAACTGGGGCCAGCAGCCATGGACTTGCAGCCCAACTAGTTCTGGTGAAGGGGAGGGAGCTTGGGTAAAGGACTGGGTGTGGTGGTTGTCGCAGACAATGCTCAGAGCCACCTCTCACAACCCAGCCGGCCCCTGTCCCCACCTATCTGGGCAGATCCCTGCTGGAGTAAACAGAATTGCTGAAAGACATGGGCTCTGAATGGGCTTCGAAATTTCAGAAGCTCTTCACATCCCCCATCGGAGGCTGTGCCCTGACACCTAGGTGACCTGGTCACGGAGCAGAAGCCCACCTTCCAGGGAATCCCCGCATTGTGTGAGAAGCTGGAACAGTGCAGAGAAAATATAACACTACAATGTGACAGAGAATAAAAGGCTGCAGTTGGAGGGAAAATAAAGCATTCTACCAACACCTACTGGAAAGCAAAAGAAAAACATTTTCCTACCAACCTGTTGTACAACCCACTACTGTAGATGCCTAGGAAAAGAAATATTAGGTTGGTGCAAAAGTAATTGGTTTAAAGGTTGAAAATAATTGCAAAAACCGCAATTACTTTTGCACTAACCTAATAATAATTCATTAATTGCCATGAATAAACAAGGTAAGAAGGCAGATCAGAAAGAAAATGAAAGGTTTCCAGAAAATGAATTTAAAGACATGGAAATATATGACTTAAATGACAGAGAATTCAAGATTGCAATTCTGAAAAAACTCAACGAGACGCAATAAAACACATAAAGGCAGTTTAATGAACTCAGAAATACAATCAGAGAACAAAATGAACATTTTACCAAAGAGATTGAAATTTTAAAAAAGAACCAAATAGAATTTATGGAGATTAAGGACTCAATAAAAGAAAGGAAGAATGAAATAGGCAGCTTAGGTAATAGAGCTGACCAGATGGAGGAAAGAATCAGTGACATTGAAGATAGAAATCTGGAAATTACACAGATGGAAGAAGAAAGAGACTTGAGACTTAAAAGAAATGAAAGAACTCTACAAGAACTTTCTGACTCCATCAGAAAGAGCAGTATAAGAATAATGGGCATATCAGAAGGAGAAGGAGGGAGAAGGAAACAGAGAGTATATTCAAACAAATAATTGATGAGAACTTCCTAAACTTGTGGAAAGAATTCAAATACAAGAAGCAAAGAACACCAGGGCCGGCCCGGTGGCTCAGGCGGTTAGAGCTCCATGCTCCTAACTCCGAAGGCTGCCGGTTCCATTCCCACATGGGCCAGTGGGCTCTGAACCACAAGGTTGCCAGTTCAATTCCTTGAATCCCGCAACGGATGGTGGGCAGCGTCCCCTCCAACTAAAATTGAACACGGCACCTTGAGCTGAGCTGCCGCTGAGCTCCCAGATGGCTCAGTTGGTTGGAGCGCATCCTCTCAACCACAAGGTTGCTGGTTCGACTCCCGCAAGGGATGGTGGGCTGCACCCCCTGCAACTAGCAATGGCAACTGGACCTGGAGCTGAGCTGCGCCCTCCACAACTAAGACTGAAAGAACAACTTGAAGCTGAACGGCACCCTCCACAACTAAGATTGAAAGGACAACAACTAGACTTGGGAAGAAAAAAAAAGAAGCAAAGAACACCTAATTACCTCAACCCCAACAGGCCTTCTCCAAACACATTGTATTGAAGCTGTCAAAAATCAATGACAAAGAAAGAATCCTCGAGTCAGCCAGGGAAAAGAAGACAGTAACCTACAAAGGAAAGCCCATTAGATTATCATCATATTTTCTCAGCAGAAACTCTACAAGCCAGGAGGGAGTGGGCTCAAATATTTAAACTATTGAAAGAGAAAAATTATGAGGGAAGGACAATATATCCAGCAAAGATATCATTTAGATATGAAGGAGGAATAAAGACCTTTCCAGATGTACAGAAGCTGACCTGCATTACAAGAAATACTGAAGGAAGCTATTCGACCTGATAACAAAAAAGCAAAGAATACAAAACCACGAATAGTATTATGAACAGACAGACTGAAGCAGGAAATGGCAACCCTTACACCAAATAAGACACTATACACTTAAACATAACACAGAGGGTAAAGAAGAAGAAAAAAAGAAAACACTTAAAAAAAAAACACACGAGGAAAAAGACAACTTGCCACTGCAGCACAGAAATCAACTCACAGCATAAATAGGGATAATTTGTGACAACAAAAACACAGAAGGGGAGAGAGTAAAGGTCTGAACCAGCACAAAAAAATGGAGAAAGTAAGCATGATGAAGAAAATGCAATACTCTAAATATGAAACTTTCTTTTACATAAACTTAATGGTAATCAGAATGGTAAAATCCAGAACTGAAATATATAACAGAAAAAATATATAACAGAGGGGAAAATCATAGAATACCACCACATTGAAATAATAGACAAAACAAAAATGCAAAGAAACAATGGAGACACAGTCCTACCAGAAAACCAGACAGAATGATAGGAAATCCTCATATATCAATAATCACCTTAAATGTAAATGGACTGAACTCACCAATAAAAAGGGACAGAGTAGCAGATTGGAACAAAAAAAGGAAACCCAACCATATGCTGCATCCAAGAGACACATCTCAGCTACAAGGACACATAGACTCAGTGTCAAAAGGTGGAAACTGACATCCAAGCAAATGGTATTCAGAGAAAATCAGGTGTAGCCATACTGATATCAGATGAAACAGACTTCAGGATAAAAAAGGTAACAAGAGACAAAGATGGACATTTCATAATGCTAAAGGGACTATACAACAAGAAGACATAACAGTCATCAATATTTATGCCCCCAATCAGGGAGCACCGAAATATGCAAAGCAACTACTAACAGAACTAAAGGGATAAATTGACCAAAACAGAATTATAGTAGGGGAACTAAATACATTATTGACAGCTATGGATAGACCATTCAAACAGAAAATAAAGAAAGAAATATCAACCCTAAATGAACCATTAGATGAAATGGACATAATTGACATATATAGAGCACTTCATCCTAGAACATCGGACTATACATTATTTTCTAGTGTACATGGAACATTCTCAAGGATAGACCATATATTGGGACATAAAACTAGCCTCAGCAAATTTAAGAAGATTGAAATCATACCAAGCATATTCTCTGATCACAAGGCTTTGAAATTGGATATCAACTGCAAAAAGAAAGCAGGAAAGAACACAAATACATGGAGATTAAACAATATACTTTTAAAGAATGACTGGGTCAAAGAAGAAATTAGAGGAGAGATCAAAAGATACATAGAAACAAATGACAATGAAAATACATCCTACCAAAATTTTTGGGATGCAGCAAAAGCAGTTTTAAGAGGGAAATTTATATCATTACAGGCCTATCTCAAGAAACAAGAAAAATCCCAAATAAATAACCTCATGTTACACCTTAAAGAACTAGAAAAAGAAGAACAAATGAAACCCAAGGTCAGCAGAAGAAAGGAAATAATAAAAATCAGAGCAGAACTAAATGAAATAGAGAAGAAAAAGACAATAGAAAAAATTAATGTGACAAAGAGCTGGTTCTTTGAAAAGATTAACAAAATTGACAAACCCTTGGCTAGACTCACTAAGATAAAAAGAGAGAAGACACTAATTAACAAAATAAAAAATGAAAAAGTGGAAGTTATCACGGACACCACAGAAATACAAAGGATCATCCAAGAATACTATGAAGAACTATATGCCACCAAATTCAATAACCTAGAAGAAATGAACAAGTTCTTAGAAACATATAGCCTTCCTAGGCTGAACCATGAAGAACTGTAAAATCTAAACAGACCGATCACCAGTAAGAAATTGAATCAATCATCCAAAACTATCCCTAAAGGTAAAGTCCTAGACCAGATGGCTTCACTAGTGAATTCTACGATACTTTCAAAAAGGATCTAATACCCATCTTGCTCAAACTCTTCCAAAACCTGAAGAAGAGACAGTACTCCCTAACTCATTTTATGAGGCCAACATTACCCTGATACCAAAACCTGGTAAGGAGAACACACAAAAAAGAAAATTACAGACCAATATCTCTGATGAATACAGATGCAAAAATCCTAAACAAAATTCTAGCAAATCGAATGCAACAATGCATTAAAAGATTATTCATCATGACCAAGTGGGGTTCATCCCAGGGGCACAAGGATGGTTCAACATCTGCAAATCCATCAATGTGATACATCACATAAACAAAATAAAGGACAAAAATCATATGATTATATCAATTGATGCAGAAAAAGCATTTGACAAGATACAACATCCATTTATGATTAAAACACTTAATAAAATGGGTATAGAAGGAAAATACCTTAACATAATAAAGGCCATATATGACAAACCCTCAGCTAATCTCATAATTAATGGTGAAAAACTGAAGCCCTTTGCTCTACGTTCAGGAACACGACAGGGCTGTCCCCTATCACCTCTGCTTTTCAACATAGTGTTGGAAGTCCTTGCCAGAGCAATCAGGCAAGAGAAAGAAATAAAAGGCATCCAAATTGGGAATGAAGAAGTTAAATTATCATTCTTTGCAGATGACATGATGCTATATATAGAAAACCCCAAAGACTCCACCAGAAAGCTCTTAGAAACAATCAGCGAATACAGTAAAGTTGCCGGCTACAAAATCAACGTACAAAAGTCCATACCATTCCTATATACTAACAATGAAATCTCAGTAAAAGAAATAAAGAAAAAAATTCCTTTTGCAATTGCAGCAAAAAGAATAAAAAAAATACCTAGGAATAAACTTAATCAAGGATGTGAAAGACCGATAGAGTGAAAATGATAAGACATTTTTAAAAGAAATTGAAGAAGACACAACGAAATGGAAAGACAATCCGTTTTCATGGATTGGAAGAATCAACATCGTTAAAATGTCTATATTACCCAAAGCAATATACTGATTTAATTTAATCCCCATGAAAATCACAATGGCATTTTGTTTTCCTGATTAGCATTTTTTATTAGTTTCAGGTGTACAAAACAATGTAATAGTTAGACATTCACACCCCTCAGGAAGTGATAACCCCAATCTACTACCCCTCTGACATCGTATATTGCTGTTACAATTCCATTGACTTTATTTCCTACGCTGTACTCCACATCCTGTGACCACATATATATTAAATTATAGTTGACATTCATTATTATTCAACTTCAGGCGTACACTGCAGTGGTCAGGCATCTATACCGTCCATGAAGTGGTCTCCCTAATAAGAGAAATGCCCATCTGACACCCTACAAAATCTTTACAACATTATTGATTATATTCCCCAAACTGTCTTTCATATCCCAGTGGCAATCTTGTGGTTACCAATTTGTGCTTTCTAATCCCCTCACCTTCTCCCTCATCCCCACCCTCCTCCCATCTAGCAACACTTAGTTTTTCTCTATATCTCTGAGACTGTTTCTGATCAGTTTGTTCGTTTATTCTATTCTTTAGATTCCACATATAAGTGATCACATGGTATTTGTCTTTCTCTGTCTGACTTATTTCACTCAGCACCTGAAGCTGAATAATAATGAATGTCAACTATAATTTTATATATATCCACTGTATATATTTATATACATTTTATATATATCCACTATATATATTTTTTTTCACAAGAAGTGGAGCACAGCATAAGGAATAGAGAAAGTGGAAATGTAATGGCTGTATGTGATGTCAGAGGGGTAATAGATTGGGGGAGGGGGGTTATCACTTTGTGAGGGGTACAAATGATAAATGTCTAACTATTACAGTGTTTTGTACACATGAAACTAATTAAAAAAGAAAGAGGGCACATTGCATGCAAAGCTGTGGGGAAAGGAGAAGCAGATAAGAATGGGAAGGGAGAAGGGAATTGTCCAGAAATTCACTTTACTTTTTGCACCTCAAATATTTTCTCCAAACCTTTGTTTTCATGGAGAACACATGCCAAATAAAAAAAATATAACTGCAAACTACAGGTAGTTTTAAAGAAACTTAACCATAATAGTAATGATAACATGCACCGTTTATCAAGCGTATGCTTATGACCAAGAACTGAGTTGAATGCTTTACGCAGAGTGTGTTCTTTCCCCCTAAAAGTCTTGCAAAGTAAGAATTAATGAACACAGTTTACAGGTAAGGAATCTGAGTTTCGGATATATTGAGCTAGTATTAGTTCAGTTCCCACAGATAGGAAGAAATGGCAGTGGGATCCTAAAGCTGGATACTTGGGTATAGAACGGCTTGCCCTCTGCCCTATGCCTGCATGTTCCTTGTTTTCATTGACTAAATGCTTGCCTTTCAAGTTGGTCTGGTTAAGAGGCTATATTATCTTCGAAAGCTGTAGCCAGACCATAAAGCCTTCCTTGTGTTCCTTTTTTAGAGTTGTTTTTCAGAAATACAGTAAGAAATCAGCTGTGCTTCCTTCTCAGCCACAGCCTGTTTAGAGTCCGGTAGTATTTTACCTTTGGATTCCGTACCTTTTGGACCAGATGTGATTCTAAACATCAACTAAATAGTTTCTAAAGTGAAAGTTCATACTCAAACATACTTTTGCCACAGTGGCAAATATTTGGAATACTTATGCTTTGGGATTTGAAGGCATTTTCAAAAAGGGGTGTTACAGAAATGGCTTTAGTACTCATAACACCATTGAGATCCTAAGATGACTGCTTTAAAAATGAGCCAACCCATCTGGAAGTTGAAGTACTGACATGGTAACTAAAAACAACAAGATATAGTCCCTCCCCATCTTTTACCCCAAGCAAAGTAGTCCGTATCTGTAAAACAAATGGCGTGGAAATTGGTGTATGTGTGGCAGGGGAAGGTCCTCTACATAATGGACCACTGGGAGACAGATGTGCAGTTTTCCCCCAAATCTGGTTCATGTGGAAACAGGAGTGTGGAGGGGAGGGTGATCCCCACCCATACAGACTCTTTCTAACTGTGGGCAATAGGCCCAGGAAAACACGAAGGGGATCCAGAAGGTTCTCGTAGGACACAGTTTAAAAACTCTTTCTGAATTAGAGTGCTCCAAAGGTGACTCTTGTGTCGTGTATATTGTCCCGTTAAAGTTGATCGTTAATTGCTTTTGGCTTGTCAGTAGGTGGGATTGACGCCTAGGCTGACTAGTTGTGAGACTTGGCTTGGCCCACAGTGGATGTTCTGCTGCGTGAGGGTTGACTGCTCAAATGAGGCTTGGCCTCTATGAGCTCTTGTGCCTGTAGAGAATTCCAGGGAAGACGTAGATGCCTCATCACTGCACTGTACACCTGAAGCTGAAGCTGAAAAATAATGAATGTCAACTACAATTTTATATATATATATATATATATATATATATATTTATGTGTATATGTATATGTATATGTATATGTATATGTATATGTATATGTATATGTATGTGTATATGTATATGTATATGTATATGTATATGTATGTGTATGTATATACTTACAAGAAGCGGAGTACAGCATTAGGAATAGACACAGTGGAAATGTAATGGCTGTGTGCGATGTCAGAGGGATAGTGGATGGGGGGAGGGGGTTATCACTTTGTGAGGGATATAAATGATAAATGTCTAACTGTTACATTGTTTTGTGCACCTGAAACTAATAAAAAAATTAAAAACAAAACAAACTCTTGCTGAGATAACTCATGAGGTTTCTTAGCATTTTTATTTTTCCACGAAGGATTTCTTGTATACCAGTTCCTACACTGTTGGACTTCAGTTTCCTCACGTAAAAGTGAAGAAACTCTAAGATCTCCTTAAATTTTAATAATATGGACTTCTAGTGTCCTCTGATGACCAGGTCTGGGTGGTGAGGGTGAGAAACCTTTGCTGACAGGCCCTCCCATGCAGGGCTTCAACTCATTCCTGCTGGGGGCTTAGGGAGCATGCTCTGTGGAGTTGAAATGCACCAGCTTTCCTCCGAGCTCCCTTCCTCCCTGCCGCTTCAAATGACAGTGGACAACTGACTCCATTGTGCATGGGTTTCTTCAGCAAGTCCCCTGTCATGTTTTGTTGCTTTGGAATTGCTCAATTGCTACACATATGTTTCGTGCCTTGGCTTATTTCACTCCTTCACCACAAAGATGGCAACACCTGTCAGGTTAAATATGCTGCAAATTATGCAACACATGCAATAAGTATTTGCCTAGCACATATCACATATTCAGGAGGCAGCATCGCCAAGAGGAGTTGAAAAACAAAAGTTCTGCCTACACTGTAACTAATATGCTCTGTGACCTGGAGCAAGTTACACTGCCTAGCACCAATTTCTTCTTTAAAATGTCCAGGTTGGGCTAGATGAGCCTTAAAGCCCTGGTTCTAAAATTCTCTTGATCTCTTTATTGCATTAAACACAGAAGTATATAAAACGATGTGTTATATAAGGTAAAAGGTAAGCACATGCATAGCCTTATTCTGAAAGGGGTGGAGAATCAGATTGAAAGGCAGGTTGGGGCTACATTGTGAATGGCCTCATAGGACAACTGAAGATGTTTGGATATCATTTTATTGCCATGGGGGATCACTGAAGGTTTTAGACCAGTGCACTAGTGCTGAGGAAAGTTTTAGATAATATAAAAATAAATCCCCAGGAAAATGCCTGCTTTGGAGGGTATCTGTACATGTTAGTGATGAGTGTTAAGAGCCTGGCTCCCGGCCACCTTCAACAAGAATTTTCTGAGTACCTGCTATGTACCCGAGTTCTAGGTGTTGAGGACACAAGAGAGAACAAAGCCAACATAGTCTTTGATTTCATAGAGTAGGTCAGTAAATATATAGCACACCAGAGGCAAGTGTGACGTAGAAAGATAAGGCTGGGTCAGGGGAAAGAGTATACTGGGGGTAGAGGGATTACATTTAGGGTGGGCAGGGAAGGCATCCCTGATAGGGATCATCTGAGCAGAGATCAGGGGGAAGTCAAGCTAGAGAGATTCACACTCTTACCTCAGGTTTTTTATCCTGGATGCTTTCTCTACCTGGGAAAACTCTGCCTCCAGATAATGCCATGGCTTTTTCCCTCACTGCCTTCAGGTCTTTCCAATTCATATTTCCTTCCTGGTAAGGCCTTCTAGCACAACTCATTTGGAAAACAGCTACACACCACAGTCAGACTCTATCCCCTCACTATATTTAATTTCTTTCAATAGCACTCACCACTGCCTGGCATATATTTATTATGTATTGGTTTTATGACCATCTCTAGAACAGAGGTGGGCAAACTATAGCCCATGGGCCAAAACTGGCCCACTCTGTTTTTGTAGATAATTTTCTACAGTCATCCCTGTAAGTATTGTGTGTGGCTGCTTTTGCCTGTAACAGCAGATTTGAGCAGTTGTGAAAGAGACCATATGACCCTCTTATCTTAATCTATTTGCTATCTGGCCCTTTACAGAAAAAGTTTGCTGATCCCTGTTCTAGAGTATAAGCCCCATAGAAACAGGGACTTAGTTTTGTTTATAGCTGTATTCCCAGGTCCTATCAGTGTTTGACACATACTAAGCCCTCAATAAATATTAATTTACTGAATGAGTGAATGAACGTAGGAGAAGAATGATGGGAATAAACAGAAAACTAAGCCAGGCTTGAGTCAGGTCTTGAATCCTGTGCTAAAGGGCTTGGCTGTTCCCTGATGGTGGTGGGGGTGTCCCCTGAGAACAAAGAGTGAGGGAAACTCTATGGGTTCTGTCAGTGAAGAGTTAAACAGCTGTTTCTACCATGAGATCACAATTATTCATGACCACATGGGTGTTAGAGACATCCGCTGTGAAGCATGGCTATGTGGGCACTATGTATCTGCTACTACCACTGTAGGCAGAGCGGAAGTTGCTTAAGGGCAGGACACGTAGGGTTGCAAAGTGCAGTGTGTAAATCCTGCTTCCCCCACAGACTAGCTGTAGAGCCTGCAAAATTTATCAAACTTCTATAGACCTCAGTATTCCTCATCTTCAAAATGGAATATTTACAGACCCACCCTCATCGGGTTGGTTGCTTGTGGATTTCAGGGGTCATGTAAAGTGTTTGGATCAGTGACGGGCACATAGTAAATGCTTCATGAATATTAGCTGATATTAGTGATTCTCCAGTATTAACAGCTCTCCATAATGACCTCTTATATGTGTATTATTGTAACAGTGTATGTTGTGTAGTAAATAATTTAACCATATTCAAAGAGAGGTCTGGCCTTTGTCCTTAGCTTCTGGAAGATAATCTCCAGGTCTTGGAATGTCATGCCTGATAGGAATGTCTTTGTATACTTGGGAGTCTTGATCCAGATAGTAACTATGTGATTTAGCGTGGGCACTCAGCCATACCAACAATGTGATTTAGTGTGGGGTCTTGGTCCAGCAAGATAGTAACTATGGAATGTACAGTGCGGACTCTGAGTCACGCCAACAATCTGATGTTGGCCTTGACCTCCTGAGGGTTAGAAACAGAGACCAGCCATGTGAGCAGGCAACTGAGTCGACATGATGTAGACCCATTGAAGGCTCTGGACACCAAGGCTTGGGTGAGTTTCCTAGTTGGCAACACTCCATGCTATTGTCACACATCAATGCAAGGGGAGTAACGCTGTCCTGACTCTTTGGGGAGAGGGCAATTGGAAGCTCTGCATTTGGTATCTTCCTGGACCCTGCCCTATTAGTCTCTTCCCTTAGCTGATTTTAATTTTACTCTGTATCCTTTCCCTGTAACAAACTATAACCATGAGAATAACAGCTTTCAGTGAGTTCTGTGAGTCCTTCTAGCAAATTATTGAAACTAAGGGTGGTTTTGGGAACCCCCTGAACTTGCAATTGGTGTCAGTAGTGACAGTAGTTCTATGTGCATTGTTCCCCCTAATTTTGCAGTTGGCTATATTTCTGCAAATGTGCAGGGTGGGGGGTCTCTGTGGATCTCAGGTCTCTTCCTAGACTGACCCCTTGAGAGGTGCTAGGTCCAAACACCCTCCCCAGGGAAACTGCATCCTCCTGTCTCCCCCTGTCTGTGAGGCTAACAGAGAAGATAAGGCCACCACCTCACCCTAGGAGCACCACCTTGAAAGGGCGGCAAGACTAGACATTTCTGATGGAAATGGGGGTCTGGGAGGGAGGTCTTTTCCAGACCTTTGTGGTGAATGCCCTTGTCCTCATATTGGGGTCTCACACTAGGGCCACAGAGGTGGACAGATGGGGCCTACCCTAAGGGGAGTGAGGTCCCTATACTGCAGGGGAGAAAAACACATCAGTGCATAATAATAATAATAATCAGAATATTAAAAATCAATAAAACAGTTTGCTCCTCCCATTCTTATACGCATAGCTCTGTGCACATATGTGAGTGTTTCTTTAGGACACATTCTTAGAATTACTGCATTAAGGGAATCATTCTTTCAACAGACACAAAATGAGCATGCACTGTGTACCAAGCGTTGTTCTAGGAGTGTTTGTCTCATGGGTGTGAGGTCCCTGAGCTCTTTGCAGTTTTTTCTCTAGAGTGTAGTAAGGATCCGGAGCTACTTGAGGGTTTCTGCTCAGAGTTTTCAGTATCTAAGCTGTATCCGGCGTATATCATCTCTGAACTCCATGGGGGTCTGTGTCCCAGGGAGTGAGGTCTGAGCTGTTTGGGGGATCTTCTCTCCAGTGGATGAGTTCTTTGAGATTTGGGGGATCTTTTTCAGGGTGTGAGTTTTTTCCTTCACCCCCTTTATTGAGATATATTTGACATACAACATTGTGTAAATGTAAGGTGTACAGTGTGTTGATTTGATAAATTTATAAATTGGAAAATGATTACCACCAGAGTATCAGCTACCACCTTCATCCTGTCACATAGTGACCATCTTTTTTGCAGTGAGAACATTTAAGATCTACTCTCTCAACAGCTTTCAAGTATATGATACAATATTAGCTGTAATTGCCACACTGTACATTAGACCCTCAGAACTTATTCATCTTATAACTGGAAGTTTGTACTCTTTGACCAACATCTCCCCATTTTCTGCAACCTCCAGCCCCTGGTAACCACTAATCTATTCTCTGTTTCTTTGAGTTCAGCTTTTTTAGAATCCACATATAACTGATATCATACAGCATTCGTCTTTCTCTGTCTGACTTATTTCACTAAGCACAATGCCCTTAAATTCCATCCAGCTTGTTGCAAATGCAGGGTTTTCTTCTTTCTCGTAGCTGAATAATAGTTAATTTTATATATCTATGCACATATACGAAGGTCTGACAATTAAGTTTGGGAACTTGTTGCAGCGATGTTGCTAACATTTTTTGAAATCAGAGGGATTATTCATTACGAATTTGTACCAACTGGACAAGCAGTTAATCAAATTTACTATTTGGAAGTGCTGAAAAGGCTGTGTGAAAAAGATGAAAACGACCTGAACTTTTTGCCAGCAATTCATGGCTCTTGCCTCACGACAATGTACCAGCTCACGTGGCACTGTCTGTGAGGGAGTTTTTAGCCAGTAAACAAATAACTGTATTGGAACTCCCTCCCTACTCACCAGATCTGGACCCCAATGACTTCTTTCTTTACCCGAAGATAAAGGAAATATTGAAAGGAAGACATTTTGATGACATTCGGGACATCAGGGTAATACGATGACAGCTCTGATGGACATTCCAACAAAAGAGTTCCAAAATTGCTTTGAAGGGTGGACTAGGCACTGGCATCAGTGCATAGCTTCCCAAGGGGAGTAATTCGAAGGTGACTGTAGTGATATTCAGCAATGAGTTATGTACCACTTTTTCTAAGATGAGTTTGCGAACTTAATTTTCCGACCTCATAGATACGTTAATTTTTTTTATGTCTTCTTTATCCCTTCACCTGTTGACAAACACTTAGGTTGCTTCCATATATTGGCTATTGTAAATAATGCCACAACTAACAAGAGGGTGAATATATCTTTTTGAATTAGTGTTTTAATTTCCTTTGGATAAATACCCAGAGCTAGAATTGCTGGATCATATGGTAGTTCTGTTTTTAATTTTTGAGGAATCTCCATACTGTTTTTCAGAGTGGCTACACCAATTTACAATACCACCAACGGTGAACAAGGGTTTCCTTTTTCTTCACATCCTCTCCAATACTTATTCATATAACCATTCTAACAGGTGTGAGGTGGTATCTCATTGCGGTTTTGATTTGCGTTTTTCAGTGTGTGAGGTTTCTAAACAGTTTTGGGGGTTTGTTTCTCAGTGTGCGAGGTCTCTGAGTTCCTTGAATGTCCATGTCCCTGCATGTAATGTTTCTGAGCTGTTTGAGGGTCTGGATCCCAGGGTGTGAGATCTCTGCATTCCTGGGGAGTCTGTGTCATGGCTTGTCTGGGCTTCTGGTAGGTCTGTGTTCATTCTGAGGTGTCTGGCTATTTGGGGATCTGCACCCCGGGTTTGAAGTCTCCCAGCTATTTGGTGTAGTCTATGTGCAGGATTGAAGGTCTCTGGACTCTATGTGGGTTCTGTATCCAGGATTTGTGGTCTCTGAACTCAAAGTTTGAGTTCTCTAAGACGTTTAGGGGTCTGTGTCAATGTATGAGATCTATTGGCTGGTTGGAGTCTTTGTTCTTGAGGGCCTGAGCTGGTTGGCTGTTTTCCAGGATGTGTATCTATTTTCAGGTTGTGAGGTCTTTGAGATATCTAAGGAGTCTGTATCCAAAGTGTGAAGTTTCTGAACACTTTAGGTATCTGTGTTTGAGGGAGCCAATTCCCTCAGCCATTTGGTGGTCTCTGTTTATGACCTGTGTAGGCATCTTTGTCCAGAGTATGAGACCCTGAGAAGTCTAGGGGTCTGTCCTAGGTGTGAGTCGTCTGAGAAGTTTGAGTCATCCCAGCGTATGAGGTCTCTAAGTTGATTGTTTCATGTTTAATGTCTTTCTGCTGTTTTGGGGTTTGTGCCCAGGAGTAAGATCTCTGAATTCTTTGGAGGTCTGTGTTCCAAGGTACGAGTTTGACACATTTTAAAGTCTGTGTTCAGGGTGTGAAGTTTCTCTTTGAAGGTCTGTATTCCAAATTTAACCTACGAGATTGGGGTTCTGTATGTAGGACATGAGGTCTCTGGACTCCTGAAGGGTGTGGGTTCCAAGGTTTGAGCCTGAAGTATTTCAAGTCCGTGTCAAGGGTGTGAGGTCTCTGAAATCTTTGAAGGTGTTTGTCTCAAGGTTTGAGTCTGATGTACTTGGGGTCTGAGTTCAGAATCTGAGGTTTTAAATGCTTGAATGACCTGTGTTTTGTGGTCTGAGTCTGAGGTACTGGGGGGATCTATGTTCAGGATGTGTGGTCTCTGAAATCTTTGAGTGTCTGTTTCCTGGGGTTTGAATATAGGAGACGTAGGGGTCTGTTTCAGAGCATGAGGTCTCCGAACTATTAGAGAGTCACTGAGAAGATTTGAGTTGAAGATATTTGTAGTTCGTGTTCAGGCTGTGATGTCTCTGAACTTTTCGAGGTTCTTCGTCTTAAGGTTTTAGTGTGAGTTATTGGGGGCCTCTGTTTTGGGTGTGAGGTTCTTGAATTTTTAGAGGGTCTATGTCCCAAGGATCAAGTCTGAGGTGATTTAGCATCTGTGTCCAGGGTGTGAGGTCTCTGAAGTTTTAGAGTGTATGTGTTCCAAGTTTGGGTTGGAGATATTTGCAGTCTGACTTCAGGGTATAAGATCCTTGCTTTTTAAGGGTCTATATCCCAATTTCTGAGTCTGAAATACTTGGAAGTCTGTGTTCAGTGCCAGGTCTCTGAACTTATTGAGGGTGCATATCCAAGGTTTCAGTTTAAGGTATTTTTAGATCTGTGATCAGGGTGTGAGTTCTCTGAAATCTTTGAGTTTTTAATCCAAGGTTTGAGTCTGAGGTACTTCAGCGTCTCTGTTCGGGGTATGAAGTCTTTAAACTATTTGAGGATGTGTGGCCCAACTTCTTTTGTTTGTGTGCTTGGAGGTTTGTATTCAGAGTGTGAGGTCTCTAAACTCTCTGAGGGTCTGAGTCCCAAGGTTTGAATCTGAGGTATTTGAGGGTCAATATTTAATGGTGTGATGTCTCTGAAAATATCAGAGTATGTGGTTTAAGGTCTGAGTGTTAGGAGGTCCATATTCAGGCGTGAGGTCTCTGAACTTTCAGGGAGTTACCAACGTTTTATGAGTCAGTTATTTAGTGGCAGTGTTCAGGTATGAGGTGTCTGAACTTATAGGTTTCTGTATCCCAATATTTGGGTCTGAGGTGTTTGCGGGTCTGTAGTCAGGGTATGAGGTCACTGACCTTTTAGAGAGTCATTGCACTAAGTTTTTATTGTGAGTTATTTGGGGTTTGTGTTTAGGATTTGAGGTCACTGACCTTTTAGAGAGTCATTGCACTAAGTTTTTATTGTGAGTTATTTGGGGTTTGTGTTTAGGATTTGAGGTCTCTGTCCTATTTTAAGGTCTTTGTTTTAATTTTTGAGTCTGAAGTGTTTGGGAGTCTTGTTCAGGGTGTGTTGTGTTTGTACTCATTGAGCTCTGTATCCTGAGGCTTGAATCTGAGGTATTTGGGTTCAAATTTTAGGGCATGAAGTGTGAAGTTTTACAGGGTTTTGTCCCAAAGTTTTTAGTGTGAATTACTTAAGGTCTGAGTTCAGGATTTGAGGTCAGTGATTTTTTTTTAAAGGGTCTCTATTCCAAGTCTGGGTTGGTGGTATTTGTGACCTTTGTTCAGGGTGTGAGGTCTGTAAACTCTTTGTGGGTCCGTGTTGCAAGACTTAAGTCTGAGGTAGCTGAGGCTTTGTTTTCAAGGTGTGAAGTCTTTGAACTTTTGGATAGTTTATGTCCCAAGGTTTGAGTCTAGAGTATTTGTGTTTTGTGTTCAGGTTGTGAGATTGCTGAACTCATTGAGAGTCTCTGTTCCAAAGTTTGAGCCTTAAGTATTTTGTAATATATGTTCAGAGTGTGATGTCTCTGGACTTTCTAAGGTCTTTGTCACAAATCAGAGATATTTAGGGGTCTGTTTTCAGGGTATGATGTCTATATTCTCTGAGGGTCTGTATCTCAAGGTATGAGAATGCGGTAACTAAGGATCTGTGTCCAGAGCTTGAAGTCTCTCAACTCCTTAAGCATGTCCCAATGTTTGCTGAGGGAGTTCATGGTGTAAAGTCTCCGACATCCGTTAAGTCCCATTGTAAGGTTTGAACCTGAGGTACTTGTGGGTCTGTGTCAGGGTAGGAGATCCCTCAAATTTTTGTGGGTCTGTGTTTTAATGTTTGAGTTTCAGGTATTTTCAGGTTTGTGTTCAGGGTTTGAAGTTTCTGAACTCTGTGAGGGTCTGTATCAAAGTTTAAGTCTGAGGTATTTGGGCGCTGTGTTCAGAGTTCAAAATGTCTGAACTTGTAGATGGTCTTTATCCCAGTATTTGAGTCTGAGGTATGTGGGTTCATATTCAAGATGTGAGGTCTCTGAATATATTGGTGGTGTGTGTCCAGAGGTGTGAGTCTGAAGTATTTAGAGGTCTATATTTAAGGTTTGAGCTCTCTGAACTTTTTGGTGGTTTGTGTTGCAAGAACTGAGTCTCAGGTATTTGGGGGCCTCTGTTCAGGGTTTGAGGTCTCTGATCTCTTTGAGTGTCTGGGTCCCAAGGTCTGTATTATTTGGGTGTCCCTGTTCCAATTTTTTAAATTAAATTTATTGGGGTGACAATTGTTAGTAAAATTACATAGATTTCAGGTGTACAATTCTGTATTACATCATCTATAAATCCCATTGTGTGTTCATCACCCAGAGTCAGTTCTCCTTCCATCACCATATATTCTATCCCCCTTACCCTCATCTCCCACCCCCACCCCCCACCCCCCTTACCCTCTGGCAACCACTAAACTATTATCTGTGTCTATGAGTTTCTGTTTCTCATTTGTTTGTCTTGTTCTTTTGTTGTTTTTGGTTTATATACCACATATCAGTGGTTACCTTCCTTGACTTTTCTAATATGATCAGTTAAAGCTATAAATTTCCCTCTAAGTATTCCTTTAATTTAATCCCATGAATTTTGATCTGTTCTACTTTTGTTATCATTCAGTTCAAAATTTTTTCTAATTTTCCTTGTGATTTTGTATTTAACCCAATGAATCTTTTAAAAGTACGTTGTTTAATTTCCAGATATTTGGGGGTTTCCAATATATCATATAATTGATTTGCAATCTAATTCAACTGTAATCATAAAATATACACTGTATAATCTTGGTCCTTTAAAATTTATTGAGATATGTTTTAAGGTCCACAACCTGAACATAATACCCCCTCCCATATACTACTGAAGGGAACCAAAATTTTGCCACCCTTATTCTGCATTTTGGGAGATTGGCTTTAAGCTGTTTATTAAGAAACAAGATTCAGAAAGAACCTTTGAGCCTCCCTTCCTTTTCTGCCCAAGAGATTCAGACAGAGAAACCTGCTTTTTAGGAAGGGAGCCCGGGCTTAATCACCCGAAGAATTTTCACCCTAGGATTACTCAGGAAGACTCCAAGCCTGTTAGCTAGATACCCACTGTGTCCCATTGTTTCTGAGTTGCCCAGCAAGAATTTTCCTGCCATGTATGTTCAGCTTTTCCTCGACAACCTGTAAATTGCCCATTGTCACTGAAATCTAATAGTGCTCCCCTCCACTCTCTCCTTTGTCCAAAATATCTTATTCCCAATGTTGCCTTACTGTCTGAAATTTTCATGCTTATGTGAAATCCCCATGTGCATGTATTTTTAAAAAAATTTTTGGTAGGTTTTTTTTTTTTTAAAAATAATTGTTTTATGTTTCAATTAGAGTTGACATACAATATTACATCAGTTTCAGGTATACAACATAGTGATTAGATATTTATATAACTTACGAGGTGATCACCTGATAAATCTAGTAGGCATCTGACAGCATACATAGTTATTATAATATTGTTGACTATATTCCTTATACTATACTTTATATCCCCATGACTATGGGGAATGAAGTCTTTGATATTTTTGAGATTCCCTCCCAAGGTTTGAATCTTAAATATTTGGGGGGTGGAGTTGTTCCTGGTGTGAAGTCCAAGAAATCTGAGGTTCTGTGTCTCAAGATTTGAGTCTGAATTTGGGATATGATGTCTCTGAACTTTTCAAGAGCCTGTGTTTTAAGTGATGAGTGTGAGATTATTGGGGGATTAGTTCAGGGAGTGAGGTCTATGAGTTCCTTGAGGAAGTGGTACATAGATAGTTCCGACCTTCTTCTCAAAATTTGAGTTTAAAGTACCTGGGGAATTTCTTTTCAGTTTTAAGTCTTAAGTCTCGAATTTTTGAGGCTCTCTCCCAAGATTTGAGTCTGAAGTATTTGGTGGATTGTTTTTAGGGTTTAAAGTCTCTGAATTCTTTCAGGGACTGTGTTCCAAGGCTTGATTCTGAGGCATTTGGGGAGTTATCAGGGAGTGAGGTTTCTGAACTCATTTAGGGCATCTTCCAAGATTTCAGCCTGAGATACTAGGGACTGAGCTTAGAGTGTGAAGTCTGTAAACTTTTAGATGTTCTATCCTCCATGACTATTCTGTAACTACCAATTTGTACTTCTTAGTTCCTTCTCCTTTTTGAACCAAACCCCCTGCCATCTATCACTCCGATAAATCTAGTACCCATGTGACACCATACATAGTTATTACAATATTATTGACTACATCCCCTCTGCTGTACTTTATGTCCAGTAATGATTTAAAAAAAATTATAGTTGACATTCAGTATTAGTTTATGTTAGTTTCAGGTGTACGGCATAGTGGCTAGACATTTATATGGGTATAATTTATGAAGTGATCCCCTCGATACGTCTAGTACCCGTCTGACATTATACATAGCTATTACAACCAGCTGGCAAACCTCAAAATGTTCTCTTTATCTACTGAGTTTGTTTCTGTTTTGTTTGTTTGTTTTGTTCTTTAGATTCCACATATAAGTGAAATCATATGGCATTTGTCTTTCTCTGTCTGACTTACTCCACTCAGCACAATACCCTCTATGTCTGTCTATGTTGTTGCAGATGGTAAGATTTCATATTTTTATATGGCTGATTACTATTCCATTGTATATATGTACCACCTCTTCTTTACCCATTCATCCATTCATGGTCACCCAGGTTGCCTCCATATCTTGGCCATTGTAAATAATGCTGCAATGAACATACAGATGCACATGTCCCTTCAAAGTAGTGTTTTGGTTTTTTTTTGGATAAATACCCAGAAGTGGGATTACTGGGTCCTTCTTTGTCTCGTGATAGTCATGTTTTCAAGTCTATTGTCTGGTGTTAGTATTGCTACCCCAGTTTTTTGTTTGTTTGCATTTTCACATTAATATCTTTTTCTACTCCTTTACTTACAGTCTGTGTGTGTCTT
This sequence comes from Rhinolophus sinicus, assembly GCF_036562045.2. Taxonomy (NCBI): domain Eukaryota; kingdom Metazoa; phylum Chordata; class Mammalia; order Chiroptera; family Rhinolophidae; genus Rhinolophus; species Rhinolophus sinicus. The sequence goes on from NC_133768.1 coordinate 40,112,983, forward strand.
TCAATCTGAAGTAAGTCTATTGTAGGCAGCATATGTAAGAGTCTTGTTTTCTTATGCCTTCAGTCAAACTATCTTTTGATTGACGCATTTAATCTGATTACATTTAAAGTAATTTTTGGTATATATGTAGTTATTCCCATTTTATTATTCATATTTTTTGAAATTATAATTTTTTATTAGTTTCCTGTGTACAAAACACTGTAATAGTTAGACATTTATCATTTGTACCCCTCACAGTGATAACCCCTCTCCCCCAATCTACTACCTCTCTGACATCGTATACAGCCATTACGTTTCCATTGTCTCTATTCCTAATGCTGTACTCCGCTTCTTGTGACTATATATATATATATATTTGACATTGATTATTATTCAGCTTCAGTTTCAGGTGTACAGTGCAGAGCTCAGGCATCTATATCTTCCCTGAGGTGGTCTCCCTAATAAGACAAGAGTCCATCCTATACCCTACAAAATCTTTATGACATTACTGATTACATTCCCCAAATTGACTTTCATATCCATGTGTCAATCTTGTGGTTACTGATTGTGCTTTTTAATCCCCTCACCTTGCCCCTTATCCCCACGCCCTCCCATCTAGCAACCCTCAGTTTTCCCTCTATCTCTGAGTCTGTTTCTGATTAGTTCGTTCATTTATCTTTTCTTTAGATTCCACATATAAGTGAGATCATATGATATTTGTCTTTCTCTGTCTCACTTATTTCACTTAGCATAATGTTCTCTAGGTCCATCCATATCGTTGTAAATGGTAAGATTTCATTCTTCTTTATGGCTGTGTAATACTCCATTGTATAAATGTACCACAGTTTCTTAGTCCAGTCATCTACCGATGGGCATTTCGGTTATTTCCATGTCTTGGCTATTGTGAATAGTGCTGCAATAAACTTAGGGGTGCATAGATTTTTTTGAATTAGCATTTTGGAATTCTCTGGATAGATACCCAAGAGTGGAATTGCTAGGTCATAAGGTAGTTCCATTTTCAATTTTTTGAGATACCTCCATACTGTTTTCCATAGTGGCTGCACCAATCTGCAATCCCACCAACAGTGCACGAGGGTTCCCTTTTCTCCACATCCTCGCCAGCATTTGTTGCTTGTTGATTTATTGATGATAGCCATTCTGACCCGAGTGAGGTGGTATCTCATTGTGGTTTTTATTTGCATTTCTCTGATGATTAGTGAAGTTGAGCATTTTTCATATGTCTATTGGTCACATGTATGTCCTCTTTGGAGAAATGTCTATTCAGGTCCTCTGCCCATTTTTTAATTGGATTTTTTTTGGTGTTGAGTTGTATGAGATTTTATTAAAAAGAAATTTTGGATATTAACTCCTTATCAGATATATCATTGACAAATATCTTCTCCCATTCAGTAGGATCCCTTTTTGTGTTATTGATAGTTTCCTTTGCTGTGAAAAAAACTTTTTAGTTTGATGTAATCCCACATGTTTATTTTTTCTCTTACTTCCCTTGCCCAAGGGGATATACCAGTAAAAATATTACTCTGGGTAATGTCTGTAAACTTTCTTCCTATATGTACTTCTAGAACTTTTATGGTTTCAGATCTTACATTTAAGTCTTTAATCCATTTTGAATTTATTCTTTTATATGGTGTAAGGAGGTGGTTCAGCTTCATTTTTTTGCATGTGTCTGTCCAGGTTTCCCAGCACCATTGATTGAATAGTGTCTTTACCCCACTATAAATTCTTGCTTCCATTGTTATAGATTAAATGACCATATAGGCATGGATTTATTTCTGGGCTCTCTATTCTGTTCCATTGATCTATGTGTCTGTTTTTATGCCAGTACCATGCTGTTTTGATTACTATAGCCTTGTAGTATAATTTGATTTCAGGTATTGTTATACCTCCCACTTTGTTCTTATTTCTCAAGATTGCTGAGGCTATCCGGGGTCTTTTATGGTTCCATATAAATTTTAGGATTATATGTTCTATTTCTGTGAAAAACGTCCTTGGTAATTTGATAGGAATTGCATTGAATCTGTATATTGCCTTAGGCAGTATGGACATTTTAACTATATTAATTCTTCCTATCCATGAACATGGTATGTATTTCCATCTATTTGTATCTTCTTTAATTTCTCTCTTCAGTGTCTTATAATTTTCTGAGTACAGATCTTTTACTTCTTTGGTTAAATTTATTCCCAGGTATTTTATAGTCTTTGAAGCAATTGTAAATGGGATTGTTTTCTTAATTTCTCCTTCTGATATTTTATTATTGGTATATACAAATGCAACTGATTTCTGAATATTAATTTTGTATCCTGCTACTTTACTAAATTCATTTATCAGTTCTAATAGTTTTTGGTGGAGTCTTTAGGGTTCTCTGTATACAGTATCATGTCATCTGCATATGATGACAATTTTACTTCCTTCTTACCAATTTGGATGCCTTTTATTTCTTTTTCTTGTCTGATTGCTGTAGCTAGAACTTCCAGCACTATGTTGAATAGAAGTGGAGAAAGTGGGCAACCTTGCCTTGTTCCTGATCTTAAGGGGAATGGTTTTAGCTTTTCCCCATTGAGTATGATGTTAGCTGTGGGTTTATCATATATGGCCTTTATTATGTTGAGATATGATCTCTCTATTCCCACTTTCTTAAGAGTTTTTATCATAAATGGCTGCTGGATTTTGTCAAATGCTTTTTCTGCATCTATTGATATGATCATATGATTTTTATTTTTCCTTTTGTTAATGTGGTGTATCACATTAATTGATTTGCGGATGTTGAACCACCCTTGCATACCAGGGATGAATCCCACTTGATCGTGGTGTGTGATCTTTTTAATGTATTGCTGAATTCTGTTCGCTAATATTTTGTTGAGGATTTTTGCATCTATGTTCATTAGGGACATTGGCCTATAGTTTTCTTTTTTTGTAATGTCTTTGTCTGATTTTGGGATCAGGGTGATAGGGGCCTCGTAAAAAGTGTTTGGGAAGCTTCCCTTCTTCTGGATTTTTTGCAGTAGTCTGAGAATAGGTGATAATTCTTTTTTGAATGTTTCGTAAAATTCCGCTGTAAAGCCATCTGGCCCAGGGCTATTGCTTTTTGGGAGCTTGTTGATTACTGATTCAATTTCCCTGGTAGTAATCAGTTTATTCAGGTTTTCTGTTTCTTCTTGAGTTAGCCTTGGAAGGTTGTATGCTTCTAAATTATTGTCCATTTCTTCCAGATTGTCAAATTTGTTGGCATATAGTTGCTCATAGTAATTTCTTAAAATTTTTTGTATTTCTGTGGTGTCTGTTGTCACATCTCTTTCATTTCTGATTTTATTAATTTGGGTCCTCTCTCTCTCTTTTTTTGATGAGTCTGGCTAAAGGTTTGTCGATTTTGTTTATCTTCTCTAAAAACCAGCTCATGGATTCATTGATCTTTTGTATTGTTTCATTGGTCTCTATTTCATTTATTTCTGCTCTGATCTTTATTAACTCCTTCTTTGTACTCCCTTTTGGCTGATTTTGCTGTTCGTTTTCCAGATCCCTTAAGTATAAGGATAACCTGTTGATTTGTGATTTTTATTGTTTCTTTAGGTAGGCCTGCATTGCTATGCTGGGAGGAGGGAGAGCTCAACAAAGAAATACTGGATTCTGCCAGCCCTTCTGTCTGGGAGAAAGCTGCCCCTCCAGCTCTTGCCCCAAAGCCAGATAATTTTGTTCCTCTGTGTATGTTCCTGATACCTTCCAAGCTGCTACCATTGTGCTGGAGATCAGAGGGAGAGTGTCTATCAGCGAGGAAGTCCATGTGTGGGCCCTCTAAGAGGTCGTCTGGGACTCTGTCTCCCTCAGCCACAATCTCTGCTGGCTTTCACAGCCAGAAGTTATGGGGACTTCTCTCCCTAGCACTGAAACCCTGAGCTGGGGAGGCTGTTGTGGGCCTGGGAACCCTCACTCCTCCTGGGGGACTTCTGCAGCCAAGATGTCCCTCCCAATTTTTAATTGCCACACATGGGTGTGGGACCAGCCCATTCCATGTCTGTGCCCCTTGTACCAGTCTCAAGGTAGCTTCTGTATGTCCTTAGTTTTAGGACTTCTGTTCAGCTAGACTTCGGGTGATTCTCAATGATGGTTGTTCTATAATTTAGTTGTAATTTTGATGTGATCATGAGAGGAGGCAAGCACAGCGTTTACCCACTCTGCCATCTTGACCAGAAAAATCTCCATATGTATGTATTAATATTTTGACTTTTCTCCTGTTAATCTGTCCTTGTTAATTTGATTATTAGCCCAGCTAGAGGAACTTAAACGGTGCGATGAAAAGTATTTTTCAGCCCCAACAGGATACACTCAAATCTTGGCACATAGATACTCAAAGTGTTCAGAGACCTTATACCCTCGATCCAGACCATCAAATACCCCAGACTTCACCCTTGGAACACTGGCTGTCAAAGAGTTCAGAGACCTTACATACTGAACATTGAACGCCAGACATCTAGGAATAAATCCTTGAAAACAAGAAATAATCAATGATTTCAGAGACTATATGCACTGAACACAGATCTCGTTACCTCAGAGTCTAACTTTGGTCAAAGATCATCAAAGTGTTTAGAAACTTCAAATCCTGAACTCACACACCACTACGTCAGAATGAAACCTAAGGAAAACCACACTGAATGTGTTCAGGGATTTCTCAACTGAACACAGATCTCCAAATCCCTCAGATTCAATACTTGGAGCACATACAATGAGTTAAAACATCTCCCACTCCCTGAACACAGAACCCCAAATACCTCTGATTCAAAACTTGGAATAAAGGCCTACAAAAAATTTAGAGACTTCACACTTTCAACACAAATCCCCAAATACCACACACTCAAATCCTGGAACACAAACCCTCTCAACATGTTCAGAGGTCTCACATTCCAAACACAGATCCTGAACATCTCAGACTCTAACCTTGGAACACAAACTCTAGAGTGTTCTGCAGCCTCACAACATGAAGAAACACTTCCAAATAACTGAAACACAATATTTGGAACACAGGTTCTCAAAGAGTTCATAGACCTCACACCCAGAATACGAATTTCCAAATGCCCCAGACTCAAACCTTGTGACAAAAAAACCTCAAGGAGATCTAAAATCTAAATACCTGAACATAGATCCCCTCAGATATCTGAGATTCAAACTAGGGTCACCAAACCTAAATGAGTTCAGAGACCTCACTGACCAAACACAGCCCAAATACCTCACATTCAAACTTTAAAACACAGATCCTAAAAGATTTGTGAGTGCTTATAACCAGAACACAGGCCATGACACCAGAGACTCAAAACATGAAACCCAGATGCTCAAAGGTTTCAGAGACCTGACATCTTAAACACAGATCTGCATATACATAAAGTTGAAATCTTAGGAAACAGACCTCAAAGACTTCAAGGGTATCACACTTTAAAGATGATCCTCAAGTACCCCAGAGTCAATTCTAAGAAAAACACCTTCAAGGAATCAGAGGCCTTACATCCCATATACACAACTTCAAAAACCTCAGACTCTGGCTTTTTTGTCCACTCCCCCTGAACACCGTTCTGGCTCCATCTTACTCACTCTGAGCTCTGAGCTCCTGCTAAGCCAGTGCTGCTGTTATCATGATCATCTACCGGGACCTCATCAGCCATGATGAGATGTTCTCCGACATCTACAAGATCCAGGAGATTACAGAGCGGCTGTGCCTGGAGGTGAAGGGGAAGATGGTCAGTAGAACAGAAGGTAACATTGGTGAATCGCTCATTGGTGGTAATACCTCTGCAGAAGGCCCCAAGTATGAAGGTACAGAAAACACAGTAGTCACTGGTGTTGATATTGTCATGAACCATCATTTGCAGGAAACCAGTTTCACAAAAGGAGCCTACAAGAAGTACATCAGGGCCGGCCCGGTGGCTCAGGCGGTTAGAGCTCCATGCTCCTAACTCCAAAGGCTGCCAGTTCAATTCCCACATGGGCCAGTGGGCTCTTAACCACAAGGTTGCCAGTTCGATTCCTCGAGTCCCGCAAGGGATGGTGGGCTCCGCCCCCTGCAACTAAGATTGAACACGGCACCTTGAGCTGAGCTGCCGCTGAGCTCCCAGGTGGCTCAGTTGGTTGGAGCGCATCCTCTCAACCACAAAGTTGCCAGTTCGATTCCTTGACTCCTGCAAGGAATGATGGGCTGCGCCCCTGCAACTAGAAAATGGCAACTGGACCTGGAGCTGAGCTGCGCCCTCCACAACTAAGACTGAAAGGACAACAACTTGAAGCTGAACGGCACCCTCCACAACTAAGATTGAGAGGACAACAACCTGACTTGGAAAAAAGGCCTGGAAGTACACACAGTTCCCCAATAAAGTCCTGTTCCCCTTCTCCAATAAAAATCTTAAAAAAAAAAAAAAAGAGGAATTACTAAAAATTATTTTTTTAAAAAAAGAAGTACATCAATGATTATATGAAATCAAAGGGAAGCTTGAAGAACAGAGACCAGAAAGAGTAAAACCTTTTATGACAGGGGCTGCAGAATAAATCAAGCACATCCTTGCTAATTTCAAAAACTACCAGTTATTTATTGGTGAAAATATGAATCCAGATGGCAAGGTTGCTCTGATGGACTGCGTGAAAATAGTGTGACCCCCATATGTGATTTTCTTTATGGATCGTTTAGAAATGGAAAAAAATGTTAACAAATTTGCCTATTTGGATTTATCACCTGTCATCATCATCATAACTGGCTGCTGGTTTTCTTTCTTTTTTCCTTCAGTCTCAATGTGGCATCTTCTTTATATCCTTTATATAGGGTTCTGTTCAGCTAGTCTTCAGATGGTTCTCAAGGTTGATTGTTCTGTAATTTAGTTGTAATGTTAATGTGGTCATGAGCGGCAGCAGGCACAGCATTTACTGATTCCACCATCTTTTTTTCCATCTCTGGCTGCTGTTTTCCATCCACACACTAGGACTAGGACAAATGGGACCGATCCTTGAGCTCATTATTTATTTTGACCTTGATTTATTTGGAGCAGAGGCATGGTTTTCAGGAAAAATATGTCACCTAGGTTGTCTAAAAATAAAATGCATTTAAACTCATTTGAGAGAATGCCTCTTAATACATATTTAAATCTATCCTGTGTAGTGTTCCTGAAGAAGCTAGAGTCTGGTTGTAGACCACTACTACAAAGCATAAGACTGTCTTTGGATGACTTTTACAGTGAAAACTACTTTTGGGGCTCGAATATGAAAAACAAAGATCAAAAGTCTTAATTTTGAGTTGAAGTAAAGGGAAAGACCATGTTCACAGCAGAACTAACATTTGAAGTGGATTCCTTAGACATTTCATTACCTACCAATGGAAGTAGTTAACTCTGAAAGAGATTACCAAAAGAATAAAAAGAGACTAATACAGTTGGAGAAAACAACAACAACAACGACCTCAGACTCTGACCTTGCACCACAGACCCTTAATGAGTTCAGAGACCTCACATCCTAAACACAGATCCACAAATATATCAGTTAAATTACAGACTTCCAAAGGATTCAGTGACATTATAATCTAAATGCAGATCCTCAAAAACCTCACTCTCAAATCTTGGAATATCCATCTTTGAAGAATTCCAAGGCTTCTCAACTGTACATCCTAACAGAGACCTGAAAATGCATAAGCCCTCATGCCCTAAACATAGATCTGCAAATACATCAAGCTCAGAATCTTAGGACATAGATCCTCACAGAAGTTAAAGACCTCGCACTCTGAACAAAGACCCCCACATAGCTCAGAATCAATTGTTTAAAAAAGGAACTTCAAAGAGCCACAGACTCTCACTCTAACACACATTCCTCCAGCTACCTTAGATCTTGTAACAGAGATGATCAAAGAGTTCAGTGCTCTCACATCCTGAATACAGACCCTCAAATAGCTCAGATTCAAAATTTGTATGACAGACTCTCAACAATTTTAGAGACCTCACATCATAAACACAGATTCCCAAACACATTGATTAAAACTTTAATATACAGAACCTCAAAGAGTTCAGAACAGTTTAAACACAGACTCCCAAACTTCAGACTCAAACCTTGGGACCCCGAACCTCAAAGAAATCAAGGGCTGCATACCCTGAACTGAGACATCAAAAACCTTTTAAGTAAACTTAGCTCAAAGCATTCAGCGATCTCTTGCCTCAAACACCTCAGACTAAAACCTTGAAAAATAGACCTTCAGTGAGTTCATAGAGCATACACCCTGAGCACACATTCCAAAATACTTCAGACTTACGCTTTGGCAGACAGATTCTTAACGAGATAAGGGACTTCACATCCTGACTTCAGAACCCCAAATCCATAAGATTCAACCTTGGAACACAGGTGTGCATAGATTTCAGAGACCTCATAGTCTGAACACAGATCTTAAATACTTTGCACCCAAACCTTGGGACACAGCCCTCTAAAATTTCAGAGTCGTAATGTGCTGAACCCAACACTCCCAAATATCTCAGGTCCAACCCTTAGAAAATAGGCTGCATACAATCTCATATACCTGACAGCTTGAACAATGACAATTAATACTTCCAGTCCAAATCTTGGAGCACAGGCTCTATAAGATTTTAGAGACTTCATACCCTAAACATAAATCCCCAAATGCTATTGACAACACTTAGTACACAGACCAACAAAGAGTTGAGAGCCCTCACATTTTTGATACAGAGCCCTCAAGAGCTAACACTCAGACTTGTAACACTCTAAAATTCAGAGATGTCATACCCAAACACATACTCTCTATTACCTCAGACTGAACATATGGGACACAGATCCTCAAGGTGCTCAGAGACCTAACACTCTGCACAGTGACCCTGAAACACATCAGACAAAAATCTTGAAATACAAGCAATGATTACAGATCCTAACACACTGAACACAGACCTCTCATTACCTCAGAGATTCAAACTTGGAACACAGATCATCAATGTGTTTTGAGACCTCAAACCATTGAACTCACAACCCCACACAATCAAAACTTGGGACAAACTGCTTGGAGTGTCCATTTCCACCCTTTCATTTTCAGTCTGTATTTATCCTTGTAGCAGAGATTTGTCTCCTGGAAGCAGTACATGGTTGGGTTTACTTTTTTTTATCCAACCTGCTACTCTGTACCTTTTTATTGGTGAGTTCAGTCCATTTACATTTAGGGTGATTATTGATATGTGAGGATTTCCTATCATTCTGTCTGGTTTTCTGGTAGGACGGTGTCTCCATTGTTTCTTTGCATTTTTGCTGCTGTCTATTATTTCAGTGTGGTGGTATTCTATGATTTTCCCCTCTGTTTCTTCTTTTATCTCTGTTATATATTTCTTTTCTAGATTTTACCATTCTGATTACAATTAAGTTTATGTAAAAGAAAGTTTCATGTTTAGAGTATTCCGTTTTCTTCAGAGTGCTTACTTTCTCCATTCCCTTGTGCTGGTTCAGACCTTTACTCTCTCCCCTTTAATGTTTTTGTTGTCACAAATTTGCTGTGAGTTGATTTCTGCACTGCAGTAGGAAGATGTCTCTTTCCTCTTTTGTTTAAGTGTTTTTTATTTTCTTCTTTACCATGTATGTTATGTTTAAGTGTATAGTGTCCTACTTGGTGTAGACGTTGCCATTTCCTGCTTCTTTTTTTTTTTTTAAATTAAAGTTTATTGGGGTGACAATTATTAGTAAAGTTACATAGATTTCAGGTGTACAATTCTGTATTACATCATCTATAAATCCCATTGTGTGTTCACCACCCAGAGTCAGGTCTCCTTCCATCACCATATATTTGACCCTCTTTTTTTAATTAAAATTTATTGGGGTGACAATTGTTAGTAAAGTTACATAAATTTCACGTATGCAATTCTGTATTACATCCTCTATAAATCACATTGTGTGTTCACCACCCAGGAGGCGTGGTAGATGAGGGTAAAGGGGATCAAATATATGGTGATGGAAGGAGAGCCATTTCTTGCTTCTGTCTGTCTGTTCGTAATACTACTCGTGGTTTTCTATTCTCTGCTTTTATGTTTCAGGTCGAATAGCCTCCTTCAGTATTTCTTGTAGTGCAGGTCAGCTTCTGAATGTCTGGCAAGGTCTTTATTCCTCCTTCATATGTAAAGGATATCTTTGCTGGATATATTTATTATTCTTGGCTCATAATTTCTCTCTTTTCATAGTTTTATTATTTGAGTCCACTCCCTCCTGTCTTGTAGAGTTTCTGCTGAAAAATCTGATGATAATCTAATGGGCTTTCCTTTGTAGGTTACCGTCTTCTTTTCCCTGGCTGCCTTGAGGATTCTTTCTTTGTCGTTGATTTTAGACAGCTTCAATACAATGTGCCTTGGAGAAGGCCTGTTGGGGTTGAGGTATTTAGGTGTTCTATTTGCTTCTTGGATTCGAGGATCCAGTTCTTTCCACAAGTTTGGGAAGTTCTCATCAACTATTTGTTTCAATATACTCTCTGTTCCCTTCTCCCTTTCTTCTCCTTCTGGTATGCCCATTATTCTTATATTGCTCTTTCTGATGGAGTCAGAGAGTTCTTGTAGAGTTCTTTCATTTCTTTTAAGTCTCAAGTCTCTTTCTTCTTCCATCTGTGTAATTTCCAGGTTTCTATCTTCAATGTCACTGATTCTTTCTTCCATCTGGTCAGCTTTATTACCTAATCTGCCTAATTCATTCTTCCTTTCTTTTATTGAGTTCTTAATCTCCAGAAATTCTATTCAGTTCCTTTTTTAAATTTCAATCTCTTTGGTAAAATGTTCATTTTGTTCTTTTTTTTTTTTTTTTTTTTTTTTTTAAAGATTTTATTGGGAAAGGGGAACACGACTTTATTGGGGAACATTGTGTACTTCCAGGCCTTTTTTCCAAGTCAAGTTGTTGTCCTTTCAATCTTAGTTGTGGAGGGTGCCATTCAGCTTCAAGTTGTTGTCCTTTCAGTCTTAGTTGTGGAGAGCTCAGCTTAGCTCCAGGTCCAGTTGCCATTTTCTAGTTGCAGGGGGCGCAGCCCACCATCCCTTGCGGGAGTCGAAACCGGCAATCTTGTGGTTGAGAGGAAGCGCTCCAACTGACTGAGCCATCTGGGTGCTCAGTAGCATCTGAGCTTAAGGTGCCATGTTCAATCTTAGTTGCAGGGGGCGCTGCCCACCATCCCTTGTGGGACTCGAGGAGTTGAACCGGCAACCTTGTGATTGAGAGCCCACTGGCCCATGTGGGAATTGAACCGGCAGCCTTCGGAGTTAGGAGCATGGAGCTTTAACCGTGAGCCACCGCGCCAGCCCCATTTTGTTGTTTGATTGTGCTTCTGAGTTCATTAAACTGCCTGTCTGTGTTTTCTTGCATCTTGTTGAGTTTTTTCAGAACTGCAATCTTGAATTCTCTGTCATTTAAGTCATATATTTCCATGTCTTTAAGTTCGTTTTCCGGAGATTTTCATTTTCTTTGTGAACTGCCTTGTTACCTTGGTTATTCATGGGCAATTAATGAATTATTATTAGGTTGGTGCAAAAGTGATTGCAGTTTTTGCTATTATTTTTAACCTTTTAAGCCAATTACTTTTGCACCAACCTAATGTTTCTCTTCCTAGGCCTCTACAGGAGTGGGTTCTGCAACAGGTTGGTAGGAAGAGGTCTTTGTTTTGCTTTCTAGTCGGTGTTGGTAGAATGCGTTCTTTTCCCTCCAACTGCAGCCTTTTATCTCTCTCACACTGTAGTGTTATATTTTCTCTGCACTGTTCCAGCTTCTCACACAGTGAGGGGATTCCCTGAAAGGTTGGCTTCTCCTCTTTGCACAGGTCGCCTTGGTCTCAGGGCACCACCTCCGTTGAGGGATGTTGAGAGCTTCTGAAATTTTGAAGCTCTTTCTGCACCAGATTCAGGGCCGGTGAATTTCAGCGGCACTGTTTACCACTACAAGGATCCGCCCAGATAGGTGAGGGCAGGGGCGGGGCGGGTTGTGAGAGGTGGCTCTGAGCAATTGTGGTGACCACCAGCACAGCCAGTCCTGATTTCAAGGCTCCCTCCCCTTTGCTGGAGCTACTTGGGCTGCGAGTCCGTGGCTGCAGGCTGCCATTCTCAGAACTGCAAATATTCTGTTCTTTTGATCTGACACTGCTACTGTTCCACTTGTAGCACTGGGCAGGTGGGGGTGGGGCGAGCTCTGGGGGAGTGGGAGGGATCGCCTAGGCTCTGTGCCTAAGCCTTCCATCCTCTGCTTGGCAGTAAGGGCTTAAACCACTGTTTTCACCCTTCTTCCCTCAGTCTTTACTCCGAGGTCTCTGCCGTGAGCGTTGGGTTCAGCCGTGTTATATGCTGATCCCTCAGGCGGGATTGTGGGCCATAAGCGGAGCAGTAGCAGTCCGAGTTCTTCCCTCTCCCGTGACTGCTCTGGAATGCAGGGAGCTCCTGCACACATGGGCCCACGTCTCCACACTTCCCCCTTCCCTCCTACCCCGCTTGCCCAATTTGCCCACCTTTAGATGATTTCAGTTTCATGTCTCTTAGTCTTGCCAGTCTGCTGCACAGGGAGTCCTTTGTGGAGTTATAGTTGTTCAGTTTATTGTAAATTCCAAGGTAGATTTCAAGAGACTCACCTCACACCACCATTTCTATGACTTCATCCCCAAAATTTATTGTTTAATCTTCATATTGGCTTCTGCCTCTGGTAAGCAAATGCTCCAGTCCTGTGCCTTCTGCAGGTGCTTTTCTCTTTCCAGATTTTGGCATGGCATTTACCCTATAACTTCAGTTCTCTGATGAGTCCAAGAAAACTCATTTGTTTTCAAGTTATCCTTTTTTATTTTCTTGGACAATATAGGCAACATCTTTCCAGGTCTCTGTCTCTGAACTGAACTTCTGGGTCATATGGTACGTGCATATTTAATTTTATAGGAAACTGCCAAACCATTTTCCAGAGTGGCTGTACAATTTTGTATTTGGGCCAACAACAGATGAGAGTTCCAGTAGTTCTACATTCTCACCAGTACATGGTATTGTTAGTAATTTTTATTTTGGTCATTTAATAGTTGTGTAATGGTATCTCTATGGTTGTAATTTGCATTTTTCAAATGGCAAATGATGCGGTGCATCTTTTCATGTTCTAATATTCCATCTGCATGTCCTCTTTGGCTTAGTGACCATGGCTTTTGCCAATTTATAAATTGGGTTGCATTTTTTTCTGTTGTTGTTGTTGTTACTGAGTTTGGAAGTTCTTTATACAGTATATTCTGGTTAGAAGCAGTTTGTCAGATATATGATTTATAAGTATTTTCTCCCTGTCTGTAGCTGTCTTTTTTAAGTTAGTATTTTATTGTTTTAAGGACATTGAAGAACCATCATGAAAATTCACACATATGGTGATGGAAGGAGAACTGACTCTGGGTGATGAACATACAATGGGATTTATAGATGATGTAATACAGAATTGTACACCTGAAATCTATGTAATTTTACTAACAATTGTCACCCCAATAAATTTAATTTAAAAAAAAATTCACACATAAGGTAGGATTTTATAATACACACATACATCCTCAAAATCATAGCTTAATCCTCCCTATTCTTGCATAATCATAAACCAGTCTCCTCATCTTGGACACTTAAGATGCCTTCAACAAAGAATCAATTCCTTTGTAGTTCTAAGATCAGAATAATGGGCAGCAGTATGTTTGACTTTGTAAAGAGAAGATTATAGCAATTCAAATTGATTATCTTCTATGACAGGAAAAGGCCTTAAAGATACGGAGAAACTAACAGGTTTTCATTTATTGAGGCCTGAGTTAGGCTTCTATTTCTACCTTCTAGTTTCATTAATGATTAGTCCTATAGTTTATGAATCGTACTCCAAGGAATCCATGTGTTCTGTAGAGGGTCATTCAGAGGTTGCCTAAGAGATTGAGGGTGCAGGACAGAGATGATGAGCTTCTGAGAGCTCCTCTTCTCTAGCTTCAAGCACGTCAGCTCTGAGTATTTGTTATTGGGTTTGTCTGTATTTTTTGTTTAATAAACATTTCTATTTTGAAATGATTTTAGATTTACAGAACAGTTACAAAGATAATAAAGAGTTCCCATATACTTTTCACTCAGATTGACTTAATGTTAACATCTAATGTAACCATGGTTCGCTTGTCAAAACTAAGAAATTAATGTTGGTACTGAAGGGGACCAAAGCTTTGCCACCCTAAAGCTGTCTTTTGGGATATTAATTTTAAACTGTTTATTTAGAAATGAAAGACTCAGAAAGAACCTTTGACCCTCCTTCCTTTCCTGCCTAAGAGATTCAGAGGAAAAGACCTTCTCCAGGAAGGGAATCTTAGGATGTTTGCCTTAGTACCCTAATTTGAATTAAGTGTGGTCCATGGGAAGGTGTCAGGCAGGGGCCTGTTAACTAGATACCCCCTGTGTCTCATTGTTTCTGGGTTGCCTAGCAAAAATTTACCTGCCTTGTATATTCTGTTCTTCCTCAACCACCTGTAAAATGCCTACTTCCTTTGAAATCCCAGAATCCTGCCCTCTTTTTCTCCTTTATTCAAAATGACATACATACACAATTTTACCTGTGTTTGGAATTTTCATGTATATGTGAATTCCTCGTGGGTGTATATTAAAATTTGATTTTCTCTTGTTAATATGTCTCTGTTAATTTGATTACTATCCCAGCTAGACGAACTTACAAGGTGGGAGGAAAAGCATTTTTTTTTAGCCCCCACAGAACTATGCTTCTAATACTGCTAAGTAAACTATAGACTGTATTCAGATTTCATTAATTTTTCCACTAATATTCTTTTTTTTAATTTATTTTTTAAATTTATTGGGGTGACAATTGTTAGTAAAATTACATAGATTTCAGATGTACAATTCTGTATTACATCATCTATAAATCCCATTGTGTGTTCACCACCCAGAGCCAGTTCTCCTTCCATCACCATATATTTGATCCCCCTTACCCTCATCTCCCACCCCCCACCCCCTTACCCTCTGGTAACCACTAAACTATTGTCTGTGTCTATGAGTTTCTGTTTCTCATTTGTTTGTGTTGTTCTTTTGCTATTTTTGGTTTATATACCACATATCAGTGAAATCACATGGTTCTCTGCTTTTTCTGTCTGACTTATTTTGCTCAGCATTACACTCCCAAGATCCATCCATGTTGTCACAAAGGTTCCTATATCATCTTTTCTTACCGCCGAATAGTATTCCATTGTGTATATATACCACAACTTCTTTATCCATTCATCTGTCAAAGGACATTTTGGTTGTTTCCATGTCTTGGCCACTGTAAACAAAGCTGCAATGAACATTGGAGCACATGTGTCTTTATCTATAAATGTTTTCAGATTTTTTGGGTAGATACTCAGGAGAGGGATTGCTGGGTCATATGGTAATTCTATTCGTAATTTTTTGAGGAACCTCCACACTGCCTTCCATAGCGACTGCACCAGTCTGCATTCCCACCAACAGTGTATGAGGGTTCCTTTTTCTCCACAGCCTCTCCAACACTTGTTACTATTTGTCTTGTTGATGATAGCCATTCTGACGGGGGTGAGGTGATATCTCATTGTGGTTTT
Organism: Rhinolophus sinicus; assembly: GCF_036562045.2. Taxonomy (NCBI): domain Eukaryota; kingdom Metazoa; phylum Chordata; class Mammalia; order Chiroptera; family Rhinolophidae; genus Rhinolophus; species Rhinolophus sinicus. The sequence continues at coordinate 40,128,548 of NC_133768.1, forward strand.
GATTTGCATTTCTCTGATGATTAGTGATGTTGAGCATTTTTTCATATGTCTATTTGCCATTTGCATGTCCTCTTTGGAGAAATGTCTCTTCAGGTCCTCTGCCCATTTTTCAATTGGGTTGTTTGTTTTTGTTGTTGAGTTGCATGAGTTCCTTGTATATTCTGGATATTAGCCCCTTATCGGAGGCACTGTTTGCAAAAAACTTCTCCCATTCAGTTGGTGGCCTCTTTATTTTGTCGATGGTTTCTTTTGCTGTGCAGAAGCTTTTAAGTTTCATATAGTCCCATTCGCTTATTTTAGCTTTTACTTCCATTGCCTTTGGAGTCAAATTCATAAAATGCTCTTTGAACCCAAGGTCCATAAGTTTAGTACCTATGTTTTCTTCTATGCAGTTTATTGTGTCAGGTCTTATGCTTAAGTCTTTGATCCATTTTGAATTAACTTTGGTACATGGTGACAAATAGCAGTCCAGTTTCATTCTTTTGCACGTGGCTATCCAATTCTCCCAGCACCATTTATTGAAGAGGCTGTCTTTGCTCCATTGTATGTTTTTAGCTTCTTTGTCAAAAATTATCTGTCCATATTTATGTGGTTTTATTTCTGGGTTCTCAATTCTATTCCATTGGTCTATGTGTCTGTTTTTCTGCCAATACCATGCTGTTTTGATTATTGTAGCCCTGTAGTACAAGCCAAAGTCAGGAAGTGTGATACCTCCATTATTGTTCTTTTTCTTAAGATTGCTTTGGCTATTCAGGGTCTTTTGTGGTTCCAAACAAATCTGATGATTTTTTGTTCTATTTCTTTAAAATATGCCATTGGGATTTTGATGGGGATTGCATTGAATCTGTATATTGCTTTGGGTAATATGGCCATTTTAACTATGTTGATTCTTCCAATCCATGAGCACGGAATGTCTTTCCATTTCTTTGTGTCTTCTTCAATTTCTTTCAAAAATGTCTTATAGTTTTCAGCATATAGGTCTTTCACATCCTTGGTTAAGTTTATTCCTAGGTATTTTATTCTTTTGCTGCAATTGCAAAAGGAATTGTTTTTTGTATTTCTTTTTCTGAGATTTCATTGTTAGTATATAGGAAAGCAATGGACTTTTGTACGTTGATTTTGTAGCCAGCAACTTTACTGTATTCGTTGATTGTTTCTAATAGCTTTGTGGTGGAGTCTTTAGGGTTTTCTATATATAGCATCATGTCATCCGCAAAGAGTGATAATTTAACTTCTTCATTCCCAATTTGGATGCCTTTTATTTCTTTCTCTTGCCTGATTGCTCTGTCAAGGACTTCCAATACTGTGTTGAAAAGCAGAGGTGATAGGGGACATCCCTGTCGTGTTCCTGAACATAGAGCAAAGGGCTTCAGTTTCTCACCATTAATTATGAGATTAGCAGAGGGCTTGTCATATATGGCCTTTATTATGTTAAGGTATTTTCCTTCTACACCCATTTTATTAAGTGTTTTAATCATAAATGGATGTTGTATCTTGTCAAATGCTTTTTCTGCATCAATTGATATAATCATATGATTTTTGTCCTTTATTTTGTTTATGTGATGTATCACATTGATGGATTTGTGGATGCTGAACCATCCTTGTGCCCTGGGGATGAACTCTACTTGAATACTATGAAGGACTATATGCACCAAATTCAATAACCTAGAAGAAATGGACAAGTTCTTAGAAACATATAGCCTTCCAAGGCTGAACCATGAAGAACTGGAAAATCTAAACAGACCGATCACCAGTAATGACATTGAATCAGTCATCCAAAACCTTCCCCAAAGCAAAAGTCCGGGACCAGATGGCTTCATTAGTGAATTCTACCAAACCTTCAAAGAGGATCTAATACCAATCCTGCTCAAACTCTTCCAAAAAATTGAAGAAGAGCCAGTACTCCCTAACTAATTTTATGAGGTCAACGTTACCCTGATACCAAAACCTGGTAAGGACAACACAAAAAAAGAAAACTACAGACCAATATCTCTGATGCATACAGATGCAAAAATCCTAAACAAAATTCTAGCAAATGGAATACAACAATGCATTAAAAAGATTATTCATCATGACCAAGTGGGGTTCATCCCCGGGGCACAAGGATGGTTCAACATCCGCAAATCCATCAATGTGATCCATCACATAAACAAAATAAAGGACAAAAATCATATGATTATATCAATTGATGCAGAAAAAGCTTTTGACAAGATACAACATCCATTTATGATTAAAACACTTAATAAAATGGGTATAGAAGGAAAATACCTTAACATAATAAAGGCCATATATGACAAACCCTCTGCTAATCTCATAATTAATGGTGAAAAACTGAAGCCCTTTGCTCTACGTTCAGGAACACGACAGTGCTGTCCCCTATCACCTCTGCCTTTCAACACAGTGTTGGAAGTCCTTGCCAGAGCAATCAGGCAAGAGAAAGAAATAAAAGGCATCCAAATTGGGAATGAAGAAGTTAAATTATCACTCTTTGCGGATGGCATGATGCTATATATAGAAAACCCTAAAGACTCCACCAAAAAGCTATTAGAAACAGTCAACGAATACAGTAAAGTTGCTGGCTACAAAATCAATGTACAAAAGTCCATTGCATTCCTATATACTAACAATGAAATCTCAGAAAGAGAAATACAAAAAACAATTCCTTTTGCAATTGTAGCAAAAAGAATAAAATACCTAGGAATAAACTTAACCAAGGATATGAAAGAACTATATGCTGAAACTATAAGATATTTTTGAAAGAAATTGAAGAAGACACAAAGAAATGGAAAGATATTCCGTACTCATGGATTGGAAGAATCAACATAGTTAAAATGGCCATATTACCCAAAGCAATATACAGATTCAATGCAATCCCCATCAAAATCCCAATGGCATGTTTTAAAGAAATAGAACAAAAAATCATCAGATTTGTTTGGAACCACAAAAGACCCCGAATAGCCAAAGCAATCTTAAGAAAAAAGAACTATAATGGAGGTATCACACTTCCTGACTTTGGCCTGTACTACAGGGCTACAATAATGAAAACAGCATGGTATTGGCAGAAAAACAGACACATAGACCAATGGAATAGAATTGAGAACCCAGAAGTAAAACCACATAAATAGGGACATGTAATTTTTGACAAAGAAGAAAGAAACATACAATGGAGAAAAGACAGCCTCTTCAATAAATGGTTTGGTTTTATTTTAACTGAAATCACTGGCAGATTTTGCTCTCTACTTTAAAAAAAATTACCTTCAAATAGTTTCATACGATTTCATCTGTTCTGGACTTGAGAAATCTGTGTTTCTTTATACCACCAAAAAGAGTGATACATTGCAAAATTAGTGCTCATATGCCTGAAAATGTACATTAGCCTAGAAGTCTATGCAGCGGTTAGGGTTCTGGTTCTTAGTTTCATCTTATAAGACCCAAACTGTAGTATCCTTTATGTACATTTATCACCATCTAAGTAACGTTCTGTTAAGTAATCTACCCAACTGTTATGTTTGTATTTTGGATGATAGATAGTGATACATTAAAAAGGAGACATACTGAAGCCACACATGCTGTTATATTGATCATTTGGCTTGTTAAATTCTCTCAGTAAAGCTCTGTGGTTTGCTCAGAGAAGTCATGCACATCTTTTGTTAAATCTGTTCCTAGGAACTCGATACTATTGTAAATAATATCTTAAACATATTCTGTTTAGAGCTGGTCTATAGAAGTGCAACGTGACAAATTTTATAACTGGCAGTTTGTACTTCCCCCCACCCACTCTTTTCTACTCTTCAGTTTGGGTTGGTTTTATTTTTATCGGACTCTGGCCATGTTATCTAAAATTTCATTGCACAAAGTTGTCGATATATCCTCTCATTATCCTCTTAATGTCTGCAGGATCTGTAGTGTTACTGTCGTTTTCATTCTTAGTACTAATAATTTTTGCCTTCTCTCTTTCATTTTTCCATAAAATCAGGTTTACCAATTTTATTAGTCTTTCCCAAATAAACCAACTTTTGGCTATGCTGATCCTATTCTATTTTTGTTTTATATTTTGTTAATTTCATCTCACCATTATTACTTTTCTTCTACATTCTGTTTAATTTATTCTTTTTCTAACTCCTTGTGATGTTTAGCTCACTAGTTTTCAGCCTTTTTAATAATACACTTTTAAATTGTAATGTTCTCTAAGTAGGGTTTTAGCTTTATCTCACAAGTTTTAATATAATTTTTGTTGTTTAATTCAAAATATTTTCTGATTCCCATTTCTTTGACTTATGGATTACTTCTAAGTGTATTTCTTTTTTTGAAATTCACTTTTTTAAATTTATTTTTTATTTTTCAATTATAGTTAACATTCAATATTTTATATTAGTTTCAGGTGTGTAGGATAGTGGTTAGACATTTACATGATTTATGAAGTGATTCCCCTTTAAGTCTAGTACCCAGCTGGCACTATACATAGATTCTGTATTTCCTCCAAAATAAGACCTACCCCGAAAATAAGCCCCAGTTAAGATTGTGAGCCAGTTAAGATGGACGCATTTAGTACATTATGACGATGTTCCAGAAGAAGATGATATGACTGTATTTGAATAAATGCAGATTCTTGTACATGAGAAAATAAGACATCCCCTGAAAATACACCCTCATGCATATTTTGGAGCAAAAATTAATATAATACCTGGTCTTATTTTTGGGGAAACACGTTAGTACAATATTATTGACTATATTCTCTATGCTGTACTTTACATCCCCATGACTATTTTGTAACTGCCAATTTGTACTTAATCCCTTCACTTTTTTCACCCCACACCCTCAGCCCACTCCTATCTGGTAATCATCAGGTTGTTCTCTGTATCGCTCTGTTTTGTTTGCTTGTATATTCTGCTCTTTATATTCCTCATAGTAAGTGAGATCATATGGTATTTGTCTTTCTCAGTCTGACTTATTTCACTTAGCAAAAAATCCTCTAGGTCCATCCATGTTGTTGCAAATGGTAAGATTTCATTTGTTGTTGTTTATTAATTTCATTTACTTATTTTATGCATATATTTTTTTCTGTTACTTATTTTATTTATTTATTCAGTTTGGTACCAGTTTTTTTTATTTATTTATTTATTTTTATTTTTTAACATTTTTTATTAGTCTGGCTGAGTTATATTCCATTGTATATATGTACCACATATTCCTAAGTGTATTTCTTTTTTTTTAAAGATTTTATTGGGGAAGGGGAACAGGACTTTATTGGGGAACAGTGTGTACATCCAGGACTTTTTCCAAGTCAAGTTTTTGTCCTCTCAATCTTAGTTGTGGAGGGTGCAGCTCAGCTCCAGGTCCAGTTGCCGTTGCTAGTTGAAGGGGGCGCAGCCCACCATCCCTTGCGGGAGTCGAGCTGGCAACGTTGTGGTTGAGAGGATGTGCTCCAACCAACTGAGCCATCTGGGAGCTCAGCGGCAGCTCAGTGCAAGGTGCTGAATTTAATCTTAGTTGCAGAGGGCGCTGCCCACCATCCCTTGTGGGACTCGAGGAATCGAACTGGCAACCTTGTGGTTGAGAGCCCACTGGCCCATGTGGGAATCAAACTGGCAGCCTTCGGAGTTAGGTGCATGGAGCTCTAACTGCCTGAGCCACCGGGCCGGCCCCCTAAGTGTATTTCTTAATTTTCAAATATTTGAACACTTCTGTCTTTTTGTTATGCAGCACAAATAACTGATAGAGCTGTTTGCAAGAGACACAGCTAAAACATAAAAATTTAGAAGAGTTGAAAGTAAAAGGATGGATAAAAGATATTCTGCACAAAATAGCTAAAGTAATCTTTAAGATAAACAAGTGTTATAGAAATAAGGGATACTTCATGTAGAAAAAAATTGAGAAGATTTAACAATTATAAATATGAACCTGATAGCATGGCTTCAAAACATAATTGGAAAATTGGCAGAACCACAAGGAGAAGACAGTAATAATAAGCAGACAAAAATCAGTAGGGATGTGTAAGATTTGCATAACAAATTTTACCTAATGGAAATGTATAGAACTTCAACAACTGAATACATATTCTTTTTCAGAGCAATTATTTATTTCCACTTGCCAATGTATTTCATGATAAAAATCGATGGCAAAGTTTTTATATTTTTTCTCATGATGTTGACTTTGCTATTTCTTTGAATATCAAATTCAAGTTCAAATGTTTTTAATGATCTTTTTCTCATTGCTGGGGGCCCTTCCCTGCCAGAGACCTAAGCACGTTAGGGTAATCTAGCACTCATTCTGGTCCTTCTTCAGGCTTTCACCCATCACAGTCTGTCACCAGGTACTGGATTGCTGTGGATGCAAGTAAAGCTACTACAACCTGGAAACCATGCTCAGTTCCCACATCTGTCATCTGGCAGCAAGAGAGAAGTGCCAGATGGATGGGAAGGACCCCAGAAATTAGGGACATCGTGACAATGGAGAACCAATTTAAGTGTTTTATTGCATGCCCCCCAACGGCAGGCATTAACTGGAAGGATGCTGGGGTGCTTCAAGGAAACGAAGCAGGAGTTAGCTTAACAAGGGGAGGAACCAGGGCAGCTCTGGGGTTGTCATCTGTAGTGATTCTGCCTCTTCAGCCCAGGTGTTTGGAACAAAACTCCAGAGCATGGAGGATAGGGCACCTGTCTGTCTATTTCACCTGAAGGGCAACAACCCTCTCAGCATTCTGGGAGAACCAGCAAAGTGGCAACCTGATGGGAACCAGGCATCCTATCCTCCTTAAGGGCACCCCATTCCTGACAACCAACTCCTGCTAACTCCAGGAGGCCTAGGCACCCCCCTGCCTGCAGAAAGGGGCCAAGTGGAGAGGTGATGTCCCATGCTAACCAAGGAGAACTGTGCTAGGGTATCATGAGACAGCACAGCCCCACAAGCTGGGCAGTGTGTACTGGGCCAAGGCCAGCCATCGCCAGGAATCAGGGACTGACCCTTCTAGAACACACCCTCCCTGATCTTCCAGCACGGGCTATTTACTTCTCTGAGCCCCATTCTGACACCTGCCCTGGGCTGCCCTCCCTGTAACCAGCACCTGTAGCCACTCCGACATCCCCCAGCGCGCCCAGGACCTGAGCTCAGTCTTCATGGGCCCACTGCCAGCAGCTCTCAGTGGAGGAGCTCCCCTAGGCCCTCAGACTCAGGCCCGCTCCCTCCCCTGCTCCCAGCTGCTAGGGCTTGAGGGTCTTGGGGTGGGGTCCTGCAGTTCAGGCCCCTCTCTCAGCCACAGGGGAGGTGCCAGCTGTAAGCATGACGTTGTTGTGCCTGGTCCTTCCTGCTGCCCAGTGTCTGCTGTGCCAGAAGGCCAGGAGCCAAACCCTCAACCCACCGGTGGCCTTGGGAGCCCGAGGAGGAGGCGAGGAGCTGGCACAGCCTCGGAGGAGCACTGATAAGATGCGCAAAGGGGCGTTCCTCTTCAGGCCCAGCGGCCTTGGGAGCCCTGCCCCTGGGAATCTGGGGTCTAAGCCTGCCCCAGAATGGAGTTGGAGCTTCATCCTTATCGGGCACGGGGGCAGAACCTGGGGTGGGAGGGGAGCCTGGCAGGCTCAGCTGCAGAGATGATGGCCTATCACAGCTTCTGACTGCGCTCCTCAGGACCCGGCCTCTGAGAGGACATTTCACAGTTCCAAAGACCTTTCTGGATTTGGTTACTCCTGTGTCCCTGGCCCCGCAGTGCTGGGGTAAGCTGTCTGGACGGAGCGAAGGACGAGGGAAGAAGAACAGTGCTGTACAAGGGGATGCAAAAGGCTGTGCTCCAACAACATTGTGTGGGGTACAAAGTAATCTCTCCCCAGAGGCCTTTGCTGGAATGCAGTGGACAGTGCCCTGGATGAGAATCAAAGGAACTAAATTGGCTCTTGGCTCTACTTCTTAAAAGCTATGTTTATTTGTAACATGTAGAGCATCCACTTTGAGTCTCAGCTTTGTTGCCTGTAAATGAAGATAATTCGTGTCTCATAGGGATTCCATATAGATTAAATAAGATTTAAAAAATGGCCATTAGCAAAGGAAAGAGCGAGGCCTGTTCTACATGCAGTGCAAATGTTGGTTGTATCCAAATCTGAGTTTTCTCTGGGACCAGGACTAGAGCCAGAATACACCAGAAGTGAGGGTCAGCCAGCTGAGAACCACCCACAGACTTAGCTCACACCCTGTCACACCGGTGCTTCCTCTCCAACACTCACTGCTGCCTGGGTCTCCAGTGCACCACACTCCTTGCTCTAGTGCACACGTGAGTTCAGCTAGTGTCATGCCCGAGGTCTCTAAATGAGACCCTCAGGCAAGGGCAGTCGCAGCTGCATCTGATGTCTAAGATGAAATGCTAAGTGGAGATGCATGCTGTAGAAGAGTGTGAGATAGGATCCTGTGTGTGTGTGTGTGTGTGTGTGTGTGTGTGTGTGTGTAGGTTATACATATAAAATGTGTTGGCATATTCATTTTCTATGAATATGGAAGAGTACTCAATTTTCATTTCTATGAAAATTTATGGACGAGTACACAAGAAACTTAACAGTGGCTATTACTGGGAAGTGGAACTGGGATGATGGGCAGAGAAGAGAGGGGACTTTATTTTTACCAATCATTATCATTTAAACATTTTTACCTGAGCATCATTTATAATGATGGAAACTTTAAATCAAAATATATAGATAAATTAATATGTAAATATAGGTGATAGAAAATGGATATAGATAAATGATATATAAATGGATAAAAGATGAGCTAGAGACATGCAGACACAGATATCTCTGTGCCTCAGTTTCCACACCTATGAAATGGCACTTATTTCATAGGATTTTATTGTGACGATTAAATGACTTCCTGCATTCAAGCCCTTGGCACAGTTCCTGGCACACAGTAAGTACTCAATGAATGTTCTCTTTAGTGTAATAATGGTGTGGAGGAAGGCAGGTTGGCTTGATGTGATAATCTCTTTCGCCATCTTGTGGTCAGTGTACACCATGCGGGAATGTCAGTGCCAATAAGAAGCATATTTTCAACCCTCTTCGTAGGTGAGTGTACGAGTTCTGGCCTTATAGAGTGACAGACCTGTGACTTTTAAAATCAACAAAGAGTATAGACAGACAAATAACTTTATAACTAGATAGCTAAAAATGACTTATAGTCCTCCATTTTAGTCATCTTTGCTTTCAGATCTGGATCCCCAGGCCTGAAAGTGTCAGTGAGAAACAGCACATTGACTGGTTCCTATTTGTTTTTTGGTCTCTCTTTATCCATCAGGCTTCATAGTTGCAAGCACAGAATCCATTCTAGCTTTTTTAAGCAGAAAAGGGTTTTTTTTTTTTTTTTTTTTTTTTTTTTTTTTTTTTTAAAAAGAATGGCTATTAGGTAGAACTCAAGGAAATATCCAACAGGTGAGAGAATTTGGTTTGGGGGCTAGGCAGCCACAAATTGGTACAATCCCACTTCTTCTGGGGGCAGCCACTGCTGAGGCTGAACCCAGGATTGTGCCATTAGGACATCTGCTACAACTGCCTGGGATAACTCGGTATCTCTTGGCCATGCTCTACCACTTTCACCAGGCGTGGATTCCACTGGACAATTGTTTCCTATTTCTGTCTCCTCACCCAAGGTTTTGATGGGGAACATCTGACTGGTGGAGCTCAGGGCTCATACGTCTCCCCTAGGCTAAGTTCCGGTTTCCACCTTAGGAAGACAGGACTCTTTTTTTATTATTATTTGTTTCAGGTGTACAAAACAACTTAATGATTAGACATTTACACTCCTCACAAAGTGATAACCCTGTATGTAGCAGCTATTTTACAATACCATTGACTGTATTCCCTATGCTGTACGTTACATCCCATGACTCTCTGTGTGTATTTGTAGTTGACATTCAACATTATTTTATATTAGTTTCAGGTGTATAGTGCAGTGGCTAGGCATTTATATAATCTATGAAGTGATTCTTCACGATAAGTCCAGTACACATCTGACACCCTACATAGTCTTTACAACATTATTGATGATATTCCCCACACTGTATTTCACATCCCTGTGACTATTTTGTGACTACCAATTTGTGCTTCCTAATCCCTTCACCTTTCTCACTCATCCCTCAACCCTCTCCCATCTAGCAACCATCAGTTTGGTCTCTGTATCTATGAGTCTATTTCTGTTTTGTTGGCTTGTTTATTCTATTCTCTAGATTCCACATATAAGTGATATCATATGCTATTTTTGTTTCTCAGTCTGACTTATTTCACTTAGCATAATATCCAGGGAGGCAGGACTCTTAACTTGGGGATTCCGTAAATTTAGAAAGGTTATTCAGAAGAGGCTGGATAGGGCAGGGGGGACGTCTTGTCCTTAGGAAGAGGCTATTGAGTATGTGTGCTTCAGAATCCCATGTCCCTTCCTGTCTAGCAATAGGTTCTAGATATGGTCCAAGCACTGCTGGGAATCTAGGTCTGTCTAATTCTGTGGTTAGATTCCATACCGATTATCCAGGGGGAGGAACATGGTGATACCAGATGGGACAATTCTTTGAGGCTGGGAACTCCATGGGGGCAGGAACCATGTCTGTCTGTTTTACCACTGTATTACCAGCAGCTAGCTTGGTGCTTCAATACATGAATGAAGGAATGATGGAATGAATGAACAAATTAAGCTCGCTACTTTCCTTATGTAGTTATAAATTTTCATTGAGACTTAGGGCCCCTAATCTCAGGAGAAGCCTAAGAGATGCTGCTTTGGGGATGTCTTGTTAAATAAGGAAGATCATAAGAGCAATAGCTCCACTCATACCAAACTACGATTTTATGTGGGGTTTCTGACTCCCCTCCAGAAGGGTTCTGCCTGAACAGATGCATTCATTGTCTCTATTCAGAGGGAAAGGACAATCAAGTGTGTGCCACCAGATTTTACTGTCCAGATACTTTCTTGAGGAGGAATGTGAGCAATATTCCGACAGTGGAATTTCTCAAGATTGCTGGGTCTGAAGGCCTATTGGAATTGAGCTTTTACATCTAGCAGTAGGTTCAGCCAGTGGCTTCAACATTTGCTCTACCCATCACTTAATGGGAAGACCCCATCTCTGGCTGTAACTGTTGAAAGGCACAGACCACCAGAGGGAGTAGGTCTGCTTCTGCTGTGGTGGATCATGGCAGTTCCTGTTTGGACCCTCTGCCCCTCCACCTACGCTCTGGAAAACAGCACTGTTGCTCAGCAACAGGGAAGCCAGTCATGCAGGGCTCACGCCTCAGTCACCTGAGACGTGGAAGGTAAAAGCCTGCCTTCAGATCACATCTAATGAAGCACTTTAGAATTTACTGGCCACTTGAAATTTCAGGGGTCTCCCAAACCACACAAACATTCAGTGAATTCGCAAGAACTCAAGGGACTCAATATACAGAGGGTGCCAAAAAAATTTATACACATTTTAAGAAAGGGAAAAACTGTGTTAAAATTGTAATATAATGAATGATTCTAGCATTCACTGGGTTAACACCATCTTTTAAGAGAACATCAGACTGCACATTGCTATGTAATTCAATTCAACTTCAAAAAGTAATACATAGATAGCATCTCTTAAAATGTGTATACATTTTTTGGCACCCCCAGTATAGTTGTATTCATGACTAAAGTTTATTACAGCAACAGAATATACAATAAGATCAGCAAGGAATAAAAGACACAGGTGGGGGTCTTGAGAAATCCACTCACAGGCTTCCTTATGCTCTCCTTCCCGTGAGGGGGCGCACCAAGCACACTCTTTCCTAGGAGTGGAAATGCACAATATATGGGCGATGTTTTTGCTCAAGGAAGCTCACATAATGCCTGAGGGTGTTTTTTTTTTTTAAATCAGAGTATGGTCACTAGGAACCCTCTGCCTAGCACGTACCAAAATTCCAGACTCTCAGAAGGAAAACAGGTGTTCAGCATAAATGACATTGTACAGATGTCTAGATATGGTCCAAGCACAACTGGGAATCTAGGTCTGACACAGCAAACCACCCTTATCAATTAGGGAACAGGTCAAGTGCTGTATTAGTTTTCTGTAACTGCTGCGACAACTATCATAAACTTAGAGGCTTAAACTATACAAATTTATTATCTCACAGTTCTGTAAGTTAGAAGTTCGGCACAGGTCTCACCGGGCTAAAAATTCAGGTGTCAGCAGGGCTGCATTCCTTTTTTGAGGCTCTAGGGGAGGATCTATTTCCTGTTCACTCAGCTTGTTGGCAGAATTCAGTTCAGAAGTCCCTGTTTTCTTGCAGACTATAAACTGAGGGTCGTTCCCAGCTTCTAGAGTCCACCGCATTCTTTGGCTTGTGGCCCTTTCTTCCATCTTCAGAGCCAGGACAGTGAGTCAACTCCTTTTCAAATCTCATCTTTGTGGCCACAAATGGAAAAGGTTCTTCACTTTTAAGGAATCGTGTGATTAGATTATGGTCACCCAAATAATACAGGATCATCCCCCATCTCAAAGCTATTAACCTTAAACACATATGCAAAATTGCTTTTGCCATGTAAAGTAACATTCATAGGTTCCAGGGATTAGGAAGTGGACATCTTTAGGCAGCCAGTATTCTGCCTGCAAGTGCCAAGTTCCCAGGTACCATCAAGGGCCAACCTCAAAAGCAGGCCTTTCTAAAGACAACAATCTCAGATCTAACTATTTTCTATACACCGATACATATCTAAAGGAAAGTGACATCATGAGTCCAATAGCATGTGGCACATACTGTGCTTGTAATATCTTGGATTTCGTAGATAACTGGACCTGGGGCCCAGCCCACAAAGAGGCATTTATGCCCCAGACACTCTAATGTCGGGGCTGCACCGCGCTGTCTCCTTCCCACTTTCAACCGTGATAGGAGCCAAGGTCAAAGAAACTGTTAGGCCATGGTGATTATTAGCACTGGGCTTGGCAGAAAGTAGATTCCGGTTTAAATTCTTAGCTATGTACTAAGAACAATTTATTCTCTTTGATTTTCATTTCTCATCTCGTCATAGGTATAACACCATTATCTTACAGATTTAAATGAGAGAATGCACATAATGCATGTGTAAGACAGTATCTTCCAGATCATAATGGCTAGTGTGCTAGGAGATGGAACATCCAGTGGGAGCAGAAACAAGATTAAAGTCTCCTGTTTCACATGGGGCTTCCTCTTGGGGGAGAAATAAGAGGTAAAGGCTCACTTTTAGGATCTACCTTGGTCTTTTTTTTTCAGTTAAAGTTTATTGGGGTGACAATTGTTAGTAAAGTTACATAGATTTCAGGTGTACAATTCTGTATTACATCATCTATAAATCACATTGTGTGTTCACCACCCAGTACCTTGGTCTTTTTTTCCCTTGAACCCTTATCTCTTTGTGAACAAACTTATTTCTCTTCTGTTAAAATGTGACATCGTGAATTATTAACTTTTGTTTTTCGCCACCAGCTCCAGCTTGCCCTTTTACTCCTACTCCTGTCCCTGCCTCAGACATGGCAGGTCCAAGCCTTCTGCCCCAGGGTAGAGTTATTTTAGCAGAAATGCAAATAGAATCAAAGAGCCCAAGATCAGCTACTGAGGTTTAGAAGAGACTTCAGAAAATCTACACAGAGAAAAGAGGACTGAAAGAAAGTCTTTTTGAGTTGTAGGATCTCAGGTCTTTTTGAATACCAAGAGATAAGGACCTGGCCTTTCTACAGGCATAGAAGAATATGTGGTCTGTTCCAGGGATTTCCCGTCATCCCAGACGAGATAAAGACGCCACAGACTGAAGGGAAGCAGAGAGATACTCATGACATTCAAGGCCAGGGGATTCCAACCCTCATTTCAGACTCCATTGAGCCTTAAAAAGAAAACACTCCAGGTATATTGCTGTGAAGAAACAGCATACTGAGAAAAATAAGAAGGAGGCTTGCAGAATATGTTAAACTTTTGGCCAAGAGAATGAAGGAGGCCAAAGAAAAACGCCAGGAACAGATTGCCAAGAGACATAGGCTGTTTTCTCTGAGAGCTTCTACTTCTAAGTCTGAGTCCAGGTGAAAATGAAATTTTCTAAGAGTAACAAATAAATAAGATCAGACATCAAAAAAAAAAAAAAAAAAAAAAAGAAAGGAAACACTTCACATTTTCTCTCTCTTCTCCCTCCCTCCCTCCCCACATGATTTGGGTTCCCTCTAATTTCCAAATATCACAATGGTACAACCTGGAGGACCCAAAAGACCACTCAATTAGCTTTTAGTTAGGGCCTGAGGATTGAAAGATAAATAGAGTCTTAGGTGTTCATAGAAGGTCCAGCACCAACTCTCAAGGTGGCAGGGATTTGCAGCCAAAGACCTGTATTTAAAAGACAGATTTTACCTGGTTTGGGTCCTCAGCAAACCACTTTAGGTCCTCTGAGAAAAAAGACACTACCCTACTGGCTTTGTAGTCATTATCAGGTAAAGACCCCATTCCTCCCATTAGTAGAACATCCATGAGGTTTCCTGATGGCAAGGTGACAATGTTGAAGTCACAACAGGTGAACAAAACCCAGACACAGAGTCATTTGCTCTGGGGTCAGCTGTCCACTGAGAGATGAGATGAGACGTCTGGTTCCCCCATTTCTGGTGGATGCATGCCTGGCCAAGGCAGTGAGCAAAGGGTGATGTCAGGGTGGAATTTTGAGGGACCAAAATCGGGGCAGATTGAAATGATTAATAATTCAGTGATTCCTGAGCTCTTCTGTCTACAACTACTAACCGTCCATGACTTGTAGCTTAACAGTCCTCTCAATTTGGGGGAGGCTTCATGTATCCACTGAAGAAAAGAAATTAAAAATGCCCTGAGAACACTGTATCATGGCTAAAAGCAAATGGATCTTGTTCCTCCAGCTGGATTGCATGCATGTACATCAAGGGAAACCATGAATCTCACTGAATCACAGGCAAACCTCAGAGATATCGTGCATCTGGTTCCAGACCATCACAATGAACAAGTCATAATCTTTTTGCTAGTGGAGGATCTGGCCTTCAATTTGTAAAAAAAACCAAAAAACCAAAAACCAACACCTGTGAAGTGCGATAAAGTGAAGCACAATAAAATGAGGTGTGTCCGTACAGGCAAACTAGTGTACAAGTTGCTTTTTATGCGTTTTTCAAGGGAGAAGGGTTGTAGACATCATGAGATTCTCAGGGGGTTCTGAGACTTATGACATTTTTGTAGGAGGGTATCCTGGATCTTTGCTTTATTATTAGGTTGGTGCAAAAGTAATTGCAGTTTTTGCAATTATTTTTAACCTTTTAAACCGCAATTACTTTTGCACCAACCTAATAACTGTGCACTCAATGAACACTCATTTGCAATCCCCATGATATGCTTTTCCTGCTTGTGGAGCGGGAAAAACAATACTGAGCACACAGTTATTGTGAGGAATTAATTAGAAGGTGTTTTGTAAATAAATTGATCTTTAAATGAGGGGCATTCATGTGTTAGCCTTCCTTACCACCCCAAAATGAATAGCTCTATTAAATAAAAGGCAATTGGTTGAGATTCTGGGTAAAGAGAGACACATTTAAAAAAAAATGTATGTGCACATAGTTTATAAGTGACATAATGATGTGTTTCATCCTATATTTTTTCAAGGAATCTTTTTCGTAGATTATTTGGTATTCTAGGCTTTAAAAATAATGATAATGCTGATAATGATAATTCCTTGTACTTGCATAGCCAGTAGTCTTCTCATTTATCTCATCAGTTGTTGACAAAGCCCTCCTCTTACTCTTTTAAATGAAATGAGGCTATTGCTGGGTCCGCAGTGTTTGGTTGCCATGGTTTGAGTTCGTTTCATAAGCTGTTGCTTGGCAGTCCCATGCGTCAGCTGGCTCTTTTCCTCACAACTCTCACCACACACTGTCTGAAGTATAATGAGACTGAGGCTAGGCAAAGGGGGATGTCGGTCCCTGAGCATTTTCTATCTCCCCCCACAGCACTCTTACCATCGTGCTTGATAGATGTGTTGAGAGCAGAGCAATGAAGTAATTATGAACATGTGATTTAGAGTCACACAGACCTGGGTTCAAATTCTGGTTCAGGATATGGCTTGGTGTGTCCTTTAGCTATGCACTTAGAAGCCTGTTTGAGTCTCAGTGTCCCCATGTGTAAAGTGGGGTGTGATGATACTCTGCTCCAGGAGTACCTGTGAGGATTGAGGGAGAAAATCCATTTAAAGCACCTGCGCACAGTAGGTGCTCAGTAGCTGTAACCTATACTAATAAGGGTGATGAGAGGTGGTGGAACCATAACTTTTTTTGTTCTGCAGTAAAATGCTCTGATGTAGCAGTCAGTTTGGATTTAGTTTGTATAGTTATGTCCCACTTGCCTTTATCCATAGAATGAGTGGGCCCAATGCAAATCCATGGAATAAAACAGGAATTTATAAATAATCAGGACCACTGAAAAGAACAGGTATTATTGCCAAACGGAAGACAAGTAGGGATGCAGCAGACAGAAAATATCAATAGAAGATGTTCCCTCTAGGTAGTGGGTGGGTAGGCGCTATACATTCAAAGGGGCTTGCATTGGGGAGGCCCTTCTTCTCCCTAGACAAACACATACCCACAGGCAGTAGTGTGCTGGTAAAACAGCTCTCAAAGGGATAAAGTCCCTGATTTGTAGCATTTGCCTATTTCCATGGTAGAAATACTCCTACTATGGCCGAGTTCAAGCTACCAACATGATGCCTTTGAACGGAATGTGGAATTGGGAAGAGATGCGTACAATCCACTCTCAGGAATCCATGCCACCTACTCTAGCACAAAACTGATCCTTTCCTCAGGGGCAGCCTTATTGGATTTTCTCCCTGGTGGACATTCCAAACAAGTTCCTGTCTGTTTTTACCGCAGTTTAGGGAGGTGAGTTCCCAAGACTGCTCTTTTGCTCTTCACTTTTCCCATACTGGAAGGATATGGCTGAGGAAATCTCTGTTGTACAGGCCCAGCCCACACCTCTACAGGCCTGGCTCCTGTGCTCTTTCTTCCCCAGGACAGGACCCCATGACCTTCGCAGGATCCAGAGGAGACTCAGGAGCTAGGAATCACCCAGGTGAAAGTCCTATTTGAGGTGGTGTCTTCTTTCAAAGTTATCTTTCATCTTTTTTTTTTACATAGCCCAACTCAAACACACTGCCTGCCTCATAGTCTTTCGCTTTCTTAGTCAGTTCTACAATGTATTTGACCTTAGTATTTTAATGTTAGTCACCAGCCAGTTTTTAAATTAATCACTTTTAATCTGTGACATCATACAACTTCTTCATCTAATAGAACTTCAATGTACATGTCTGATTCTCATAGCTGGAATAGACAAACTGGGGGGTCTGAATTCCCTTATGGACTGATCGGTTTCAAGTGTCAGTGACCTTCATTCACATGAGTAGGCACATTGAGCAGCTTTTGGTGAAAATATGCTGTATGTGTTTTACATTTTACTTGGTCCGTAATTTGTATTTCTGCCCCACTCAATATCTGGCAATGTCTGGATGAATGGCTTCTGTAATTACAGTGGCCCAAAACATAGTGTGTCCCCTACAAATCAGCTGGATAATACCAGAATGTTTATGTTATGTGGGTAGCGGAAGAGATAATTAGATACAACATCCTACAACTTTCTAAGGAGGGCAGGCCCTATTAAAGGAAGATTTTTTTCAGGTTGGGGGGAGCTAGGGACCAAGTTATCAACTTCAATATAATTAATAGCCTGTCACAGATCTTACAGGCGTTTTCAGTAGCGGATAGAGTATTCAAGTTTGGAGACAGCAGATAGAAGAGACTTAAATTTCTCTGAGAGGGTAAGAGGACCTGGGCAAGATCCCTGAGGATGAGAATGAAGCCAGGGATAACAGAAGGCTGTTTGGGAGATGGGGCATGAGGTGGGGAGGAAGGGGATCTGATCTCTGGAGACTGAAAAAAGAAGATTTTGGAGAAGAAATCATGTGTACCGGGAACTTTCTAGCTAAATTCTGTGGGGGCAACCCCTCTAACATATCTTCCCCTAGGACATCTTCATTTAAGTCTACAATGCTCACTGTTTGACAGGAATGGATTCTCTTCGGTAAAAATGAACACAATCTGGCTTCAAGATTTAGATAAGGAGAAAAAGAGAGCCTGTGGGTCAGGGAAGCAGATGTGGCTTATATACACTCTTGTGTGAATGAAGGGATATCTGTGCATGAAAAGACTTAGTGTTCAGCGCTCACTGCGTGGGCTGGGGTGCAAAGTATTTACTGAGCCCAGCTGAAGGACCACAGGGCTACAGAGGCATGGGGAGGACAGGGATGGAGTCTCCTCGAATGCGAGCCTAAAGGCTCCTGGAACTTTTCAAGCTGAGCATGCAGGAGTAGACCTGGGCTTCGGGTTCCTCAAAGATGCTGCTTAGGAGGGGCAGACCCCTGCTGGGGACAGTCTTGCTGGATCTGGAAGAGCAGCTTGTCAGCAAGGATAAGCGACATTCTGTCTAAAGAACAACCAAGAGTCAACAAACATTTCATTACCAATGTTTTCAAAATACTTGAAAAATGTGTGTGCCCGGAGAGAGCCTGGGGGTCTTTACTCTTAATAATTTTTACCTTTCAGTCCTCGTACCCAATTATTTAAATGTTAATGAAGAATGAGGGTGCTATTTTTTATGTACCATGAAAAAGTCTTAAGACTTTTCAAGTTCACTTTTACATTTAGGGCGAATTGTCAGATACTAAGAGTGTTTATTTCTAATTTATTTTCAGGAAATTTGGCCTCACTGCCTTTTTAGAAGATTTAAATTAAAATTATATATCCAGCTATGATTTATTTAGAGGCTAATTGCTTGAAAAGGAATAAGCAGGGTGTGGCTGAGATGGCTTGGCAGCCACCTAAGATTCATGTTCTCTTTCCATGTCATGGAGCAGCTGCCCAGTCAGACATCACAGTTCTCAGTGCCCCACCCCACCCCCAACTCCATCTAGGTGACTAGTACATGCTAGTGGAATATGAGAGTTACTGTGTGGCCAAATAAGGGGCTGTGCCTTCTCCATTGTTTCTTTTCTTATTTGCCAGCTAAATAGAGGGAACACGGGGCTCTAGAGAGAAGGAAGTTTGCAAGATAGGAAGCTACCTCCAAGCAAGAACATCTTCACTGGGTTTATGGAGTTAGAACTAAACATCCATTGTGTTAAGCCACTGAAATTGCCTCAGGGTTTATGTGTGATAGTAGCTAGCATTACTTTAACCAACGGAGAGTGCTATCCGGGATTTCTCTAATCAGTCGTCAGTCTTGTACATAGAGCGTAACCGTGGAACACACTTTGCCTTTCCAAACGCTCTAACTGTGAAATATATTTAGGAAAATAATGCTGAGGGTGATGGTAGGTATATTCTTTAGTAAGCCCTCAGTCTGAGTTGGGTCAGGTCCCTTAAGGATTGCCTTCCAGGAAAAGGCACAGGCAAGAGGACCCAGGACTGGACCCCAAAGGAGTGGTTTAGGAATTTATCAGTTAGAAAAGGAACAATGCTAACAGGCAGGTGGTTAATAGGAGCCTAGGAAATACAGCCAAAGGGTAGAAAACTCAGAGTGTAGGTTAAACAAGGGTATCAGCCTGGTCAAGCGAAGGTTATGAAGATAAAAGACCCACAAGAGTCCACCAAAAAGCTATGAGAACTGATAAATAAATTCAATAAAGTAACAGAATACAAAATTAATATTCAGAAATTGGTTGCATTTGTATGCACCAATAACAAACTGTCAGAAAGAGAAATTAAGAAAACAATCCCATTTACAATGGCACCAAAAAAAAAATACCTAGGAATTATTTTAATCAAGGAGGTAAAAGACTTATACTCAGAAAACTACAAGACACTCAAGAAAGAAATTGCAGAAGATACAAATAAATGGAAGCATATACTATGCTCATGAATAGGAAGAATTAACATCATTAAATTGTCCATATGACCCAAAGTAATTTATAGATTCAGTGCAATCCCTATCAAAATACCATTGGCATTTTTCACAGAACTAGAATAAATAATCTTAAAATTTATATGGAACCATAAAAGAGCCCGAATAGCCACAGCAATATTGAGAAAGAAGAACAAAATTGGAGGTATCACGCTGCTTGATATCAATCTATATTATAAGGCTATAGTAATTAAAATAGCATGGTACTGGCATAAAAACAGACACATAGATCAAAAGAGAACCCAGAAATAAGTCTATGACTATATGGTCATTTAATCTATGACAAAGGAGGCAAGAACATACACTGGGGTAAAGACAGCCTATTCAGGGAAAACTGGACAGACTCATGCAAAACAAAAAACAAAAAAACTGGACCACCTTCTTCCTCCATATACAAGAATAACCTCAAAATGGATTAAAGACTTACAAATGTAAGACCCCAAACCATAAATCTCCTAGAAGAAAACATAGGCAGTAAACTCTCTGACACTGCTCTTAGTGGTACTTTTACTGCTTTATCTCCTCGGGCAAGGGAAACAAAAGGAAAAATAAACAAATGGGACTACATCAAACTAAAAAGGTTTTGCACAGCAAAGGAAACCATCAACAAAATGAAGACATCCTACTGAATGGAAGGAGATATCCACCAATGATATATCTGATAAGGGGTTAATATCCAAAATTTATTTTAAAAAAACAATAACTCATACAACTCAACACCAAAAAATCAATCCAATTAAAAAATGGACAGAGGACCTGAATAGACATTTCTCCAAAGAGGACATACATGTGACCAATAGACATATGAAAAGATGCTCAATGTCACTAATCATCAGAGAAATACAAATTAAAACCACAATGAGATACCACCTCACTCCTGTCAAAATGGTCTTCATCAATAAATCAACAAAGAACAAGTGTTGGCGAGGATGTGGAGAAAAGGGAACCTCATGCATTGTTGATGGGATTGCAGATTGGTGCAACCACTATGGAAAACTATTTGGAGTTGCCTCAAAAAAATAAAAATAGAACTACCTTATGACCCAGCAATTCCACTTTTGAGTATTCAAAGAAACCTAAAACACTAATTCAAAAAGAAACATGCACCCCTATGTTCATTGCAGCACTATTTATAATAGTCAAGATATGGACGCAACTTGGGTGTCCATCAATAGATGATTGGATAAAGAAGAGGTGGTACATATATACAATGGAATACTACTCTGCCATAAAAAAGAATGAAATCTTAACCATTTGCGACAACATGGATGGACCTAGAGGGTATTATTCTAAGTGAAAATGTCAGAGAACAACAAATATCAGATGATCTTACTTATGTGTGGAATCTAAAGAACAAAGTAAATGAACAAGCAAAATAGAAGCAGACTTATAGATACAGAGAACAAACTGATGGTTTGCCAGAGGGGAGGGGGGTTGGGTGAAAAAGGTGAAGGGATTAAGAAATACATAATGGTAGTTACAAAATAGTCACGGGGATGTAGAGTACAGCATAAAGAATATAGTCAGTAGTTTTGTAACAACTGTGTATAGTGCCGGGGTGTACTAGACTAATTGGGGGGATCACTGCATAAATTATATAAATGTACACCTGAAGCTAACATAAAATAATATTGAATGCCAACTGAAACTGAAAAAAATAAGAAAAGAAAAACAAGTCCACTGAAATATGAAAAATATATGGGTGGTTCAATATGAACTAAAAAAAAGATAAAGGAACGATAAGTAACATACGAATATAGGGGTAGGGAAGGGCTAGTTAGGACCTAATTTAATGGAAACACCATTTATGTAGTTATCTTCATGGCCTACCACCTTCTGAGTATTTTTCTTTGGGCTGCCCAGGGCCCTCCCAATGCACCTGGTCTTTAGCTAGCATCTGGAAACACTGCAGATACAAGCATTCTACACAGCAGTGTGCCTTCCTCTTTCTCAGATTGATGGGATGCCCTCTGGGAATGAGAGGATGAAAGGCAAGGGAAAGCCGGTGCTTTGGTCACTCTGAAGATTGAATCTTCCAGAGCTCAGTGCAGTTAGTTCCAAGCAGCCCCAGTGAGATGGGAGGAGCCTGCCTGCCCAGCTCCCACATCGGGAGCCTTAGAAGCTTACAATTTCTGCTCTTTTTCTTTCTGCTAAAGATGATCTGTAGATCCTACTCTTCTCCTCTTAGCCCCTCCCTTTTGGGACCTAAGCCTCTGGTGTCAGGGTTCTGGGCCAAATACAGTGAGACATTTTCCTATTAAGTCAATTTATTTGGAGAGGGATGACACAGTAACTAAAAGCAAGTTCCATTGAGGATAGTGAGTTCTCATTGGTCAGGGAAATGAGTTCCTTCACCAAAACATGATAGACTCTCTTCGTCTGGTCACTAGTCTGGGATTTGTGGGTGATAAGAGAGGCTGTGTACCTGACATGCCATAATGAGGGCACCTAAAAATAAGAACAAGTTTTTGGAAGTAGTTTTCTGAAAGGACACTAGTCTTGGTGTCTCCAGTAGAGAGAGTTCTTATGGAAATAACTGTATTTTGATCAGCATGTGTATTAGTCGAAGTTCAGTTGCTCATAACAGAAATCATTCTAGTGTTTTTTTTTTTAAAGATTTTATTGGAGAAGGGGAATAGGACTTTATTGGGGAACAGTGTGTACTTCTAGGCCTTTTTTCCAAGTCAAGTTGTTGTCCTTTCAGTCTTAGTTGTGGAGGGCGCAGCTCAGCTCCAGGTCCGGTTGCCATTTCTAGTTGCAGGGGGCACAGCCCACCATCCCTTGCAGGAGTCAAACTGGCATCCTTGTGGTTGAGAGGATGTGCTCCAACCAACTGAGCCATCTGGGAGCTCAGCTGCAGCTCAGCTCAAGGTGCCGTGTTCAATTTTAGTTGCAGGGGGCGGAGCCCACCATCCCTTGCAGGACTCGAGGAATTGAACTGGCATTGTGGTTGAGAGCCCACTGGCCCATGTGGGAATCGAACCAGCAGCCTTCGGAGTTAGGAGCACGGAGCTCTAACCGCCTGAGCCACCGGGCCGGCCCCCATTCTAGTTATTTTAACAGGATATGTCAAACAACAACAACAACAAAAACAACAACCAACCCCACAGGATATGGATTTTAGAGAATAAGGTGCTTGCAGAATCACTGGGAAGGCTGAAGTAGCAACCTGTAGGTCAGCTGCCAGAAATGACCACTAGAACAACGCCAACTGTCCCCCAGGAAGACTGCTACTTCTGTCACAGCCAGGAAGCTGGGGAATCAGGAAGTTTCTTTGCTGACAGCTGGGTTCAGGATTACACCACCTTAGCCACAATCCTGGAACCAGGAATCTGCCCCCACAGCCATTGGATTTCAGAACATACTCCTGTAGCTGTGCTTCTGAGGTCACAAAGCTGCCTTCACCTCTGTTCCATGCCTGCTAGAACCACAGCAGCAGAATGGAGGCCTGTCATATCACCACCTCTCTTCCCACTTGACTAAATTGTCCGAGATGATTCTTACACGAGTATACCTGATTAGCAGAACCTAAATTGCATCCATTTCCTGTTCTCAAGGGAGTAAGAAAATAGAGCTTTTAGCTCTCCGGCCTGTGTCATCTAGGAAGATGCACTAGAGAAGGGTTAGAAGAGATGTTCGGCAAGCCAATCTATAGAGTTCACTGCCAGTCATTCCCTGCCCAGAAAAAAGTCCTCATCCCTGCCTTTGACACTCTGAGACTGGCCTTTCATGTTATGAAACAGGCCCAATGAGATAAAAGCTTCAGTTCTGAAAGCAAAATAATAGTAATATAAGATCATTGGGCTGAGGAACATTATGCTGAGTACAGCCTGCACTGACATAAATGATACAATCAAAACATAACAAGGCTAGATCTATAAAGTGTATATTACTGTCTGGAAAAGAAACTAAACTTGAAAAATTATTTTTGAGAAAAAAGTATTTAAAAGTTGTGACATCCACCAACACTATATATTTTTTAAAGATACAAATATATTCAAGACAAATTTTAGATATATTAGAGTGTGGTGGAGAGAGTGTCTGAATGAGAGTAAGGATTTGGGGTAAAAGAGAAAAGTAATAGAATTAAAAAGAACAGTTCGTACTGACATGATAAACGTGTACCATAATCTTTGTAGTGTGAATAGTTCAACTCCTGATTTTGTAACATTTAAAAAGGATACATAAAATTACTGAAAGTGTTAACTGGTGATTGGAAGCATGCATTTTAAATAAATTTGCAACTGAAAACTTCATGAAAACACTGACAAACAGAGCAGGAATAATTGACTTAAATAAATTAGATTTAAAATATAAAAATTGCAACCTACAGAATAGGAGAAAATATTTGCAAACCATATATTGGATAAGGGAGTAATATCCAAAAAAATATAAAGAACTCATACAACTCAACAGCAACAACACCAAAAAACCAATCTGATGAAAAAGTGGGCAGAGGCACTAAATAGACATTTTTCCAACTAAGACATCTAAATGGCCAATAAGTATATGAAAAGGTGCTCAACATCACTAATTGTCATGGAAATGCAAATCAAAACCAGTGTCATCTCACACTGTTAGAATGGCTATTATCAAAAAGACAAGCTATAACAAGTGTTGGTGAGGATATGGAGAAAGGGGAATTCTTGTACACTTCTGGTGGGTATATAAATTGGTACAACCACTGTGGAAAACTGTATGGAGGTTCCTTAAGAAATTAAAAATAGAACTACCATACGACCCAACAATTCCACTTCTGGGTATATACCCAAAGGAAATGAAAACAAGATTTTGATGAGGTATTTGCTCTCCCATGTTCATTGCAGCACTATTCAGAATAGCCAAGATATGAAAACAACCTAAGTGTCCATCAATGAATGAATGAATAAAGGTAGATGTGATATATTTATATGAATATTATTCAGCCATGAGAAAGAAGGAAATCCTATCATTTGCCAACAACATGGACAGAGCTTAAGGACATTATGCTAAGTGAAATAAGCCAGACAGAGAAAGACAAATACAGAAATATCACTTATATGTGGACTTTAGAAAAGCTGAACTTATTTTTTTTACTGTAAGAAAACTTAATTTTCATTTTAATAATCTTAAGGAAATTAATTCATGAGAAAATTAGTTTAAAAGACAAATGAGTTGATTTCCACAAGCTGTCCAAAATCATAATAACCCATAACATTTTAATTCATAAGGGTATGCAAAAGTAATCTGATGAAAAGTGTCTATCCTTCATTCCCGCAGACAAAAAGCTGAACTTATAAAAGCAGAGAGTGACATGGTGGTTACCAGGGGCTGGCGGGTAGGGGGGGGGGGATTGGAAAGCTGTTAAAGGGTAGGAACTTGCAACTAGTAGATAAATAAGTTTTGGAGATCTAATGCACAGTATAGTGATTATAGATAAAGATACTGGATTATAAACACCAAACTTGCTAAGAGACTAGATTTTATTCCCACCACAAAAAAGCAATGATGATTATGTGATGTGATGGAAGTGTCAACTAACTCTACAATGGCAATCATATTGCAATATATAAACCTATCAAATCAACATGTACACCTTTAACTTACACAATGTTATATGTCAATTATATCTCAATTTAAAAACACAAACAAAAATAAAAAATAAAAATTAAAAGAAGTCACTCTCAAAATCCTGAAATACATGCAAATCTATAATTGTTAAAAAGCTTAGAAAATGCCACACAAGGTTTAAAAATTATTCAAATGTCCAAACGGAAAGCCTAGGAATGTTCACATCCTTAATTCTGATAGAACAAATATGGTATCAAAATAATATTAGCGCCTGATAAAAATTGTAGAAATGAAAAGCTTATTGAACATGAAAGCAAAATCCTTGAGACATTTTAAATAAATGTTTAAGATATTAACAAACTGAAAAAGTGGCTAGAACAGTAACCTAAAATAGTTTATAAATGAACACAGTCAATAGTTACAAAAGTATAAGCTGCTGTTGGGAGATACTTGTTTTCAGCCAATTTCGAAACTCAAGAAGTTTATGAAAACTTCAAAAAGCCGGACAGAATAAAATTACTCACCTGAAAATGGAATTGAAATAAAAACAAAAACATCAAAAGAACCGCAAAAAGGAAACAATTCCACAAAAACTTAAAACACATCTACTTGACTCATAAAAATCATTGAAAAGCGAACCCAAAGACATTCAAGTTGACTGGAAGATCCTGGTTGTTGATTAGAAACATTTCCTTTTAAGCCAATTTAAAGGTTGTAATTTTGCACAAATTGTACACTGCCACACCCTAAAATTTCTTCTTTCCCAAGTTCCCCTGTATCCTATTCAAACTAAGGCCCCTGCACAATTAGGCAGCTGCTGAGCAGGCCAGGGGGCATCCCTGTGGCATTTACAAATTGAAACAGATCGCACAAAGATTAGGACTCTCACTTCTGCCTTTCACACGTGCAACAACTTTGCCAAACCAAAAGTTTTAGGTCGGCTCTTCTCATCATCAAATAGACTTCGCCCACAGCAAGGACCGAGAAAGACCCCCAACAGTTCCCAAGCACAACTACTCCCCCGCCCCAGTAGCATTCTCTCTCCTTGAATGGAACCAGAAGCTTCTTCCAGGACTTGTGGCAGTGCCAGATCAAACTGATGTGATGGGAGGAAAACCCTACCTGCTTACCCTCCCAAATGGCTGCAGTTGTGTGACGATGGTCAACATTGACCTTTTTCCTGGCTACTGGAGGTGACTCAGAGATTCTTTTGTTTGTCCTGAATGTCTTCCACGTACAGGCCAAAAGCTGGAGTAATTGGGTGGGGTGTTGATGGGAAAAGGTGAGGTCCCTGGTCTGTTGGTTGGAGCAGGTAGAAGAGGACAAGTGCCTTATGTTGTGGGGAGCAGAAGTCAGGGCTCTTGTCTGGAATGGAGCTACATCCTGGTGAGGTGAAAGTTGTCTGGGGTGAGCTGCCTCATTTCAGAAGTGGCTGATATGTGGGTCCTGATGTAGGCAGGATCGTCCTCAAGATGTAAAGAACAGAGGTGAATGCATGGTCAGAGCTGGGCTGTCGGGGGCAAAGCTATTCACCCAGGTCTGGCTGGGGGCTATTCCCAGATACTGTATTTCATTAAATCTAAGATGCCATCGAATGTAAAATGTACCATTATTTTATGTATAACTACACTAAGTAAAAAAGCCTGCCAAAGAAGCCATGCCATAATGTTTTCTTTGCACTTACAATTTTTAATTTTCACTTAATTGAGAGTTATTTCAGTCTTATATAGACATAGTACTTTTCATATATCACTCTTATGAGTACATAAAAATATAAGCAATATAAGTTGCTTAAAGTATTTCTAAAATTTCTTCACATCTATAACTTGACTATTCTGAATCACTTCAGCTCTGAGTTGGAATTCATGTTTTTTCCACATGATATTATCCTCTATGCCATTAAGATTGTAGGTGATGCAGCATTTCTTAGAGGAGTGACTGACTACTGTCCAGGGTATTTTCTTCCAAGTTGCTTCCAAGCTACAAGTTTTGACATGTGCTTCCTTGGCTTCTGTAAAGCAATCCTGATGAAGTAGCCTCTTATCTCAATAACAAAACCTAACAGAGTTTCAGCTATTTGTAGTATCTTCCTTCCTTTGGGCTCAAAACACACTTGGCTATTGCTCTGCATAAAACATGTGGAATTGCAACAATTTCTCCATATTTCAGGTATCTGTTGCCTCATAACAAACCATAGCTCCACAGATCACCATTTCCAGCCTGAGGCATGCCATTACTCTGTATGCCAATATGCTTCTGAGCATTGACCTTTGCTCCAAAGCTCTCTTTATAACTTTGGAAATAATTATAGACTCACAAGGACTTGCAAAAATAGTAGAGAGGTCCCACGTGCTCATCACCCAGCTTCTCCCAACGGGGACATCTTACATAACTTATAGTGCATGTCAAAGCCAGGAACTCGATTGGCAGAATACAATTTAACTAGACTACAGACCTTGACTCAGATTTTACCCATTTTCACATGCACTTGTTTATTTTGTATGTTTGTGGATCATTCAGTGACATTTTATCACATGTATATATTTGTATAACCAGCACCACGATCAAGATACAAAAGTGTTCTGTCACCACAAATATCTCCCTCATGCTACCCCTTTATAGTTACAGTTTTTATTGGGGCAACTGGCTTCAGCTTCCTCCTCAATTCTTGTTGTTCTTGTTTTCTCTGGTTGTAGATGCTAAACAGAACCTTGGTTGGCTGCCCATCTATTTTGCCTCCTAAGCATGCCACAGCGCCCTACACAGCAAGCCCCCTTGGTCCTCCTCTGACTGAAAGCATTGCCAATCATTACGGTGACTGCAACCTCTTGGCTTCTGGCAGTAAATTGCTGCCACCTGGCCTCTGTTACTTAATGGCTCCATGATCCCTGTGGGCATTAATAAGCCCAACTCTGTGACCACCTCTCCTACCCTTAGCCCTAGCCAGCAGGTGAGAGCCACCATTGAATTTCTTAGTGATGCTGGTGCGCCTCTCACCAGTACACTCCTGATGGCTTTGGTGAATAATGAGTTTCCTTGGCCCCCATGGAACATAATCTAGTAGTATTTTTGACCTCACATGATACATCTATTCCAACATGTCCAATTCCTTCAGCTTCTTTATTCCTTCCTCTATCATCCTCGAGGCAATGCAGGCATTTCTACTTCACTCAGCATGAACCTATGCCTACTCCAGGCTTCTAAGAGCCATCCTAACAGTGAGTTTGCTCAATTCCTGGGGTGCTTGACAGGATGTTAAATCCACTTCCCGAGAAAGTATCCTCAGATTGGTAAATTCTTGCTTCTTCAATGTGATGTTCTAGCTGCCTTGAACAAGTACCTCAGAATCCAATCCCAGGGATACTCCCCTGGCCCATGGCACCAAGCGTTAGCTAATTCTTGTAGCTCCTTCAGTATGTAATTTATTTCCTTCCTTATCAGGCCCAGCATATCTCTAGTTTGGTTATGCCAGGATTTAACTGAGGTGATTAGCCTGGGAGCCAGGAAAGAAGATGAGGGCAGCTCTTGAAAGGGAAACCATTTGTTTTGTGGCGTGAAGCCTCACTGGCATCTTCCAGTATGAGAGAAGTGGTAGCTCTCACTAGGGAAGGGTGGGCTACCTCTGCAGATTCTGTGAGTCCAGGGGAATCTACAAAGCCAACATCTTAGGGGTATCCATCCAAATGTCGCCATTTTATTTTTCAGGTCCCAGGTCTTTCCAACCAGGGCTCTGACTTGAGCATGACAGACATGTCTGGGATGAGCGTTTAATCATCTTGAGGCTCTTACTATTCAATCCTGAGTCTGCTTTTCTGATGTGAAGAAAACAAAGGGCATCTTTATAAGCTATATATCAACAAGATCCTCTGGCTCTTATTGTATTATAATTGTTTGTTAACAGCCTTCAATCTCATTATCCCTTAGTAGGGCATAAATACAAGTTAGTAACAACCACCCAACTTTTATGCCCTATCTTTCAAATGCCAGAATCATCATACCTGCAAGGGTATTCCCGTCTATTGGACATTTTCCCAGGTCACTAATGGTGAAATCTTCAGCATTTGGGTCACCACCTTGGAATATCAGATCCCATCTACAACTCAGGATGGCATCCTCTTTGCCCAACAGGTGGAGAGTCATACAGCTCCCAAACTCCATCTGATCATCTGCTTTCTTGGATCCCACGAACAGTCCAATTTATATCTATTCAAAACCTCCAAAAAGCAGATGCCAAGATAGGATTAGACGTGCAAGAAATTTATTGGGAGACATGCCTGTGGATTATAAACAGGAAGAAGCAGAAGTAGGCAAGGAGAGCCTTCAGATTACAATCCAGGTCTAACACCTGTGAAAGGAGAAGGGGAAGGGAGGAAGATTGGCTAAGAAGAGTCCTAGTCTGTAGCATAGTTCAAAGAAAGTTTGAGCCAGGGAGATGGGTTGGAGGAATCTTGTGTCCCACAGGATGGGTCAGCACTAGTACTTGCCCATGCTCAGTGGCTATTGGTAGCCCAGGGGAAACATGGTCTTGGCATAAACATGGCAGTGGACCAAGTCAGGTAGAAGCTGCAGCTATTAGCCAACTATGCTTCCTGCAGCAGGAGGTCTCAGTGGTACATTTTTATGGGCACTAGAGGTGCGATTCTAGAGTAAGCCTTACATCTGTCTCTGTTTTTGACCCCCTGGGGAAAGGGTTGAGGACTTCTGCCCATGCCTTTTTTTTTTAATTTATTTTTAAAATTTATTGGGGTGACAATTGTTAGTAAAATTACACAGATTTCAGGTGTACAATTCTGTATTACATCATCTATAAATCCCATTGTGTGTTCACCACCCAGAGTCAGTTCTCCTTCCATCACCATATATTTGATCCCCCTTACCCTCATCTCCCACCCCCCACCCCCCTTACCCTCTGGTAACCACTAAACTATTGTCTGTGTCTATGAGTTTCTGTTTTAAGTGCAATGCATGGACACACCAGGGCTGATTGATCCTCTTACCCTACTTATATACACCCAGTGTGAGCCTGCACATTATCAAGAAAGGATCCCTCATCCTCCATCCCTCACTCAAGTTTTGGAACAGGAATGGAAACTGACAATGTGCCATGACCAATTCGCAATCAATTCTCAGGATTTCTCTTTGGCTGGAGTAGAGTCCTGGTCTGGACCTCAGACTCTATCATATAGCTGATTGATTTAAAATTTTAAACCCTAAACTAACTGTTGTAATTCTTTGCCAAACTGTGTTTCGCCTCTGACTCCTACTCTTGGACCCCCAATGTATTAAGACCTCCACACAAAATTGTCACTCAGCCTTAATATGTATGGTTTTTGCGTCCTCATACTTGTCAACCTAAAGGGAAGGGCTTTAGCCCAATTAGACCCTATGGCATTGCAGCCCTTAGACAGCTCAACCCTAGACTTGATTCATTCTCGCTACAATGTCTACAGGGTGTTAAATACATGTGACTTCCCATTCATATCTGTGAGGTTTGCTATTTTCCACATCATTTCTTAGTTGGAAGTACCCCCACCCTAGCCTTAGCAGCAAAATCTCTTATTTGGATGGTTTCCAGTGGTGGATCATCCTCCTTGATAGTTGGAATGGCCTCAATTCAACAAGAGTAGCTGTGAACTACCACTGAGAAGAGTCAACCTTGAGCAGTGCTTTGCAATATTTGCCTAAAGTTATGCCCCCAACTAGTGGTCTCCTGAAAAAATTCTTAGAGTGGCTGGTTTAGGACCATTGCGTGGAGCATTCTAGGCAAGTAGAAAACCAGTCCTCCTTTGCATTATTTACTTCTTTCCACCACCCAATGTGTGTGACAGCATCATGGTTTCAGGTATACTAAAATGTTTATTGTCTTAGATCCTGTTGCGGGTTTAATTCTGTCACCAAAAATATGTTGAAGGATTAATCCCCAGTATCTGTGAATGTGACCTTATTTGGAAATAAGATCTTTGCAGATGGAATCCAATTAAGATGAGGTCATTAGGGTGGGCTCTTAATCCAATATGACTGCTCTCCTTATAAGAGGAGAAGAGATGGAGACACATAGGGAAAAAGCTATGTGACAACAGAGGCAGAGATTGGAGTGATGTGTCTACAATCCCAGGAATTCCAAGGATTGCCGGCAACGCCAGAAGCTAAGAGAAAGGCATGGAACAGATTCTTCCCTAGGGCCCTCAGAGAGAGGGCATGGCACTGCTGACATCTTTTTTTTTTTTTTTTTAATTTTATTTTATTAAATTTATTGGGGTGACAATTGTTAGTAAAATTACATAGATTTCAGGTGTACAATTCTATATTACATCATCTATAAATCTTGATTTTAAACGTCTAGCCTTCAGAGCTAAGAGAGAATAAATCTCTGTTGTTTACAACCACCCAGTTTGTGGTACATTATTATGACAGTCCTAGGATGTTAATGCAGATCCCTATACTGACTTTGGTTAGTTATGGCAGGAGTTTCCAGAAATGTAAAAGGAAACTTGGGACCTCCCCATCAGAGAGGGGTGTGTGCAGTACTTTGCTGTTCCTGGCCCTCCTCCAAGTTGTATTTGCCAGGAACAAAAATGTAGAGAAGAGGACCCAGCTCCGGTCTCTGGTTCTGAAGTCTTAATAATTAAGAGTCTTGCTGCACACTTTGGCCAAGGCATTCAATGTTCCCAGTTCTTATTTCTCCACTCAGTTTTATATTTTGGGCTCCTAGAAATGAAAATAGTAATACTAACGGAAAATACTTAGAAGAGCTATTGCTTGTTCTGAGTGTTTTTTACATTTTTGAAGTCACCACTCACAACAATGCTAAAATGGAGTCATTGTTATTACTATAACCATGTTTACAGATGAAGAAATTTAAACACAGAGACGTTAAATAATATGCCAAAGTTCTCATAGTTAGGAACTGGCAGAGATAGGATTTGAACACTGGCAATAATAGCTCCAGAGTCTGTGCATTTAACGGTTATGCCAGACTGCCTTCTTCTCTAACAGGAGGAATAGTGGAAGTGGTGCCAAATACAGTTCACCAAATACTGGATATACCACTAGTCCAACAACCTACTGACTGTCAGAAATAAATAGCCTGACTTTATCACCAAGGTGTCTGCACATTCTCAAAATGGATTGCTCTTTGGGATGCTAAAAGGCCACAATTTCAGCCTCCTAGATCCAATGCCACATTCCAAGGTAGCTTATTTAGATCCCAGATCCCTGGTCTCCCAGTCCAGTTTTTCCTTTTGTAAAGGAGCCATCCTCAAAGTATTATTTGCTTTCTTCTACAGTTAGTATTTCTCTCCCAAGATTATTTACTTAGAGGATAATAATAAATAAGTTAGAGATAAATAGACATCAATTGATAGTGGTATAGCTAATTCCCACAGAGAAGCTGGAAGCTTCTCCAAGAATTTCTCTGCTCAGTTAAAGGCATAGCCTACTATAGTGCCTATGGACAAATCAAAACCTCCATAATACAGTTTAGTTGTTCCCCAAGTTCCATTTGATGTCCAAATCAGACAGGAATGTTTATGGATGTACATTGGCAATAGGTCTACTTTCAAGCCAACAATTTTTGGACTATTGTCCTCATTTCTTCTATGACATCAACAGCATTGGGGTATGTTTCTGCTGGAACTTTTGGTAATCATAGTCTTTATGCCAACTCGAGCTCAAGTGGAAATGTGTGACTCTTTTGATGGACTCTACCATCCAGCTGACTCCTTCATCAAAATTAGTTGTATTGTGGCAGCTGTTTCTTTCTACATACCATATTACAAAACTTGATGACTCTATTAGGTAAAAAAAAAAAAAAAAGAATAAGGAGAAGAATAAGAAAAGAAGGCCTTCAGGTTTCTAAGACATGCCCACTTTAAGCCAATTTAATCTTGGGTGCTGCTTGTGGGATTTCAGGTACTTCTGCAAATTTTCTAATCCCATAAACATTGCCTACAGTCGAGGAATTTTTAATAAATTAGTTCTGTGCCCAGAATTCAGTGGAAAAGTCCATATATCTATTCCTTTCTGTATTCTGTCCAACAAGCCCATTATGGCCTTGGGAAGTAATTACGTGCTGGGAACCCACCACTCCAGTTTGCTTTTTTTAAAAAATTGAAGTTGATAGGGGTGACAATTGTTAGTGAAGTTACTACTCCGGTTTTCTTAGTTTGAAATTTGTGAAGGTAGAATGGTGAGATGTTTCTGAATATTTTTGGCTCAGAACCAAAACCACTTCTTCCATTTCTCCTTGGATGCAGAGTCCCATATGTAAAGTGAAGCACCAGGCAGGCAATAGTTATTGCTTATCTGTGTGCCTCAGTACATGCCCGTTCTCCCTAAAGAGTAGACACTGGTCGCTTCCTGGAGATGATAGGTGAGTTCATGTATGTATTTTTGGTTTGGAGTCCTGTCCTTGATCTGAATGAAACCAGGTCCAAACAGGAACCAACCATATCGCCCTATTTTCTCCAATGTAGCCTCTTTGGATAATCAGATTAAAAAGTTAAAGTCAGGTTTATTAAAATATAATTTACATACGGTAAGCTTCACCCTTTTTAGAAGTACAGTTACATGAGTTTTGATAAGTGTATACAATTGTGTAATCACCACCACAATCGAGATACAGAAAATTTCCATATCACAAAAAGTTCACTTGTGCCCCTTGGAGGTCAACCTCTCCACTTGCCCTCAGCTGCTGGCAAACACTAATATGTTTTCTGTCCCCTTAGTTTTGCATTTTCTAGCATATAAATAGAATTATACAGTATGTATCCTTCTGATGCTGGTTTCTTTTACTCAGCATAATGCATTTGAGATTCATCCATGTCATTGTGTGTATCAATAGTTCATTCCCTTTTATTGCTGACGATTATTATCCTTTTGTTGGACATGTCCTTTGGTATGGACATACCAAAGTCTGTTTACCCATTCACCCATCAAGGACATTGGGGTTGTTTCCAGTTTGGGGTTTCTACAAACGTTCACATATAGATTTTTGTGTGAACAGAAATGTTTATTTCTCTAGGGTAATACCTAGAAGTGGAATTGCAGGGTCATGTGGTAAATGTATATATGACTTTAAAAGAAACTTAATACCCTCTTACTCTTCTCCAGTCTCTGCCCATTTCTCTCTGAAAAGGTAAATGTTATTGGTTTGTAGCAGAGATTCACCATCCCCAAGCTTTTAGTTCACCATCAAAAGTTTGTTTTCTAGAAAGTAATCAGCGTCAACCATGTTATTTTGACTTTCTAGTTCTTTTGGTTATAATAATTGGAAAATCATATAATCTTTCCATATTTCACATTATTGGGGCCAGGTGCCGAATTTTAAAGTTGTTTTGTTGTTGTGTTTTGTTTTGTTTTGGGTTTTGTGTTGTTGTTTTTTTGAGTGTCTATTGCCATTCCTGTGACTGGGAAGCCCAGGGGTTCCATACTAATTGAATGGGATGGCTGTCCAGCATCTAGCCTTTGTAATGACCAGCAAAAAAACTTCATGATTTTCATGAGGTTGTCTCTCTCTCTCAATTCACTCCTCAAATACCTCATCACATCAAATTCACTCCTCAAATACCTCATTACCAATGCCTTCTAATGGACCCAATCCCTAAATACTCCCTGTATGTTCTCTGACCACCTTCTATATCTCTCCATATCTACTGTCTGAGCAAAGGCCCCTACAACTTCCTCTTGTCTCCACTGTTTGGTGGCCCCATACATTAGCTCACTTCCATCAGCTACTTGGTAAATTTTTCAGTTCTTAACATTATGTTTTCCCTGGCCTCGAAAACATTCTTGGACTCATTGGACTTCAAGATTTTCAATGATAGCTGCCCATCCCACTTCGGGGTGGGTGGATGGCAGAGCAGAGTAGGTTTTTTCGGGTTGCCCCAGGCTGTTCTGTCTCAGCTCCCTCCTGCAGGTTTATTGTCTGCCTTGCAAATCATCTTCCTTGTTTGAGTCATCTTGACAGCCTCATGTGCAGACTTGCCCTCCTAATGAAGCTCAACAGGCGGTGGGTGCACCATAATGACAGGGGTTTGTCCCTTGCCTTGGCACTCCTCAAATACCTCATCACTTTCAGACAGATTCTTTCCATTTACTTCTTAGGGCAGAGTCCCTAGTGAATCACTAAGACTATCTTTCCATCTTTTCACAATTTTCCATTTCTTAGAGCTCTTGCCCTTTGACCTTTAGAACTGAAACTGACTGGCCTGCCACTTTCATCTGTCCACAAAAAATAGGCCAGTACTGTACTACACTTTTTTTTCAGTTTGTTCCTGCTCCTTCTTTCCATCTCATGGAAAGGGAACACTCTGTCACAAATTCTGGTAATGTTATCCCCTTCTCTCTGTATTTAACCTTCCTGGATTCCTGCCACTCCACTAGGGATAACATTGTCTTTACCCAAGAGAATATAGTTCCAGAATCTTCTGCTCATCCCTCCTCAATCTTTCCTAATCTCATTCTTAAGTAAAGTGAGCTCGTCCTAGGAATAAATCTTCCTTACGAAACGCCATCCCAGTTGATCACTCCACTCTTAGTAAAACACTCTCTGAAATTCCCATGGGATGGTGGATTCCTTCCATGTCACATATCTTGGCAGCAGATTTATCTGGCATACTTAGGGCTCCCCAAACGTGTACTGACAATATGAAGATGTTAGATGTCTTTGCAATTCTGTGGGAGGTCTTCCCGATATGTCTGCTGACTCGAGGCTTGCCTAATTCTGATCCACTGACACTGTTGTTTCCACTCAAAAGTAATTATAATTTAAAAAAAATTATAACTGAGGAAATGAAATTCTGATTTGTTTGTTTGTTTTTTAGATAAAAGTCACAGAAGCCTATATGATGGTAGAAAGTGAAGCACCTGAATCTTCTGCTGTTTTTAACCCAGATTGTGAGATCCAGGTTAAATACCTTGCGTGATCATCTACAGTGTAAGTACATAAAACCAGTTCCCTATTTCATCCCTCCCAGCACAATGGCTCATAGTGACCAAGGACATTGTCCAGTCAGGCTCATTGTCCCAGCAGGACAATACATGGTGACCAAGAAATAGCAGAGTGGCAGCCAGAATAGCAGACATGGGGGTTATTTTTAATTTATACAAATCACTTTTTGAGAATGAGGGAGCATGTTCATATGAAAATATCTAGTATTCACCAGCCATTGGTTAGGCTGGATTGGAGGCTATTTAACTCTGATTTAGTTGGGGGCCTGTGGTCTAGAGAAGAAAAGAAGAGAGCCACGTCACTCTGCTATGTTTCCTTATTGTGGAGACATGTCTAGTGAGAGCCCACAAGGTCCGGTGGACTCCGCCCACA